>NC_080022.1:76312000-76627750 GCF_030020395.1 Manis pentadactyla | reverse complement strand
TTAGATCAACAAAGACATATTTTCACTCTTTTCATAAGATGTCCCATTTCTCATTTTCTTTTATCATCATCATGTTAAATGGGTGGCTTTGGAGTGGCTGCTGAAGATTAGGGTCAGGTCAAAGGCCACCCCCAAATCTCTTGTTGATTTTTAAAATCCTCAATGTTTAACATACATTATGTAACTGTGTACTGAGCACAGTCACCAAGAATAAAGAATAAAAAAAATGAAAACATAGAGTACAAGTGTTAACCTCCAATACCTGTGTGTTGAACGTGTTTCCCATCATTAGTGTTTAGCTTCGCCAATGTGGTATATGACAGGCTGTGACAGGATAGTCATAGTTAATTCAAAAAGTCCCTTTGAATGCCATGCCAAACTGTACACTGGAGACCACTGAGGAGAGAGCGGGGGCATATTGTCTTGGAATGATTCATTTAGACGTGTGAACTGCTAAGATACCCTATAAGCTGGGGGCAGGTCAGACTTTTATTCCTGCTTCTCCCATCCTCCCTCTCCCAACCAAACTGCTTTGATCCACAAAGCCTCCAAACCTTCTGTGAGGCCAGGTGCAAGAGGCAGAAACTAAAGAGCCCCTAGAGATTTAAAAAAATGTCATGAGAGCCCTATGGATACAGCATTAGAGAAGCGATCTCGGCTAAAGAGATTTATCCCTGGGCTGCTGCCAACAGAGGATATCGTGTTCCCAGCTTAATAATAAAAAAAAAGAAGAAAGAAGAAAATGTATGTGAAGGCCAAATGAAATATAATTCTATTTCCTTTTTTATCCAAGTGGTTTTGGTGGACAAAGGATAGGGGCTCTGCTGAGGGCAAATTAAATGAGTCCTGGGATCCATCACTGTGGCTTTTAGGCAGCAAGGAGGGCGGGGAGCTGGATAGGGGGTAAGGGCGCCAGCCCTCCCCAGAGGCAAGCCTCAGAATGTAGGGAAAGATAGGGAGGTGAGGGTTGTATTAAAGATCTGCCCAAGGGAGTGTTCATCCCTGGAAAGTCACTGCTGCAAGCAACGGTGAGTCACAGAAGGTTTCTGAGCAGGGGAGTGGCAAAGCCAGAGGAGTATTTAGGAAGCTGAACTTGTCTGGTGGCATTAAACATTTGTTGAATGAATGATTCAGATGAACACTAAGACAGAGACAGGAACTGGCCACTTCTGAATATGGATTTCAGTAAAGCTCTCTGAAGAAAAGATTAGAAAATGATGTCTGATCAATACCATAATTACAGCTTTAGGTTGTTCATAGCTTTCTATTTACTTATTCTTAAATTCACGTAATGAATGTAATAAAGCACAGCTTTACTTTTGTTTTTACTGATCCTATAAAGTTTATTTTATCTTTCCCTGCCCTGGATAAATACAATTCAGCCATAGACAATACAATCAGTTCTGTGGTCCCTTGAAGTCACAAACACAGCCTAGGACATACCTTAGGATAGCCAGCCCTAGAAATAACTAAAACCCTGAATTTTATCTGGTGTCAAATCTTGCTTTGGCTGCACTGCTGGTGGTTGCTCTTGGCTTCTCAGGATTCACCCCCACCCTGCTGGAGTCTCATTGCCCCTTCTAGGAGATCCTTTCAGTAGGTCCTAAAACTGTCTTGGGTTGGCAGGTCCCTGATCCAATGCAGGACCTCTTTGTCCTGCCACTGGGTGGGGGTGAAGTGATGTTCCGGACAAAGCAGCTACCTGTCTTGATTCCACTGCCCTCCCCATAGCTCACGGGCTTCTCCACTACCCTACATTTCTTCAGGGGCAGCTCACCGTGTCCCCAAACTCCAGACTACACATATCAGACTCTCAAAGTAGCAGTGTTGAAGGACCCCCAAGGCTTGGAAGGAGGGATTCATGCACCTCTCACCTCTTATTTCCTCTTGGGAGGGTAGGATTTGAAGTTTTACATTTATTCAGAATTCTTGATCATATCAAAATGCAAAAGAAATTACAGAGGTATGTATATAAGTTCCTTCATTCAGAAAAGCATTATGTCATTTTTCTAGGCTTTTCATGTTTATGTTATTAGCCAGCATCTTAAAATTTGTAGCTTGTTGTCAATTCTTCTCTCATTCTAAGTATGTGTTTTTACTCCTCATTTTGCATTTTCTTAGAACATATCTCCCAAATTGTGAGATCTACACACCCCAGAGCCGTGGCTGCTGGTCAGGCAGCAGTTGCATTCAATAAATATTGCAAATATCATTTTCCAGTTGGGGTGCTTTGGAAGTTTTTAGTTTGAGGTTTTGAAAGGATAAGAATATTAAATGAGAAGAATTGAAGCCATTTTGTAAAAAAAAAATTTCCCCAGAGATGTGCTTCTCACTAGCATCTTTCCTCCTGCTTCCAACTCTCTAGAAACCTTTCATGTTCTTGAAGTGCAAAAGAAGCCCCTGGATAAATGTCCTGAGTTTTTAAAATTAAACCTCAGATTTTTTAAATAGATTCTTCTTATGGCATTCCACCTCATATGTGTTTTGGTACCTGAGAGCTATAATATCAGTCCCTTGGAGAAAAGGAGAGGTGTTCTATTTAACATCAGGTTGCATTTACATAGCAAACTCTATGTAAGACATTATACGAAATGGCTTCAACTCATCTCATTTAATATTCTTATCCTTTCAAAACCTCAAACTAAAAACTTCCAAAGCACCCCAACTGGAAAATGATATTTGCAATATTTATTGAATGCAACTGCTGCCTGACCAGCAGCCACGGCTCTGGGGTGTGTAGATCTCACAATTTGGGAGATACGTTCTAAGAAAATGCAAAATGAGGAGTAAAAACACATATTTACTTAGAATGAGAGAAGATTTGACAACAAGCTACAAATTTTAAGATGCTGGCTAATAACATAAACATAAAAAATCTAGAAAATGACATAATGCTTTTCTGAATGAAGGAACTTATATACATACCTCTGTAATTTCTTTTGCATTTTGATATGATCAAGAATTCTGAATAAAATGTAAAATATATCTGAAATTAAGGCACACACAGGAGTAATGAACATTTATTTTAAAAAACACCTACATTAATTAAGCTACTTGATTATGTAATCATGTTATTTTTATACTGCATGTATTGCTTTGTTTATAAATATGTAGAGTGATTTTGTTACTGGGTTGTTTTGTTAGGTTTTTGTGCTCCATTGATGGATAATTTTTCATCCCACTTTGTCTAAAACTGCTTCCTAAGCTTTAAGCTTTATTCTTTTAGCCTTAAGGCCTGAAAAGTTAATGACCTCATTAGTGTGTTCATATACCACTGAAAGGTATTTGACTTAGACACAAAGGCATTTTAGTAAACTTGCAAGGAGGAGACTCATAGAATGACCATAAAAGGGGTGAGTTGGGGTCAGACACTGGGAAATTAAAGACAGCATGGTAAGATGCCTTAATTACCAGATCAAGGTTTCCTTTTGAACACCTGCAAGCTGTAAGGGAACAGGCATAGGAATGATTTCAGCTGGAAGCAATAGAATACTCAACTAAAGGTGGCTTAAACAATAAAGATAATTAATTCCCAGAACAAGCCTAAAGGTAGGTGATTTGCTAATACTGCTATTTTGGGACTCTGAGGCCTTGTCCCTGTAATTCTCATGGTCAAAGGATGGTTACACTGTTTCATGCATCATTTGTCCAAAGGCAGTAAACTGGGAAGCAGTGAGAGAGGGTGCCTTTCTCCTTTTAACAAGAAGGAGAAATATTTTCTAAACAATTTCCCATCAGAATTTCTCTTTAGGTTTCATTGGCCAAAACTGGGCACGTGGGCACCCCTAGATGCAAAGGGTGATTGGGAAGGTGGGTCTGGCAAAGGACATGGGAGGTCCATGATTGGGTTAGTCATGCTTCATCTTTCTGGATTGGGCATATAGCTTTCCTGAACAGAAATATGGATTCAGTTAGTAAGAAAGAAAAGGGGAGTGGCTATTGGGAGGCATCTAATGGTATATAAAACTGGAACTTTTGGGTTGAGTATCACAGTATTCTTTACTTATCACTTATTAAATTAACATGAATTGAGAACATACATGGATATAAATTAATATTTAGTTAACCAGTACTCTGTGCTAGGAATTGGTACTATGTATTAGTCATATGCAATTATCCCAGTCCTGCATGATGAATATTATTATCTCTATTTTTAGAGATTAGGATACCTCCTCATTAGGCAAAAAGTAGTTCTGTTCTGACTTCTAGTGTTAAAATCTGTGCTTTTCTTGAACTTCAAATAAATTAAGTCATATGAAATGTTCTCTTTTGTTTCTGACTTATCTTGCTCAATATTAGCCTGTGATTCACTCATATTACTGTGAATATCAGTAATTCATTTTTTATTGCTGTATATTATCCCATAGTTACTTCTACAATTACAATTTACTTATCCATTGTACTGCAGATTGATATTTGGGTTGCTTCCAGTTTGGAGATACTATAAATAAAGCTGCTATTGATATTCTTAATATGTGTCTCTTGGCAGATAGAAGCACTCCTTTCTCTTAGATTTACATACAGGAGTAGCACAGGGTATTTTTAGCTTTAGTGGATACTCTTTAAATATTTTTTTAAAAGTTATTTATTTATTAAAGTATCATTGATATGCAATTTTATGATGGTTTCACATAAACAACACAGTGGTTCAAGATTCATCCATATTATCCAGTCCTCACCCCCTCCCATTGCAGTCACTGTCCATCAGCATAGTAAGATGCTATAGAGTCACTACTTGTCTTCTCTGTGCTGTACTGCCTTCCCCATGACCCACCTATATTGTGTGTGCTAATTACAGCATCCCTTAATCCCCTTCTCCCTCCCTCCCACCCACCCTCCCTACCCTCTCCCCTTTGGTAACTGCTAGTTCCTTCTCAGTGTCTGCAAATCCACTGCTATTTTGTCCCTTCAGTTTTGCTGTGTTTTTATACTCCACAAATGAGTGAAATCATTTGGATACTCTTTAAATCTTTAAAAGATATAAATTTAAATTTCCAAAGTCATTGTACCAGTTACACTCCCACTGGCAATTTATGAGAGAACCATTTGACAATGTTTGGTTTTGTTTTATAGAAGGTGGTTAGAGGAATGGAAAAGGAAAATTTGGGTAAGACAAAAGGGGATTGTTAATGCTGGGAGAATGGAGGAGGTTGAAATTTTAAATACAGAGGTTAAGATAGGCTTTTTTTTTTTTTTGGAGAAGGTAACATTGGAGCAAAATCCTGAAGGAGAGAAGAGAGTGAGCAGGGCACATGTATGGAAAATGTTCTGAGCAGAGGGAGGAGCCACAGCAAAGGCCATAAATAAAACCCCAGTGTGTTCAAGTCAAAGAGACAGGTCAATGTGGCTGAAGTAGAGTGAGGGGAATGCAATAGAAGAAACCACAAGAGCAGCAGAGAGAGCGGGAGCATGCGGAGTCTTTCAGGGCACCAGGGGGACTGGCTTTTAATGTGAGTGAAATGGGGAATCACAACAGGGTTCTAAGCAGATGAGTGACATCACCTAGTTTACATTTTAAAGAGATTATTTTGGTTGCTGGGTTGAGGATAGACTGTAGGATGGAAGCAGGGATGGTGGTTACTCAGCTATTGCAGGAGGTCATAGTGGCTTGGACCAGGGAGGTGACAGTGGACATGCTGAGACTGGCTAGATTCTGGGTGTGTATTGAAGGTACAGCCATCATTATTACTGGCATCACCTGCTTTAGTATTAGCAATCCTATATTAATAATAATAATGGTTATAATTTTTCAACCTCTTCCTATGTCCCTATTCTGTGTTTTATTATCCTCAAAACTACAGCTCAAAGACATTAAGCATCCTTTCTAAGAACACACAGTCTTAGCTCTAGCAGATTCAAAGTTAGTGCTCTCCAAACTGCTTTATCCCTAGGTTCTGGCTGCCTTTTTGCCTAGGCCAGTAAGTATCTTGTCCATAATAGGTGAGAAAACCTTTTCATTAAATTAATTATGACATCATTTATTTTGTCCTGTACTTGCTGAGATTAAACTACAGATTTGTTTCTGAGGATAATTTTAAAAACTATTGTTTAATGTACAGTAAACTTAATTTTTTTGATATATAGTTCTATGAATTTTAACACATGCATAGGTTTGTGTAACCACTACCACAATCAGTACATAGAATATTTCTATTACTCCTCTCTCCAAATTATCTTTTGCTGTGCATTTGTAGTCTAATCCTCCCCACCAATAATCCCTGGCAACCACTGATCTATTCTTTGTCTTTACAGACTATAAACATTAGTGTACACTTTCTGTGTGAACATAGGTGTGCATTTTTCTAGGGTAAAAGTCTAGGCACGGGTTTGCTGGTTCATATGGTTAATGTTGTTTTAACTTTATAAGAAACTGAAAAATTGCTTTCTGATGTGGCTGTACCATTTGCATGTCTGCCAGGACAGTACGAGAGTTACAGTTGCCTACCAGCACTTGGTACTGTCAATTTTATTTTTTATTTTAGCCATTCTAATAGGTATCCAGTGGCATCTAATCATGGAATATCAATTATTTTTTTGGTTTTAGACTCCAGAATTTAATTTATAGACTAAATTCCAAATCTTTGTGAATAAACACACCATAGACATACTTTAACAAGTTTACCCGCTGCCCTTTTGACCCAGATGACTTTCCACTTGGAGATTGTGTTACTGTGATGAACTTCAGTATAAAGAACAAAACTTGCTTGCAAGAGTTTTTGGTCAACAAGGAGGTCCTTATGAGATAGGTTAAAGCTTTTCTTTTCTTTCAAGGATATTGTAGAAGTTAGATAATTAAAGGCTGTAAGATGAGGATGGGAAAATTGCTTCAAGGGACAAGAACATCCATACTATTGTAAAAGATGCAGTCACTTACTGAGTGAAGGCAGTGTTTACTAAGTAGCTAACATAGTTAAGGTATTGTATTAAACATGTTCTATGGAGAATATAAATATAAAACAGAGCTCCTGTCCTCATAACACTTATAATCTAGCTATGGAGAGAAATAAGATCTCCAAAAAATTTAAAGTACTATTCCAATAATACAAGAATACACATTATGAAGCTTTACTTAATTTTTCAAAATGACTGCATGAATAATGAAAAATATCACACATTTATCTGTTATATATAAGTCTATATGGTACACTGTCACAAGTATTTACATGTCTTCTCCCAATACTTCTCCCAATAGATAATGTGTGAGGAGGATGGGTACAGTATTATTATCTCAGTCCCTAAGCAGGTGAGATTTGAGCTGGGCCTAGAGGCCAGGTAAAGTCTTGATTTTAGAGAGGAAGAGAAGGGCATTCCAGACAAATAAATGCATCAAGAGCCAATGTGCAGAGACACAAAGTGCAAGGCATATGCCAGAGCCGTGAGCAAACCTGTTGGCTTGTTAACTGAGGAGTAATAATTAAGGCTGCCATTGATTGAGCACTGACTACGTGGCAAGCACTGGGCTAAATCTAATACATGGGCTAACAGCTTTGTAAAGAAAGTAAGAATTGAGACCATTCCATACAGTTACATACCAATAAGTTGTAGAGCTGGGGTTCTAAGCTGGACAGTCTGATTCTAGCCCTTACCCTTGACATTCCCCTGCTTTTAGTCACAGAAGAAGCCACAGAAGATACTTGGACTCTCGCCCAGAGGACTGGTGGTTCTTTATCTTTTCCCCACCCCTCTACATTTGAGGGATAGGCTACCTCAGCCAGAGTGGTTCAGTATGAGCACACTTTGTGGGAAGCCCATCAGATCTCTGGCCTGCATGTGGAAACACTGCTCACCCTGTCCTGAGACTTGGTGAGATGCCTCTCCTGGAAGAGGTCGCCCTTTTGAGGACCACCCCTGTAGACAATGGGGAACATCTTAAATAGAGAACACAGAAGGCCAAAAAGGAGTGTCTGGAAGGTGAATATGGCAGCAGGGTGCATAGTGGATTAGACACAGAAGTTGGAGGCAGCGAATCTGGAGGCAGAAAAAAAGATGACCGCAGCTCGACTAACCAGGGGTGATGAGGCCAGATGGAGCGAGGGAGGGGCAGCGGGTAGACCTGCTGGGAAAGGAAAATCTATACGAGCTGGTTACCAGAAGGATTCGAGTGATGGAGAGGGAGGAGTTAGGCTCTAAAGATGTTATTATCGTGTGGTTTCCTTCTTGTGTCGTCCAAATGGGCGGACTGGCCCCCCGCGGAGTTCCTGAGTCCTCAAAGCCTGTTGTCACATCAGCCATGGCCACTAGAGGGCTTCCCCACCTCATCTGGAGTCCAGGCTGCTTCACACCCAGGGAGGGCAGCGCTGCTTTTTAAAATCCAAGTCAGGCAAGCCTCTGGAATGCTTCCTGGGAGCTTGAGCTTAGAACAGTTGATCTTCACTGAGACGGAAGCTTGGAAGGTCCCCACTCGATTGACAAGGGCTGAAAACAAGGCCAAAGATGTAGTAACAAATTACAGCGTGTGGGTGCAGGTGCCCAGCGGGCCTGGTGGGAGAAGGAGCAGCTGCCTACAAAAGGCCAAGGGCAGCCTTAGCTGGTCCTGGCCCCAGGGGACTGAGTGCCAGAGATTCCAAACATCTTTTCCCTGCTTGCGGTGGGTCATGCAATGGGGCTGGCAGTTGTTTATATTTCTCTCCCTGACCCAGGTCTGAAGCAGAAAGACTTATCCCAGATGCTCCTAGACAGCTGACTGCAGAGACTTTGCACAGACGAACCGCAGCTGGAGCGGATGCGTGTGCCCATGTGAATGTGTGCGCGTATGGGTATGTATATGCATATAGTGGTATGTGTGCATGGTGAGTGAATGTGTGTGCACATGCATGTGGATGCATACCTGTGCAGGTGTGAGAGTGTGTATGGATGAGTACCTGTGTGCACATGTCTGGGTGCAAGTGCATATGTGTGCATATGTGTGCATGCCTGGGAGTGTGGCTCACGTGAGCACGTTTCCATGTGTCCGTGCCTGCTCTGCCGGGGCAATATTAATGCTTGTTACTTGGCTTCAGCCCAAAAGGGAAACAAATAATGAGGGGAGTGGAAGTGAACTGGAGTCTGCTTCAACACTAATTAGCCCCCATCAGTTTTGATGAAGAGGAGATACAGTAGACACAAAGCAGCAGAGAGGATGGAGCACCCAGGGACCTGGATTGTGCAGGGTGGCTGGGAAGCCACTCAGCAGCTCCCTTGGGTAGGAAAGGCCATCTCAGAAGCCCAGATGCCTGCATCTGGAGGGTGGGTCTTTCCTGGCCTTAGACACTAAGGGGCATTATTACATCCTGGCAGCATCTCTTGGGGCTGGTCTTGATCTTAATGAAGGCCACTTCACTTTTTGATGGGCAGATGGTTACCTATCTCATCTTCCCCTGGGCAGTTTTCTCATTCTCTCTGTCAGGCTGGCCCTGTCCACATTGCTCAGAGGGGTGGACACAGCCTTCTTATTCACCAACTGCTCAGGGGAGGCTGGCTTCAACCTGTGTCTGCCCTTTGTCATGCCATCTTGTCCTGGGGCTCTCCTGCTACTCGTGAGGGGCTGGAAACAATGGTGAAGGCAGAGAGATAGATGATTTGGTGACTCGGTGAGGAGGAGCTGCTTCTTAATCTCAGTAATCATGTATGAGTGAGCAGGAAAGTTGGTAGTAGACAGTGATATCAGAGATCCCTGAGGCAGGCCTTCCCCCTTGGTGGCAGCAGCCGGGGTTGCTGTCTGGGTTCCCCAGGAACCAGCTCATGGAGGGGCTCCAAAGACACTGGGTCATTGGTGAATAAGTTCCCCCAAATGTCCAAAGTGTGTGCCTTGCTCTCAGAGAAAAGGACCTCTCCTGGGCTCTCACAGCCCCTTGTGAACATGTCCCAGGGGGCACAGGCCTCCGGGGCAGCAGGGCTGTGAGAACTATTTTGGAATCTCTTTGTAGGCAGCAAGTTCTCCTCTGCTTGTGACTTAAACATGTGTGTATGCATGTTGGGGGCTGGGGGGGCGGGCAGCACTTCCATTCACATCCTGATAAATCTAGAAAGTGGCTGCCTCTTAGAAATGGTTCATAGCACTTCTGATTTATTAAGAGTGTTTATTAAATATTCTCTGTTCTGGTTTTTGCCCCTTCAGGGCACAAGTGGCCCAGTCCCAGTTTTTCTAATGAGGCTCTTCCTTCGTAGTTTGCTAGTTTGAACAGTAGTGGAAGTCCTCAAACTATAGTAAGGAAAAAAAAAATCTCCTGAGGAGCTTGCTTTAAAAGCATTGCCTCCGGCCCCACCCAAATTTGTGGAATCAGAATTTCTGGAGTGAGGCACAGGAATCTGTATTTTCCCAAACCTTCCCCTGTCTCTTCTCCCTACCCACCCTAGGATCATAAATCTGGTGCCCCCAGAACACAGGCTGTAAAACAGGTACTGAAGGATACCTGGGGTCCATTTTTTTTTTTAATGTTGAGTTTTGAGAGTTCTTCATATATTCTAGACACAAGGCCTTTGTTGGATATGTGACTTGTAAATATTTCCTTCTGCTTTGTAATTGTCATTTCACCCTTTTTATGGGGTTTTCCACAGAGCAAAAGTTTTCAGTTTTAACGAAGGTCCAGTTTATACATTTTTCCTGTTATGGATCATGCTTTTGGTGTCAAGTCCAAGAACTCTGCCTAGTCCTAGGTCCCAAAGATCTTCTCTTATATTTTTTCCTAGAAGCAATGTAGTTGTATGCTTTTCATATGCAATCCTTGATCCATTTTGAGTTGATTTTTGTAGTAAGTGTGAGGTTTAGGTCTGGTTGCTTCAGTACCATTTGTTGACACTCCTATTCCACCTCCATTGAATTGCTTTTACTTCTTTGTCAATGTGGGTAAAATTGTAATACTTCCAGAATATTTCACCTGGCTTTAGTACATCTACATATCAATAGGTGTTCAGAAATGGAAAGAAGTGTGGCTTTAGTGCATTTGCATGATTCCTCAGGGGTGGAGAGAATTTCATCTCCATATCAATGGGTAATTACCTGGGCAAGGAGGGCTTATCTGTGCCCAGAGGTGAGGGGGAGGGCCAGTTTTGCTTCTGCTGGAGCAGGAGAGAGAAATGGCCCAGACTGCAGTGTGTAAGCAATAAACGGATTTTAAACTTTATTTCTCCCTTTGACTGATTTTGGTTTTTAGAGGTATTGCACCGGGATTTCCTTTCCCTGACTTACAGTCAAAATTAATTGGACATATTTGTGTGGCTTCATACCTGGGTTCTGTACTCTGTTTCACTGATCTTTGTGCCTGTTCCCTTCTACTAGTATCACACTGTGTTGATGCCGAAGTTATATATTAGAACTTCACATCAGGAAGAGTGATTTCTCCTTTATTTCTTATTTGTCAAAGTTTTTCTAGCTATGTTAGGGCTTCTTCGTTTCCATATAAATATCGGAATAAGCTTGTCTAGCCCTACAAAGAAACTTGCTGAAATTTTGATGGGAATTGCATTTAAATGGATCACTTTTGGGGAAGGACTATATATTTTTTTCCTTGCAGCAGAATTTTTTAAGAGCATGGTTTAGCCAAAGCAACTCTAAAGTCTTACCTGGATAAAGGTTTCTTGCCAGGGATATATTTTACTTCCAGCCAACGCAATCTCTTTCTAATTACAAAGAAGAAACTATGTGGAAAAATCAGGCAGCTGTTGATGATGTAAGATCCACTAATAAACGGTTCCATCCTAGAATCCCGGAATCTAAGCAGACTCAGTGTTTTAAACTGGTTCCTCTAGGGCACACTGCAGCTTCTTGGGATTTAAATGCTATGTTTAGGAAAACAAAGCAGGATGTCTTAAGAGAAGTGGGTTTACTTCTTGGGTCTGAGAAACAAATGTTAACTATAGTAAATCAATCCTCACCTCTACTTTAGCAAAGGAAGAGTGAATGAACTTGAGGGATTATTGAAATATATCTCTTCTAAGCACCACCAGGAATTGTTCTGAGGGCAGAGAAAGGAGTGGTGGTGGTGCCAGAAAGGATGGTTTTGCTGAAAGCCTTTTAAATTTTCTGTCTCCCCTTCTTTTCTCTTCTCATTTTTTATACATTAGAGAACCAGCTCTCAACATTAGATCTCCTGTTGTTACACCCTTTTCTTCACTGTTACCACTTCCCCTTAGTCACACCCTTTAGTTCTCCAATCTGTTGTATTTTTAGTCAGCAATCCAGACATTTGGCATGTTAACCTTCATTTCAGTTAACACCAGTTGAAATGAACCCAGTTCCACTTCTGTCCTCATTCAAAAGCTGGCTCCAAACTAGTTAAACCAAATCTTTGAATTTTTCTTTGGCCAGTCTAAGTAATGTGTGCCCCTCTAGTAATCTGATTTATACTGGTTTTGTGATCCACATAACCACAAGCATTGTTAAGGATTCATTTGATAGGAGGGATATGGGGTAAATTTCCAGAATCTCCTGCCTGGCCTTAGCACATTTACATATACCACTGTTTCCCGCAGCCTCTGGGGCAAAGGATGGAGAGAGGCTGTTCTCTCCTACCCTCCACTGGGTAATTGGTCTGGTGCCTGTCAGTCGCTGGGGACCCTCCAGAGTTCCTCCCAGAAGGGGAGGGTGGAGAGGTGAGCAGGTGCTGAGATTGCAGTGGCTGGGGGTGGGGGTGGGGTGGCGGGCTAGAGACTGGGATGAAAAGGGAGAGCGCACCCTGGGGGCAGAGCAAGAGCAGCAGCAGAGGGGGCAGAGGGGGCCAGGCCTCACTGGGAGCAATAAAAGGGTTTCTCCCAATCCGTGCTTTCCCTTGACTGATTTCAGTCACACATATTTATTTGCCCCAGGCTGGGAACATTCTTCCCACCCTCCCTGCCCCCGCCCCCACTTACCTGGAATTTGCCCTCAGAACATGGGAATGTTTACTACCAATGACAGTTTTGTGTACTCCCAGATGCTTTGAGGGATTCTTTACCTTTGAATTTTATAGAGCCAATCCAAAGATTTGTTGAGAGGGCCTAACTCCACATATGAAATGAGAACTGTGTCCAGTTAACTAAACAGTTAATTGTATCAGTTAACATTTAAAAGTGGTTGATAGAATCCGGACCTGAGAACCACCTTTCAAATAAGCCCCACCCACCATCTCAGAGAGACCTAGGTGTCATCTTACCGAGGCTACAAGCATTCTCCAGAGGACACATCAACAAGTCACAAGCCTACCTTTTCCCTGGCCTGTTCCCTCAAAGAGCCCACCAAAAACCCTGGCCATAAAAAGCCTCTTGATCTGTTAGAGACCCCTTTCCTTTGTTCTGCTAGCCAGGATGGAGGGGTCCCTCTCAGGTTTAGCAATAAACCTGCTTGGACTGTTGAGTTCACATCCCCTCTTTCATCTTTCATTGATCCTCTCTTTTTTTCTTTCAGTGGTAGCCACAAAATAAGCTTTAAGTAGCATTTTGGTGTGTTATAACCTAATATGCCTCCATATTAAAGAACTAGTGATACCCTTAGTCAGAAGCTAAGAAAGACTTGCTGAAGAAATGACTTTACTTAAGCTCAATGAAGACCTCATCTCCAACTCCTTCTTATTATCTTTATTCCATATTGTTTACACATCCTTTCATATGTCCTCTGCCATGTTATACTGGAATGGTTCCTTCTAAGTGCAAATGAGCTGATATGGTCATCAGGTCCATTGTTCCCCCAGTGCCCTCCTGGTGAGAGGCATACCTGGGCCTGAGGGCTGAAACCTGAAGACAGCAAGGCTGGAGTGTAGCTGAGCTAAGCTAGCAGCTGTAATATCCTCTCTCTTCTCTCCTTAGACCCTGAGGGCACACAGCTGCCTTGCTTGGGGATTACAGATGCTTGTAGAGCAGGGCTCAGGGCTCAGGGCTCTGAAAACAATAACACCCATGGAACTGAGGCATCCACTGTCTTCTCTTTGCTAAATACACACCCAACACCAAAGTAAAAGTCAGTCATCCTCCTTCTCCCCCATTTCCACCCCAATCAGTTCCTTCCTCTTAGATCAGCCAAACTCTCTCCCTCTATTTGCCAGAGGAAGAGGCGATCTCTTTTGATATGCAGAGGGTGTCCTAAGTTTTCTAGTTACACCAGTCTGTCCTTCCTCCTGTCAAAGTCCTTCTGCTAATTGCAGAGTTCTGCTTCTTTCAGTGCTTGCTCTCCCCAGAAACTGACCCAGCTCCTGTTTGGGGGAATGGCATCTCCCACTGCCATTTCTTTTTTTTATTTTTATTTTTTATTTTGGTATCATTAATCTACAATTACAGAAAGAGCATTATGTTTACTAGGTTCCCCCCTTCACCAAGTCCCCCCCCAAATACCCCTTCACAGTCACTGTCCATCAGTGTAGAAAGATGCTGTAAAATCACTACTTGTCTTCTCTGTGTTGCACAGCCCTCCCCTGCCCCCCACGCACTATACATGCTAATCGTAATGCCCTCTTTCTTTTTCCCCACCCTTATCCCTCCCTTCCCACCCATTGTCCCCAGTCCCTTTCCCTTTGGTAACTGTTAGTCCATTCTTGGGTTCTGTGCTTCTGCTGCTGTTTTGTTCCTTCAGTTTTCCTTTGTTCTTATACTCCACATATGAGTGAAATCATTTGGTACTTGTCCTTCTCCGCTTGGCTTATTTCACTGAGCATAATACCCTCTAGCTCCATCCATGTTGTTGCGAATGGTAGGATCTGTTTTCTTCTTATGGCTGAATAATATTCCATTGTGTATATGTACCACATCTTCTTTATCCATTCATCTACTGATGGACATTTAGGTTGCTTCCATATCTTGGCTATTGTAAACAGTGCAGCGATAAACATAGGGGTGCATCTGTCTTTTTCAAACTGGAGTGCTGCATTCTTAGGGTAAATTCCTAGAAGTGGAATGGGGTAAATTCCTAGAAGTGGAATTCCTGAGTCAAATGGTGTTTCTATTTTGAGCATTCTGAGGAAACTCCCTACTGCTTTCCACAATGGTTGAACTAGTTTACATTCCCACCAGCAGTGTAGGAGGGTTCCCCTTTCTCCACAACCTCGCCAACATTTGTTGTTGTTTGCCTTTTCGATGATGGCGATCCTTACTGGTGTGAGGTGATATCTCATTGTGATTTTAATTTGCATTTCTCTGATGATTAGCAATGTGGAGCATCTTTTCATGTGCTTGTTGGCTATCTGGATTTCTTCTTTAGAGAACTGTCTATTCAGCTCCTCTGCCCATTTTTTAATTGGATTATTTGCTTTTTGTTTGTTGAGGCATGTGAGCTCTTTATATATTTTGAATGTGAATCCTTTATCGGATCTGTCATTTATGAATATGTTCTCCCATACTGTAGGATACCTTTTTGTTCTATTGATGGTGTCCTTTGCTGTACAGAAGCTTTTTAGCTTGATATAGTCCCACTTGTTCATTTTTGCCTTTGTTTCCCTTGTGCCATTTCTTGTACTATACAAGAAATCTACATGGTCTCTGTCCCTGTACACTGCAGGGGTGAAAATGGTTTTTATGAGAGTGGCTTTTTGATAGGAAGCAAGAAGCTTCCAGATTGCCTACAACTTCAAACATTTTCACCTCTGAATAGAAATCGTTGATACTCTCTGTGTTGCAATAACAAACACCCCTCCTAGCCACTGCCCAATATGGGTTTGATTGTTTAACCCCTTCAGGCTCAATGGGGGTTGGGCTTGGGGCATGGGAGTGGGAGGGCCACCCTTCTGTGTGTACTCCATCTACAGAACACTTCCCAGAAATCCCTTCCTGATTCAAAAACCTTGGCGGCACAGAGCCACCACTATTCCTCCTTGCAAGCCCCGTCAATGCTCAGCACCTCCCATACCCTCTCTAATTTCCCTCTTCCTTACAAAATCCAGCTGCCTGTTGAGGCTTCTCTCCCTGTATTTACAGCCATCTAATCAGCTGGTAATTTACTTCCAATCAGTACCAGATTGTGTTCTTCAGATTCCTATCTCCTCTTTCCTGTAGTGAGGAAATTATTGCCTTCCCTCTTTACATTCATTTGACACATTAGGTGCCAAGTTGTCCTGATTAATGGTCCTTTAAATAAGAAGGTATAACCTGGTGGTTCAGGAGAGCATTTGTCCAAAGCTGTCCAGGTAAGACTTATATCACAAGCAAGATCAAATGCCTGGGATTGCAGAATTTTTGTGCCTTCTGATGCTTAGTGTCCTGAGTTCCTCAGTTGTCAGTGTCAAATCTACATTCCCAGAAACTTCTTGTCATATAATTCCATCCAGGGATTAATTTCCTTGCAGGCTGCCTGTAAGGACCCTCCCCAGTGGTAGGACTGGGGGAAGGGCAGTTCAGGGCTGAGCCAAGGGGTTCTAGCCTTAGGACTTCAGCTATGTCAGGTTGAAGAAGCTGCCTGTTAAAGTGTGAAAAACTGCAAACTATGAATAAGAAAAGATTATTTTTGTAAGAAAGCTGATGAAGGTTGGCTGAGGGTCAGTTGAGGCTCATCCATCCAGACTTTCCCTGGGTGTACATGCTGGGAAGCTTCCCTGGATGTGGGTGTGTTCTTCAGCAGGGCTGACATCAGGAATCTGCTGGTCTTCTGAGAAAGACTCTCCTAGTGGGGTAGGATTGAGCTGCCGAACCCTTGACCCCTGCCCACCTCTCCAGCTACTTGTTCTTCCCAGAAACCATCATGTTCTCTCTGGCTTTTGGGCCTGAAGATCTCTCCCCCGCATCCTGATCCCCAGCCCCTCCCTCCTTTGGACTCATCCCCGAGGGCACTCTAGAATGCCTCTAGAGGGGCTTAGTGGTGGCCATCTGGTTTAAGCTGGGGCAGAGTGACACCAGAGTCCCTGTTTCTAAGCTGCTGGCATAGCTTGGGCAAACTGTTTCTCTTTGTCAGGAAGGCAGGATGAAGTCATGGCTCCTGGATCAGCCTACCTGAGTTCACGTCCCAGCGGCACCCCTTAGCTTTGTGAACCTGGACAAGATTCTCAACCTCTTTGTACCTCAGTTTCCCTATATATAAGCCTCGTATAATAACTGTGCCTACTACATGGGGTTCTTGATTAAATGAGAGAACGGCTGTTAAGTTGCTTAGAACTGTTCTGGGTATATAGTGAATATTAAATAATGTTAGTTTTTAATTTTGCTGAGATTGCTGAGGTGGGGTGAGGGGAATGCTAGAAATTATGAGGAGGCTACAGCTCCTCCAAAACATTTCCAGGGGTGCCCCTGCTAACTCCCTTTATATAATCTATAGGTAGTATACAAGGGGCTTTATAATATATAATATATGTGTATACATATGTTGGCTTTGGTGTTAAAGGGGGCTGAACTCAGGTTGTCCTCCCCACCTCCCACTCCTCCGGACCCTGGGCCAGGTATTCTGCCCCTGTGTCCTAAGAACCCTGTACACATAGATCCGTGCAGCCACATGCTTTCGGGCTCCCCTTTAGATGGTAAGCCTATGCTGAAGCCAAGAGGGACATGGCTTAGTCATTCCCATGTACCTGGCATGCAGCACAGGGGCTAGCACACTGTACCACCCAAACAGTGGCAGCTGAGCTTGGGAGGGAAAGGCAGTCTGGTTGTACCTCCCCTAGAGGACAGCAGAGGCCCTGCATGAGGCAGGACACAGTCACCGAGGATATTTCCCATGCTGTGCATTTGGGTCCCCATCTGACCACAGCATCAGTATGGGAAATTGAGGGTAGCGGGTGCTCAAGAGGCAGGTGAGTGAGCAGTCATTTGGGAGCTCTGTGCTCAGAGTTTAGTGGCCCAGCCACCAGAATGGGGACTAGGGTCTGGGCTCTTCTCAGGGGAAGGGCTGGCAAGGGTGTGGAGGAATGGTAGGACCCCGGCCTAGACCTGCTCCTGGGCATGGGCACCTGAGGGACACCAGGCAGCACAGGAGCCCACACTGGGGCACTGATCCTGGGAGAGGTTGGCTGCAGAAGTGGGTCTATTAGTTCTCAGATGTTGTGTTAAGGCCCTGGGGTCAGGAAGGAGACTGAATTACACAAAGTCAGTTAAGTCCTCCCTACATCTGATGCTTCAGAATCGCCTTTGGGGCTTAAATAAAATCAGATTCCTAGGCTCCACCTTGGAGTTGGTGAAATGAAAATATCTGGAGGTTTGGTCTCCAGTCTGAGAATCTTTAGTGGGATAACAAGGGGCTCTCGTGGGAGGAACTAGAGTAGGCAGAACCAGGGGAAATGAGGTGGAGTTCACATTGGAATCAGCCGGCAAACTCTGCTCTTTGAACTAATTCTGACTGCATTAGTTTGCTAGAGCTGTTGACAAAGTATCACAAATTCTGATGACCCACACAACAGAAATGTATTATCTCACAGTACAGGAGGCTGAAAGTCTGAGATCAAGGTGTCAGCAGGATTGGTTCCCTCTGAAGGGTGGGAGGAAGAATCTGTTCCACGCCTTGCTTCTGGCCTCTGGGGACTTGCTCCCAGCCTATGGTGTTCGTTCTCTTATAAATGCATCACCCCCACCTCTGCTTTCCTGTTCATATGGCATTCTCCCTGTGGTGTGTCTGTCTCTGTGTTCAAATTTCTCCTCCTTATTGGAGATAAAGATACTATTATTACTGGATTATGACCTCCTTTTAATTATCTCTGTAAAGACCCTATTTGCAAAAATGGTTACACTCTGAGGTACAAGGGGTTAAGGATACAAGATATCTTTTTGAGGGGGATATAATTCAATCCATAATACTGACCAAGTGGGGAACTGGTTGGGGAATAGTATAAGTGGAATGGATTCTCATCCGAGAGTCCAGAATTGCTGAGGAAGGGCATCTTGGCTGCTTCTGACTGACATGTTCTCAAAACTCTTAAGATAACATTTGAAAATCTCTGTAAAAGAAAAAGAAAAATTCACAAGTCTAATTGAAAGGCCCAATCATGAGAGAGAAGTAATTTATGGAGGACTACATAAGCAAGAATGACTATAACTCACAAAAGGAAGCTGGGAGTAAAATGGGTCTTGTGAAAATTTTAAAGGCAATAAAATGACTTTGTTACACATGAGTAGAACAAGGAAAAAAATGTGGAAGAGGTGATGGATGTTAGCTAAATTTACCGTGGTCATGATTTTGCAATATATACATCTATCAAATCATTGTGTTGTATAGCTTAAACTTATACAAATTTTATGTCAATTATATCTCAGTAAAACTGGAAAAGAAAAGAAAATGTTAATTGAGTAAACAAAAAAACAAAAATACTGATTTCTGTTTTTAATAAATGATCTTCGTTATTAAAAAGAATGTGGAAGAGGCTCCATGGGGCAGAAGATACATGTCAGCAGATGACAGTAGCAGCTATCTACTTTGTTCTGAACTTTTAAATAGATACAATAAATATCAAATTGTAAAGGCAAATCAAAGATGAGAGGAAAAGAAGCCACATACAGATGAGGTGACAGAAAGAAATCACCTAGCTTGAATGAGTTCAAATATTTACACTAAGAGTCAGCAATTTTTTTTCTGTAATTTTTTGTGATATTTTAGGCTTTGGGAGCCATATGATCTTGGTTACAACTGATCAACTCTGCTTTTGTAGTGTGAAAGCAGCCATGGGTAATTTGGGAATGAATGGGTGTGGCTGTGTTCTAATGCATCTTTATAGAAACAGGCAGCTAGCCATATTCGGGCTGGGCTATGGGTTGGGCTATAGTTCGCAGATCCCTACCCCGGGGCAATGACAACCCCAGAAAACTGCAAGAATTGCTGTGGGTCATCTCTGAGGAACTCTGCCGGAAAGAGGAACTCCCCAGAATCTGGAGAAGGGCAGAGGACAAAAAGGGGAGGTTCTGTAATTGCTAAGAATTTAGCACTGATTTCTGACACATTTCCGGAACAAATTATTAGCAATCCGATTCACCAAATATTATTTGAACACCTACTTCACACTGTCCTAAGTTCTCCGTGGTAAACACTATAGACATGGCCTTTGTCCCCAAGGAATTTTTAGTCTCAAAGAGACAGAAAGTGGTTTTGTAAGATGTGATTGCAGAAGTCCTGAACGTTCTGGAAGGGGAAGGGTGTGGGCAGATGGTGTGAGAAAGGGGATCTTACTTAGCTTAGGGGATCAGCGGAAGCCTCCCTGAGAAAACTGAGATTTAAGGTTTGAAGAATTAGACCACAAAAGGAGGCAGGATAGGAAAGCATTCTAAACAGAAGGAAGGCTTGTGTAAAAGTCCAGCATCAGAGACGCTTCAAGGCACTGAAGGAAATCTGAAGGCACAAGAGGCTAGAGGCAGACGAATGGGGTGGCAGTGGGCTGAGGGGCAGGCAAGAGCCAGGGTCAGAACTGTGGATGTGGCCATGTCTCTGACACACGAGTCTAGCAGCTCTGGCATAGGTGGAGATAAAGTGACTGTGACAGAACTCGGTTTTTTGCAAGCTCACATTGGCTCCTGTAACCATAACTCCTTTCTGGATGTTCATGAACCTAGCTGCTCTCTCTGCTTCTGATCTTAGCTCCCTCCAATTCACTCCCTACTCAGATGCTGCTCTAAAACCAGATCTGACTATACCACACCCAAGATTAAAAACCTTCGGTGGATTACCATGGTCTTTGGGACTTAATGTATTTGAATTTTAACAGGGCATTTAAATGATGTCTTTTATGATGTCTTTGGGTGATAAGTTGAATTTGTCTCTGGGTATAGAAAGTTGGATAGAATACGGTTGACTGTCCTCAATGTATTTCCACAGCCTCCTGTAAGCCACCCCCATAGTCATGGGTGGCCCCCATGGTCTCTATAAAAGGGGGATATAAGAATAGAAGAATCACACAAGCTCGAACATGAGTTGGCCCAGAAGTGACATCAACTTCATTCCCAGTCTGTTGGCCAGAGGAAGTCCCATGGCTCCAACACAATTACAACAGAGTCTGGGCAAAGTAGAGTACATGGCATATTTGGAGAGAACTGTCTTTGCCACAGTGTGCTCGTTGAGTCATGTATATCATAAAATGTGGATAGTTAGTTAATATGCCTGATAGGAGAAGTGACATTCAAAAATATCCCAACCAGGAGGATGATATATCTCAACTAACAGGGAAATATTTAGGAGGGTTCAATATAAAATCCTACATCAAGGTTAAAGTAAAACCAAATCATCCCGATAGGAGGTGGAAAGTATCTTCCTTGACACATTTTGAGGTTAAAAATTAAAACCAGTACAAATGGTTGTAGTTAACTCCAGGCTCAGTAAGAATGATCAGGGCCTGTCAAAGAAATCTAAAGTAATCACATCAGCATTAATGGATGTATAGAGTTTAGGATAAAGCAGATAGTAATTGCTTTATTATCTTGGTAGTTGGACCACATCTGCAAGTGGGGTCAGCATCAGGGACTACATTTAAACAAAAAATCTGAGAAGCTGGAATGAGTCCAGAGGAAGGTGAGAGGGCAGTAAGAGGTGTTGAAAGATATGGAGAAAACATTGCACTTGGGAATAAAAGATCCAGATTTCAGATCTGCCACTTTCAGGTGATGCTGGACAAAATCCACTCCCCACCCAGCTGCATTTCACCTCTCTAAACCACATCTTCTTCCTGGGCAGAGGGAGATTTCGACTTGAATTTTGAAATCCTTTTCAACTTGGAAGTCTGGCATCTATGCAATTTTGCCATCTGAGACCAGCTGAAGAAATCTGGGGATGTGTAGCCTAGAGCAGGAAATACTGAAGGAGGACCTAGGAGCTGTTTTTAATTATATGAAGGACTGTTTGAGGAAAAGGAATTAGATTTGCTCTGTATGTCATGCAAGAGCAGATTTATGGCCAGAGGAAAGAGAATACAGAAAATATTCTGACCATTGATACTTTCTAATGATGAATGGGCTTCCATGTGAGGCATGACAATTTATTAGAAGCAGGACACTAGTTCCCTTCTGCCCCTCCAGAACTACTAAGCACAATCATACAAACCTGTGTGAGAACTGTGTTAAAAATTCCACCATGAGAAACTGCACACACCCTTATGAATTTCTCTGGATTTGCTCATCTCTGGTCCACCTATTTTATATTCTACATTCATCAGTATCCTAGGTATCTTCTTGTTTGGCTCTGTACCCCTTATGTTAGCTCTTGCTCCTGAGTTGGCAAACTTATTTGCCACTTTCTTTCCAGGTTGTGACCTTGGCTTCTCTTTAAGACGTGACTTTTTAAATCTGCCCTTTGGCTCTTCAGACCACAATAGGTCAATGACCTTCCCTAGCCAACGGAACAACATGCAATTAAATTGCCACTTATCTGGCCCCCATCTGACATAGGAGAATAGAACATTGGCAGAGTCACTGTTAGGATTGCATAGAAGAATCTCATATTGAGTGGAGGGCTGGGCTTGATGACCATTAACGTCCCCTTCTAGCCTGAGTTTCTATGGGACTTTCTCCTTTGTATTTGTCACCATTCACAGGGTGGGCAATAAATAGAACATTTTCAAGTATTCTTTGTTAATGGTAATGTTCTTCCAAGAATGCCACCATTCAATAAGTCATATATATAGGTATTCTTGCTCCTTAATTTTGCCATAGAACTACCTTCTACAGTCTGGGCAGCCCCCGAAGCAGTGGACAGGAGCTAATGCTTCTTTGTTTGCCTTCTCTTGTCTGGTGTCCCATGTATCCAGAGGGAGCCTATGACGTACAGCCAGCTGGGCAGGAAAAGGGAGGAAGCTTTCATCGTGGAGCAGTGCAATGCTGATGACCCACATGGTCAGATCATGGCTTTGGCCTCCTTGGGCCTCTGAGTTAACCAATATTCAATGCTGGGTGAGCCTCGCAGGGAGGAAAATATGGCCACAGTTATGTTGACTCCAAAATGATGAAACTGTAGTGGAATATAGCAGAAGGCTAGGGTCCTGGCTCACAGATATCCTAAAAAGTGGTTCTTCCCCTTCATGGTGATCTTATAAAAACAAACAAACAAATCTGATCATATTAATCTTCTAACACTTTCCAACTGTACTTATAATAATATCCAAACTCCTTGGGCAAAGGCAAAGGCAAAGGCAAAAAAAACACACCCAACTGTTTTTATCCTTGAGATGCTTATAATCTAGTAGGAGGGATGGACATACTGACAATTAAACTAAAAAAAAATCAAACAAACAAAATAATATCCAAACTCCATATCATGGCTTAAATGATCTGATTCCTGCCTCTCCAACCTCATTTCATACACTAATTCTGATATTTACTTCTTGAGGGCAGAAACCTGTTCTTGTGTCCTGCTACACCTATAATGTTGAGAATAGTACTTGGCATGTACTTTAGTAACTATTGAATATATGAGACTAGACTTGACTTCCAAAGAACTTTAATAAATTTATATAATGAAATCTCTCATCACCAAATTTTTAAGAATAATCCCCTTTTAGAAATTCCATCCTTGTATCCCTATCATGCTTTTGGGATGAAAAGCATTAGTTTGATTAGTAAGAGAGTAGCTGAAGAAATGAAGAATAATGTCATTTCCAGTTCAAACTCCTTGGGGAAATTTGGTTGGGAGAATGGAATTACCCAAGTTGGACTCTGCCCAGCACGCCAGGCTTAAGTTATTGAGTAAGAGTACATTAGAAAAATGCATTTTGGCAGCTGACAAAATATTCTCTTTATGTGGAAGTAAGTGACCTTGGATTTAGTTTCTTTTAAAGGCTGGCTTTCTCTGGCAGGGGCGAGGGATGATTCTTTGAAGAAGCCAGGATTTTGCGATGACAGCAGCAGTACCAGGAAATTCGTGGGTGGTTGTGGAGCATCCATTTCTCAGCATCCATTAGAGCACGAATGCAGTGGGCCAAATCTGACTTTTGTTTTGCCAGCGTTTGACCTCTTCATTTGGAGAATCACCCATGATCGTAGCTGAGTGTATTCCAAGATTCATGAGCTTTGGCACCTGAATCAGATACCTATGGACAAAAAGAAGACAATTATTCACTCTTCCTTCTCTTTTTTTCCCTCCGCCTTTAGGTCTCCCAAACTGTCAGTGAATGAGTCAAATGTTCAAAATTTTTTCCAGGGAGACAGACTTTAGAAAAGCCACTACAATGCATCATACTTTTTCTCAACTATTTCATTGTGACATTCTGAGATTTTAGAGAGACATCTTTTCTGTGTCAAGTTGTCCTGGGGTAGCTCATACCCCTTTGTTCATTTATGACAAGGTAAATGGAGGTCAGGGTGATCACAAAGCAGGATGACAGCAGGATGAAAGGGAGAGAGTGTATGCATGGATGGTGGGAGTGGAGTGTGCAGATGGAGCTGAGGATAAACTGGCAGGCAGTGGTAAGAAGACTTCTTATCTGAATAGCCCCATCTCCCAGCAAATCCCTAAAACGGGAGAAGAATTTAAACAGTGGAGGCCTTCTTTAAGGTATTTCTATTCTCTGCTAATAAAGTCATATATAATCACCTTTATTATGAATCCAAATAGAGTATATGGTGCCAGTCATGCTAACATTTAGAGGAAACCACCCCAACATACTCCCACCACCAGCCTGGTTTTATGTACACAAACTCTACTCACACCCTTTCTTTGCATAAAAGCCCTGTCTCTCAAAGGCCCTGAGAAAATTCAGGAATTTCACCCAGGAGGGGAGGGAGGTGAAGTCCCAGTAACAGACTTGGTTTAATTAGCTGTCCGCTAAGAATGTAAGTGATTCAGCTAGAAAGTTTGGAATGGGGTGGGGGAGGTGGGTGGGCAGCAGCGATTGCTCACACAGTGGAGAGCTGCGGGAAGGCAAGAACAGCAATAAGACGCTTGTTTGGAGAGCCAGTGATAAGAGCCGGCAGATTAGTGGCAACGTGTGAGCTGCAAAATAGCTACTGCTTCACTTCTCCCCTTCAAATCTCACAGAAGAATATCTCTTGTGGCCACTCTATGGGAAACATGCAGGGAGGGGAATTCTGGGAAATACAGTTTGGCCATGTCAAGTTGACACTTATCACACCACCGTTCCAGGTCAGCTGATCCCAAAGCCTTGGCTTTTCCATGACACCACTTTGACACTCTCCAAATGGCCTTTTAACTTATTTGTTCAACCTTTAAATCCATGAAAGGCATTCTTTCTAGTTCAGCCTTGTTTAAGTATTGGCACCACAGGCCTCTAGCACAGCTGGCTATTGGATAGGGGGCAGCACCAGCAGAAAGACTAGGAGGTTAGCATGTTCTAGAGGAGACCCAGCAACAGGGTAAACTCCAGTTGCAAAGGAACAGGCTCTCATCTTGGGAGTGTGGAGAGTAAGAATCAATCAGGCATTTTGTTTTTCACGTCCCCGCTAGCCCCCTGACACCTCCTCCTCACACAGCCACCCACCAGGTACAGGTGTACAGTTCCTCTCCTGCACAAAGACAGCCAACGGGGGGGGGAGGGGGATGCAAATGGGCTAAAATACAGCCCTGCTTCTCTCAGCAGGCTCAGAGGGGCTTCAGCCTTGAGAAATGACAACTTGTACAATCCAAGGGCCTGGAGGAAGCAATTTTTTACAGTTTGCAGAAAGACACTAGAGTTGTAGCCCTGTCTCTCGAATCACCTCCCTAGAGCTGTCTCATTTGGGAAAGCCAAGCCAGGGCAGCCTGCCTGGACTTCACAGATTGCCCTCAGGCTAGTCCAGCTCCTAGCCTTCTTGTCCAGGAGTGTAACTCTGTGCAAGCCAGGTAGGAGATGAGATGGGGAGTCCAGATGATTGCGCACTGGCCCTGCCAGAGCATCAGGACAATGTTACCCTCGTCCTGACTTTAAAGAGTTTCTCTTTTCCCTTTTGAGGGTTAGCAGAGCATTTCAATAAGAAAACAGAGCTTGCTATAGGAGGATTTGGGGTGTGTGTGTGTGTGTGTGTGTGTGTGTTGTAGGAAGAGAGGCAATGGAGACACATTTTGGAAGAACCAAGATGGAAAGCAGACTGTTGACTGAGTTTGACTTTGTACAGTCTGTGAGCTCCTAGGACAGGAACCTGCCTTATCAGGAAGCCCTGAGAGCTTTGTCTACCTCGGCTGACTCTTTCCTGCTGCCTGGCGTAGCTCAGTTCCACCTGCCTGGAGCTTCCACTCAGTTGCTCTGTGGTCCCTCTGAGTTTCTGCTTTAGTTCTCATAGCCTGGCACACTCTTGGTGGTACTACTGTGGGGTGGCTAACTGGAGCTGGTTTGGGGCAGTTCTTCATATTTCCTGTGCAATGCTTGTGATTAGAATTGCAGTGGAAAGCACAGCTGGCCTACAACAGGTTCTGCTCTAAGAATAAAAAAAAAGATGAACAGGTTGGCGAAAGTGCACATCATTTTAAAGGCCCTCTGATTTGGACACAATGAATCATCAGTATATGGGGGACCCCATGATTTATTTCGGGAGCCTGGCATGGAGCCATTCAGACACCCAAACTTGTAGGGTCAGCCTACAACAAAACTACGCTGTTCAGGAAGTCTGTGATCAGGTTCCTGCATCCTCACTAATTCTCTTTTCTGAATCCCTTTCTCTCCTCTCTGGAATTTCATCATTCTTCACTCTTGGAAGCTTGCTGCATGGAATAATACAAATAATAATAGTTAATGTGTATTACATACTTGGCCTGTACCAGCCATTGTGGTGAGCACTTTATATGAATTATTCACCCAATAAATACTTATTGAGGACCTATTATATATTAGAAAATGTTCCAGGTGCTAAGAGTACAAAACAAAACAGACAAAAAATCCCTGCCCTCATGGAATTTACATTCAAAGGGAGATAGAAAGAACTTTAAAAACAAAATATATAATATACAGATGATGATAAATGCTTTGTAGAAACACAAAACAAGGAAGGTGCCAGGAAGCCCTGGTGAGTGTTGAGGAGAGGAGGGTGTGGCTCTTTTAAATAGGGAGGATGGCAAAGATTTCACTGAAAACTGACTCATGTGACATCTTGTCAGAAACATAATACTGTTATCCTCATTTCACAGAGAAACTGAGTTAGAATACAAGCCTTATTTGCAAGAATACATCTACTGGCTGTTCATATGCTAGGGTCTATCTCTAGAAAAGTATTTATAGCTTTCCTCCTAGCTATAAAATGCAAAGCAATTGTGCACAGTCAAGGAATTGTAACACCCAGAAAATGCCAAAGGTGTGAGGAAGAGGGAAGTTTACATTTCTTGCAGCTCTTACAATTATGATGACTTAGTCGCCTGTTTACCTGGTCTCTCTCTTGAGCTAGTATAAACCTCTGCATAATACTAGCCAGGGGTCTGCGGCTACAGAAGAGACTTTAAAAAATCTCAGCCAATTTTAAAAAATAGACTTTATTTTTTAGAGCAGTTTTAGAGTCACAGCAAAATTGAGTGGGAAGTACAAAGTTCCCATAAGCCCCTGACCCCACACATGCACACCTCCTCCACTAGCCCAGTAGACTTTTGATTTACAAGGTTAGCTTCTTCCCCATTCTGCTCCTTTCTGCAAATTAAATCTGGACTGCAGAGTCAAATACTATTACTCCCTGGATGCTGAGTCCCCCGTGCACACCTGGGCTGCATGTCAGGAGCCTGACATTCTCCCTCTTACAGAAGGAGGACCCAGTGCCAGCAGGGGCGATCAGAAGGCTGGCAGATGGCTGGGTTCCCCAGTGCTTGCAGGGCCGTGAGTAGCTGCAGGTTTGAGGCCAGGCCTGCCTAGGAGCTCTGTCAACTTAGGCAACCTTCTTACCCTGGCCAAGGCCACGAATTCTTTTCTAGGAATTTTTTAGCTCTGAATTTCCCCTTTTTGCTTTTTAGTTTCTCATCCTGAGTTGACTTAACTTGCCCTCCAGACTTGCCTAAAAACTCCTTATTTACTGTCGAGCCTTGCATAAATTCTCTTTGGCCCGCATGCTGAGTCACAGTTTCTGCCCACACTCCCCACCCTCCCCCGAACTCTGAGCTGCCCTGTAGACGGAGGGTTTGCCCCGTAGCTAAGAGGAAATGGCCCCCGGCCAGACACCCACACCTTCAGGCAGGGCCACTTCTGAGAAGCAGTGGGGTGGAAATGTGTCATCTGCCAAGCGGGTGGGGGAGAGGCACTGGCATCATGCCTGATCTGGATGGATTTGAGGGGCAGTCATGGGCTTGACCCTTGAGGGAAGAGGAGGTGAAGTCACTGGTGAGCTTTCTTTACTTTAGAGTCAGGGGATGAGGTCACAGCTGGGTTTGTCTTATTTGGGGGAAGAAAGAATGAGATCATACTGCGGTTTTTCCTTATTTTGAGTCTGGGAGTGAGGGGAGAGACTATGCCATATCAGAATTTGCCTTATGTAAGAAGCTGGGAGAGTAGGAAGCCCTTCTGCTTCCAAAGGGAGGTTTGCCCCCCTCCCTGCAGGGCTTGCTTTTCTCTGGGAAGCTGCCTGAAGATGCAGCCCCTCCCAGGGCAGCGCGATGCCTGCTTGTTCTGCTGTGCTGCTCAGGGCACGCAGGGCCACACTCTGACTTGCATGGGCCCTGGTTGCTTTTTTCTCTCCTGGGCCTCTTCCTCTCTCTAAAAAAAAAAGATAAAAAATTATATTTTATGACTGTGTTGGCATAAAAATTAATATAATCCAGGCTGGAATCATTATATAAGCGGTATTATATTCATTTTTTCTTGATTTTAAAAGAAATTAAAATCAAAGCATTTCTGTGGTGCTCTAAAAGTATCATGGGCCTCAGGCGCTCTGCACCTGCTGGATACATTGGCCTGAGCTCAGAGTTCTCCCCACCTTTAGGAAGGGTCCTGGGGCTGGAGCAGGAGCACTGCAGACATCACCCTCACTTTGCCTGACTGAGCTGCTCTGCCAGGGATTAGGGATGGGGGTAGGAGAATTGCCCAGGTCCCCAGCCTCCTTCTTAGACAGAGAGAGGACTTTGTGTAGGAAACAGGATAATCCAGCAGGCAACAGGCTTGCTCAAGAGGCTTGCTGCAGGTGAGGTGCCCTTAGGCTAAGTAATTCATCCAAGAGCAGGTACTAGTCACTTCCCTGGGCAAAGGCAGAGATCAGTGGTGGCACGATTTGGAAACCCAGTGTCATAGGTGATCAACCAGTGTTGAAGAAACAATATAAGGTAGGAGTGATCTTGTAAATTGTTCGTATTCATCCATTCATTCAACAAATATTTACTAAACATCCACTATGTGCTCAGCTCTAGGGGAGTACATGCAGTTCTGGCTTTCATGGAACTTACATGAGTACTGTTGGGGTGGAAGAAATTTCCTCTGCCCTTGAGCTTCTTCTAGCTGGTGTGAGAATCAAACTGACACAAGACAGATCAACAGGAGAAAAAAACCAAAGTTTAGTGCACAGGGAAGCCATGGACATTAAGGGAGGATGAAGTGTATATGTCATCCTGAACCAGGGCTCAGGGGGCAGGGGTCTGAGTCCAAAGGAAAAGGGAAGTAATTCACAGGAATATGAGAAGAGTCAAGTTTGGTAAACAAAATACTTGATAGGCCACAGAAACAATGGGCCACAGAGAGGAATTTTGACAGACCTAGCCACATTGCTCTCCTCAGGGGGTAGTCCGTCCATCCAGATCTTTCTGTGCAATTGCAGGAGATGAAGTATCTTCCTGAGTCTTTTGGGCCTTAATGGTTTTTCAGCTTAAAATAATCTACACGTCACAATAGCACATCTTGGGGCAGCCTGCTTTTGGTTCCCACAATATTATACACTGTACATTTAAATTATCCAAAGTATCAAGTAAGTTACGAACAGGTGTTACTAGTTCATTTAGGCCTCAGTTCTCTGTCTTGAAGGAAAAAATTCAATTAAGAGATGGACTTAAGCATCAGGAGTGTATTTAGCAATGCCAAAGTACACTCTGGAGAAGGGCGAAGAGCGGGCTGTCTGGAAACTGGAGGCAGACCCACTATGATGGTTCAGGTTGGTTTTTAAAATGGCGGGAAGTCCCTCCCTGAATCTCACATCATTCCACTGACACACTGATGACAGTCTCAGGCTATCTAACTACCTTCGTAGTGTTCACCAGTTGTTTACCCATAAGTACACAGTGAAACCCAGGGGGGCCAAAATGGCAGTGTAAATTTATTATAATTATTTATGCTATAACAAACCCCAAGGTGGCTCAGGGTCACCTTCTGGGTCTTAGTATGGCTGCAGCCAACCTTTGTTGGTGGTCTGGAGGCCCATAGAGCTTTTCACATCTTGTTTGGCCCTGATAAGGCAGGAGACTGAACCATAAACAGGAGGGGCTTGGGATGTGTTCTGGCATCTGGTGACGGGGGCAGGTGGAGAGCTGGAGGACCTTGTCCAGGGCAGGGCAGGACCCACACACATCTGTTTGGCTACCTACAAAGGGAGAGGGGAAAACAGAATTCAATCGTCAGGAGTTTTGTCACCTATTACCTGCCATGCATTATATCACTTGATCCTCTAACCACCCAATGAAGCACAAATTATTATTTCTCTTTCATAGATGAGGAAATAGGCTAACAGAGGTTAAGAAATGTGTCCAAGATAACACACTTTTAAAAGTGTGGGTTAGAAAGCAGTTCTCACTCATTTCAAAGCCTATGACCATTACACCCGACTACTCTGTCTTATTAGTTATGATTTACACTAAACAGATATTTGATTTACTAAAAGTTTCACTGGACTGTGTTTACCATTCAAAATTACATATATCTCCTTTTTGCAAAGGTGAGAGTAAATTATCGCAGAAAAAAACTAAGTTGAGAAAGGATCAAAAAAGAGCCTGTATGAGGAGTGCAGGGAAGGCAGAAGCTTTTTAGTCCATCTGGGCAGTAATATGTAAAGGTGAGGAGATGGGGTCCCTGGTATCTGGGAAAGATCAACATAGGTAGGGAGATGAGAGGCCCTCTAAATTGGGGAGACAAGCATTTTCATATGAATGAAGCTCTAAAGTAAGGTATCTGTTAAGGTAAGTGCATACCTTCTGGTTAAGATATGTGCAGCAGTTACTATGACTGCCAAATCTAAGGTGTGACTTCCTCACCAAGATACAAACAGCAGCTAGGCTCAGTAGCCAGTGGAGCATGAATTAGGGGTCTGCTGGGCAGGAGAATTCCACAAGCAGAAATTAAGTTTCAAGGAGCAAACCTAACTGGGTTGGAAATCCTGGTACGTACCGGACAGAAATCTCAGATCAGCCATCTCCCTCAGGCAGGCACCAATTCTCTGGGCACATGCATTTCAGAAGCCGGGAGTCAGAAACCACAACACAAGAGACCTGGGTGCAGCAAGATGAATGCTGCCCTACTGCAGGAACTGTTTGCTTTTGACTTGTTTTTGCCTTACGCCAGGTGTGTGTGTGTCTGTGTATTTGTGTGTGTGCACACATCAGCTGGGGGACAGGGAACTCAGCTCTAGGTATTCATGGGAGGTAGGAATCTAGCAGCCTCCAAATGAGCCCTGCGGTCTAGTGAAGATTTAGAGTTAACGCACTGACCTCTCAAAAATGTGAAATTGCTCATTCATTTTATATTGCCTCTGCCTTGGCATCTAAAATATATATAAAAATAATGTAAGAGACATGTTTCTTCACAGGCCTCCTAAACTCTCCTGTTTTTCCTCGTATGTTGAGACCCACAGATAAGCCACACAGGCTTAGTCACATGACAGTATAACCTCCTGAGACCCATGGTTGCCATCATCTGGTCATTGACTAACCTTTGTCTCTGCTTCTAAGCCCAAACCCCCTTACTCAGTCAAGTCACTTTAGAAATAGATTGCCTTTTCTTCTTTCCCTTCTAAGTATCTGTCAGAACCAGGAGAAGAAGGGGAAGTCTTTGTTAATTAGTAAAATTTCCAAATGCCAAAAGAGGAATCATTCCTGTCACTAAATACCACCCAAACATGTATGACTGGAATTACCTAGACAGCTCATTAACTAATCCCAGAAGAGTATTTAGGAGCAAAGGAAGTCTCTTGCTGTGATATAAAGTAGGGGAAGTGACTTACAGGGGACAAGGAATGGGAATGCCATGAGATGTCTACAAGCCTACTATGCCAGCTAGAGGTGGGGGATGCTCTGAGGCAACAGGACTCTCACTCCCCGAGGGAACTTCCAGACAGAATAAAATACTGGGCCTCTGACCAGACTACACAGAGAGGTATCAGACCCTTGGAAGCCAGATCCCTGATGCTGATGTGTGAGGCTTTGGATTGGGTCCAGTCTTCCCAGGCATGTAGTCACCCTCTCTCCTTTCCTCTCTCCCTCCTTTCTTCCCTTCCTTCTGCACAGTAAGTAGAGTATGGAATATAATTTAATTTGTTTCAGCTGATAATGAAAATTGTTCTGGAATTTCAGACTTACCATTAGGAATTATTTTCAATAGACAGAATGACAAATACTGATGTAGAAAGTCTGGAGGCTAGTTTGAACTGGCAACACCTTGAGAAACATCTTGAAAGTTGGTTATGAGCAATTCTCAACTAAGAGTGCTTGAGCTTTCTCATTCTCTCCTAAAACTCATGGCAGAACAATTTCTCATTAGCTGAAGTTTCTGGTTGTTTGGTCTCTGGCTGAAACTTTCCCTGCCACTCTCCTCTCTTTCCCAGATACATCTGGGTTAAAATATTAGAAAGAACCTAACAAGGGGAAATCCATCTCTTTTATATAAACCATCCACATACCTGGCTGCAAAATCATCTTCTTATACTTAATTATCTCTGGTTGAAAACATTTTGTCTTGATTAATTAAAGCACTTACGCTGCTACCAACAGTAGAGAATAGTTTCTGGAAAGGACTCCAATGTCACTTAGCCTCACTTTAAAAGCTCGACTGTCTACAAGTCTGTAACAGCAAATGCCTGCTACCATTTTAATTATTTTATCTAGCATAGCAGAAATGTGGCAATTATATACTTTAAGTTACTTCTGTTATATGAAGTATACTTCATATAACTGAACACTACTGATGTAATAAACAATTTCAACTTAAAAATTCTTTTCTATTTTAAGAAAATAGAAGTTTCTTTGTAGAAAATTATAAAATACAGAGGAATATAAAAAGAAAATAAAGATCGCCCACAATCACACTACTAACTGATAAACACCATTAACACTGGTGAAGATCCCTCAAGTATTTTTTCTACTCATACAATTTTTTAATACTCAGTTGAAATTTTACATCTAATACAGTTTCATTTTTTTCCTACTAAAAAAAGTATCACATGCATTACACTAATGCAGTTAAGTACTCATGCACAATATGGCAATTAATAGTTGTGTGGTGTTCAGTTAGGTAGATGTATCATAATTTATTTAATACAACTATTGAGAACCATAAGAAGGTTGTCATTTTTCTTCACTGTTGTATGCAACATAGACATGAACAGCCTTGTGCATAAATCTTTGCAAGAATCCATAATTTCTTCCCTATGCCAAATCCCCAGAAATGGAATAGCTGGCTGACAAGGTTTAAATGTTTTCAAATCTTTTGCAGAAATACCGCCAAACTGGCTTCCAGAAATGTGTCAATTTATTCTCCTAAAGATATCTAGGAGAGCAACTGCCTAACTCCATTCTCAAAAGTAGACAGTCTTTAAAATAAAACTTTACAAATTTGGTTGCTGAAAAATGGGAATCTCATTTTCACTGAAATACTGGTGAGGCTGAACGCTGCAGTAAGTGTTTAACTGACCATTTGTATGCGGGCCCCAGGGAGTGGTCCATTAATGGCATCTACTCAGTTTCCTCCTGTGATGGCTATCTTTTACTTATTGGTTTGTAGGCAGCTAATTGTTTGGTTATTTACACTGTCAGATCATTTCCAAAGGTGAGTTTTATGGCAATGTTTGTTTTATATGCTTCCTTTCTGTCACCTTCTCTAAGAAGGTCAGGGAAAGTGAACATACATTAAAAACTGGGCAAATGACTTTGCTTGTAAATTGGCAAGTAATCTTTCTTTTAAGTCCATTCATAGAATTACTCTGAAATTTCGCAGACTCCTTTTCACCTTTAGAATGAAAATGAAACTTACCAGGAAAAAAGTGCATGATCTAGCAGATCTCATCTATAGCTGTGCTGTTCAATACAGTGGCCACAGTAGATCTTATGTTAAGTGTTCTTATTATGCACAAAAGATAAGAAATAAAGAGGGCAGGAGGAAACCCCCAGAGGTAACGGAGGTGTTTATGGTGTGAGACTGTGGGAATTATTTCATGGGTGCGTCCGTACCTTCAAACTCCTCAAGCTGTATGTACATCAATTATGTACAACTTTTTGTAAGTCAATATGCCTTACTAAAGTAGCTTAAAAAATGCAGTAACCATTTACCAAAGGTGGATATTTAAATTTAAATTTAAAAAATTAAATAAAATTAAAGTTTCTGTTCCTCACTTGCTCAATAGCCACGTGGATTTACAGTAGCTTATGGCTACTGTTCTGGACAGCACAGATGTAGAACTTTTCCATCATTGCAGATAGTTCTGGACAGCATGGATCAGCAGATTGAACTTTTACAATTCCTGGATCCGTTTCCTTCTACATCTAGCCTCTGCTGAGAATTCCCTTCTACTTCTCTTTGTCTAATTCCAACACATCCTTTAATGTACAGCTCAGACATCACCTACTTTGGGGAAAGCATCTTCTGACCACCGCCTCCTCCAGCCTGGAGTACACGCCCTTCTGTGGCCTATTAGACCCATGGCCGTGGAATACTCGTTAAGTCAGTTGCAGACGTCAGCTCGCAGATCCTTGTGCTTTACCAACTCGCTGAAGGAGAAGCATGTATCTTCAACTTCTAGCTGCCCAGGGCCCAGCTTAGTTTCTGAAAAATGTGTGTTGAACATACAGGCTCGCCATGTGCCTCACCCTGTGCCCGTGCAGTGGTTTAGCCTTAAACACTCTCAAGAACTAAAAAGCGTACCAAAGGAAGGATTTCAATGCAACATTTTTCTTTAGAAATAGTAGTTATTAACTATAATAAAGTAATGAAATATATGGGCATGCTTTATGAGCGTTACAAAAGATAGTTACAACAGAATACAATAACATTATTCCTGTCAGAAACATAGACATATTACCTTTGTATTTCAACAAATACCTACCATTGGAACAATGACACACCATATTTTTAAATAATTCTTACCAAAAAGAAAAGCCTATAAAAAGTTATCTTTTACCCTTAGTCTGCCAGAGTCTCTCTGGGGTCTTCATCTCACTTTCCTTTTAAAGTCATAGCATGCTGCTGGCAGAAGGTATGCTTGTGAGAACCAGGCCCAGGTTGCTTTTTTCCTTTTTAAATAAAATATATCACAATTAATATATATTTCTTAGAGGAAAAATTTTAAACTACTGATATATACAAAGAATAAAAGAGAACTTGCTTAAAATTCTACCACTAAATGACAACCTCTGCTTGGATTTGGTGTTAACTCCCCCAAGCTTTTCTGTACATAGATATGTAGATATTTTTGTTTCTTGCACAGTGAGATTATGCTGTACTTGTTTTAATTTTTTTCCATGAACACATCATGACTAAGCTTATATGCCAATAAATATGTCTATAACATTTTTTTTTTTTTTTGTAGATAACTATTTTTTTATTGAAGGGTAGTTGACACACAGTATTACATTACATTAGTTTCAGGTGTACAACATAGTGATTCAACATTTATATACATGACAATTATAGGTACCAGCTATCACCATACCAAGCTGTTACAATATCTTGACTATATTCATTACATCCCGGTTACTTATTATTTTACCATTGGAAGTGTATACTTTTTTTTTTTTTTTTTGTGAGGGCATCTCTCATATTTATTGATCAAATGGTTGTTAACAACAATAAAATTCTGTATAGGGGAGTCAATGCTCAATGCACAATCATTAATCCACCCAAGAGCCCAATTTTCATCAGTCTCCAATCTTCTGAGGCATAACAAACAAGTTCTTACATGGAGAACAAATTCTTACAAAGTGAATAAGTTCTTACATGGTGAACAGTGCAAGGGCAGTCATATCACAGAAACTTTCGGTTTTGATCAAGCATCATGAACTATAAACAATCAGGTCAAATATGATTATTCGTTTGATTTTTATACTCGATTTATATGTGAATCCCACATTTCTCCCTTATTATTATTATTATTATTTTTAATAAAATGCTGAAGTGGTAGGTAGATGCAAGATAAAGGTAGAAAACATAATTTAGTGCTGTAAGAGGGCAAATGTAGATGATCAGGTGTGTGCCTGTAGACTATGTGTTAATCCAAGCTAGACAAGGGCAACAAAACATCCACGGATGCAGAAGATTTCTCTCAAAACAAGGGAGGTGATGTTCTAAGCCTCACCTCTGTTGATCCCCAATTTCTCACCTGATGGCCCCCCTGCGACTGTGCCTGTCTTAGGTTGTTCCTCCCTTGAGGAATCTTACCCGTCTCTGGCTAACCAGTCATCTTCCGGGGCCATACAGGGAAATGTAAAGTTGGTAAGTGAGAGAGAAGCCTTATTGTTTGAAATGGTTAGCTTTTTATTTCTTTGCATATTTATGCCCTGTAGCTTCTATGCCCAGCATTTGTCTTGAGGTCTCTTTACCACTTGGAAGAATTATGATACTCGGTAATTTCGATATGAGGCACGAATTCTACTAAAGGGTAATTAGGAAGGGAGAAGAAAAGCTATAGAAGTAGCAGGCGGCAGAAAACCTGGGAAGATTGATTATTTCTTTGACATATCTTCTTGTAGAGTAACTTCAGCATGTATAGGTTTTAAGCTACTACTTAAATTGCGCACACACATTAACATAATAGGAGTATAGTTACATAACCAAAGCATATCTGTAATTACCAGCCATCTCCAGTGAAACCAAGTAAACTTGTTAGGCACCTTAGGCATTTGTGAAAACTTATCTATGATATGGTGAATATTGTCCAACTGAACTTGAACAGTCTGAGAGAAATCAGACAAATTAAAACAACCCATTCCTGGGGAATGTTCACATCCCTTATGTTCTTTTAACATGTCTATAACATTTTTATTGTCCACCTAGAACTTTATTTTAAAAATATATCATATTTTAAAAAATCACTCCTCATTTTGGGGAAGCTTAGATTGTCTCCATCATTTCCCCCCTTTTGTTAATAATGTTGTGATGGCTTCCCTCCTGACTATATGTTTTCCAGGAATCTATAGATCTGAACCTGTTCTCCAAGGCAGAAACAAGGAATGGCCTTCTTTTGTGGCGTTAGAAGATAACGGGGAGTGGTGGTCATAGACCCGCCTGGGCCAACCCAGGACCAGTCAACCAAATTACTGGGGCCAGAGTGTGTCTGGGGTCGGTGGGCCACTGTGAGGGGATGCCCCAGAAAACAGCCCGAGGCAAAGGTTCCCTGGTACCACTTCTTCGGGGAGTGCAATGACAGGGTTGTAAAAATGAGAGAAAAAGAAAACCAAGGCAGATGTGCATACAGTAAAACAACAAATTTGACTGGATCTATACTGTTGGAACTCAACCAAGAATTAGGAGAAGTGCAAGTTGCAGCGCTCCAAAATAGTGCGACTATAGACTATCTACTGTTAAAAGAACATATGGGATGTGAACAGTTCCCAGGAATGTGTTGTTTTAATTTGTCTGATTTTTCTCAAACTATTCAAATTCAGTTAGACAATATCCATCATATCATTGATAAGTTTTCACAAATGCCTAGGGTGCCTAACTGGCTTTCTTGGTTTCACTGGAGATGGCTGGTAATTACAGATATGCTTTGGTTATGTAACTATACTCCTATTATGTTAATGTGTGCACGCAATTTAATTAGTAGTTTAAAACCTATACATGCTGAAGTTACTCTACAAGAAGATATGTCAAAGAAATAATCAATCTTCCCATGTTTTCTTCCATCTGCTACTTCTATAGCTTTCTTCTCCCTTCCTAATTACCCTTTAGTAGAATTCGTGCCTCATATCGAAATTACCGAGTATCATAATTCTTCCAAGTGGTAAAGAGACCTCAAGACAAATGCTGGGCATAGAAGCCACAGGGCATAAATCTGCAAGGAAGTAAAAAGCTAACCTTTTCAAACAATATTGCTTCTCTCTCACTTACCAACTTTACATTTCCCTGTATGGCCCCGGAAGATGACTGGTTAGCCAGAGACGGGTAAGATTCCTCAAGGGAGGAACAACCTAAGACAGGCACAGTCGCAGGGGGGCCATCAGGTGAGAAATTGGGGATCAACAGAGGTGAGGCTTAGAACATCACCTCCCTTGTTTTGAGAGAAATCTTCTGCATCCGTGGATGTTTTGTTGCCCTTGTCTAGCTTGGATTAACACATAGTCTACAGGCACACACCTGATCATCTACATTTGCCCTCTTACAGCACTAAATTATGTTTTCTACCTTTATCTTGCATCTACCTACCACTTCAGCATTTTATTAAAAATAATAATAATAATAATAAGGGAGAAATGTGGGATTCACATATAAATCGAGTATAAAAATCAAACGAATAATCATATTTGACCTGATTGTTTATAGTTCATGATGCTTGATCAAAACCGAAAGTTTCTGTGATATGACTGCCCTTGCACTGTTCACCATGTAAGAACTTATTCACTTTGTAAGAATTTGTTCTCCATGTAAGAACTTGTTTGTTATGCCTCAGAAGATTGGAGACTGATGAAAATTGGGCTCTTGGGTGGATTAATGATTGTGCATTGAGCATTGACTCCCCTATACAGAATTTTATTGTTGTTAACAACCATTTGATCAATAAATATGAGAGATGCCCTCTTAAAAAAAAAGAAAGAAAACCAAGGCAGAGAAAGAGGAAAGTGAACATGCATTAATGACTTGGTCACAGCTTCAGGATAAGAGCACAGCCAGTTTCTTGGTGACCTGGGACATCTCTGGCAGGGCATACCAAACAGCAGGGCCTAGGAAAGACCCACAGGAAGGAGCGAGGGAGCAGAGTGCATTTGCCTGCTTCCTTAGGTCTCCTTTCTCTCTTTGGTTTAAAAACTGATTGGGCATGAACCCCCCATTTCCAGGTCCGGTCCCTCCGGGCAGCACTGTGGGGACAGTCTCACACTCCCAGGTGCTCTGCTTCTGCAAGCCTCTGAAAATGGCTGGAGAAGGAGGGCCTCCTTGGGTCTAGTCAGGGGCAATGCACGTGACAGAGATGCTCCCAGCCTGGCAGGTTCCCTGGCAGACTCACTCTGGGGGAAGCAGGGTAGTGAAATACAGTAAGAAATGGTACCAGCACAGGAGGGGAATGACCTCTGGCTTTTCAACCTGTAGTTTTCCCAGGAGGCCCATCAAAGCTCTTGGTTTTGAGAACAAAGGGGTTGTGCTGAGTGCTGTCTGCAGAAACACCAAGTCCTGTTCTCCCCAGGGGGTAGGACAGGAATGTAGCATTGAATGGGAAATGGAAATTAAGTTCTGAGGGCAGGAAAGCTCCACCTTTCCTCTGTGGACAGAAAAAGCGCCAGAGGTCAGACAGGGACACGTGGCTGAGCTGAGCCTTGCCCCCCTCCGCATCTCCTACTCTGGTCTATCCAGCCCACAACTCGGGCAAGTAGGCTGGGCTCACCCAGGAGCGAGCTTCAGGGAGGGTGGGCAGATACCAACAACTCTGAACACCCTCACGTGCTCTGAGAGCAATGGCACCTCGCCGTGAGCTTCCCCACCACAAGGGCAGGGGCAGAGGCAGGAGGAGGGTTTTGCTCAGAATGACTCTCAGAGTTCAGTTTAATTGGGGGGTGTCCTTTAAGGCGTTCCTGACTCTAAACAGAGCAAACTTCTGGCAATCAGTGGGGCTATTTAAAAAATGGCAGCAAAGCAAAGGAAGAAACCAGGGTGTGAAAGAAGAGGAAGAGGCAGGAACAAAGGAGAATGTGTCTGCTGAGTGCTTTCCCTGAGGTCTCCCAATGCCAAAGACAAGTTCAAGCAACACATTGTTTATGAGTCTCATTATGCTCAGCGCAGTTTGCTCCGGGCATCGTCAGTCTGCCGTGCTTGGCTTCTCTTTGTAGCGTTTGGTTTTCTACAAGACCGGATGGCAGTTTTTCTTTTACAAGAACTTGAAAACAGAGAGAAAACTGTCATACATCAGACATACTGTAAGATTATCCAGGCTTTGAAGGTAACTGAGAATGGGCTTCAGTTTCTTCCCATTTCCCACTGCCTGAAGGATAGGCTGAAGAGCTCTCTGGCATGGGTGGCCACAGGGCACCTGCAAGCCGACCCACCATGTCTTTCCATCTTCACCTCCTATCCAGTTCAATAGCTTGTGATCCTTCCCTGTACCTAAGTCCTCCGATGACACCAAGTGGTCTCTCAGGCCTCTGTCCTGACCCAGAAAGCTCTTTCCCCACATCCTCTCATTTCTGCCTGGATCTCCTGCAGCAGGACCGAGCTCAGGTTCACCTCCTGAAACCCTTCCTATGGCCAGGTGAATTGACCACACCCTCCCTTGTGCTCATGTGTAGTGTGAACAGACTTCCAGGTGAGCTCTTGTTAACACATAACTTTGAATACATGGCTGTCTTTTCCTATTAGCTTGTGAACTGTTTAAAAACAGGTATCATATTCTCATTTTTTATCCTTCAGCACCTAGAACAATGCCTTGTACCTGGAATGTGCTCAGAAAATGCTGGTTGGTGGAAAAAGCACATGTATATCCAAAATATGGCATTTATATGCCAGCTACATCACTCTTCATGTTGCCCAGTGGTAACTGCTTACCTATGACTCTCCTGGGATGCTCCAGCAACTTTAGAATAAACTACAAGCTCCCTGCCTTTAAGACCATGCCTAGCACATTCTAGGTGTTCAACAGTGTTGGCTTGAAGAAAGTGTGCAATATTGAAGGCTATTTTTTACATTATCCAGAGTTCAGTGCATAGTCATGATACTAGAAGATTTCTTGAGTTCAAGCATTGAGTTGGGTATATCACATACATCATACCACTAATCATCACAACACCCCTTAAGATGGGTGCCTGCTCAGCCCACCTGCCCATGTTACAGATGAGGAGACTGGCTCAAGGAGCTAAGTGATTTGCTCGTATACACCCACTCAGGCAGTGGCAGAAATGAGATGTAAACTCTGGATCGAATTCAGATGCTATGAGGCAGCCAGAGTTTTGGCTCTAGTTCTTACCTCCTGTATCTCCAGCTACCTGTCAGTGTCTCAATTTCAGGTGATAAGGCATCCTTCCCTGACTCCACACTTCTCCTCATATGACTATATATGGTATTATATCATTACTTTCTTGCTATCAAACCGTAGGTTATATCATAGAGACCTTGAGAATATCTACGACTTGCGATGCAAGTAGAATTTCAAGAGCAGAACGGTCTTTACCTTGATTAGAACTAGGACTGGTGATAAACTATGAAAGGAAATTTACAATTTAGAAAGGACAGAGGGGATCAAGGGAAGATGGCGGCATGAGTAGTTCAGAGGAAATCTCCTCCCCAAAATATATATATTTATGAAAATACAATAAATACAACTATTCCTAAAAGAGACATCAGTGGATGCAGTACAACAGCCAGGATACATCTACATCTGCGAGAACTCGGCATCACACAAAGTGGGTAAGATATAAGCCGCAGCCAGGCTGGACCCGAATGCTCCCCCACCCCAAAACCCGGCGGGAAGAAAGAAGTTGGAATGGGGAGGGAGGGAAAGCCCAGGACTGCTAAACAACCAGCTCTAGAAATCCACACGTGGAATGCAGACACAAGGTGCACGGGGTGCTGGATATTAGAGAAACGGAAAAGCAAAACCTGTGGGCAGGTCCCTGCAACTGGCGCCCCTGAGACAAAAGAAAAGCGAGTGCTTTCTGCAAGTCTTAAAGAGACAGGGACCCCATAGCTGGACGAAGTTGTCCCGGCAGCTGGGAATACCAGGGAAACTTAGGCACCCTAAATGGAGGCAGTGCAGCTTTGAAGCCCCTCACAGCATTAAGCATCCTGTCAGTCATTCCTCCAAGTGGTGCAGACCCCGACACACGGGCCCAGTAGCAGGAGAGTGGCAGCATGCACCGGGGACAGCAGCGCCGGAAGGAACTGAGAGCAGATCCATGCGCCACAGGAGAGGCTTATGCTAGCCCACAGCGGCGTGACCGAACAGCCTGGGCACGGCTCGCATGCACCGGCGGCAGTGAAGCCAGAATCCAGTAGAAGCCTGTGCAGAAGAGCCCCGCGTGCACCTGCAGCGGAGCCAGAGGGAGCAGGTGCGCTCCCAGCAGCCGACCAGAATCCCAGCCCAACACACAGCCGCCCGGGCCAGACCCAAAGGCCGCTGCTGCTACACAGCTGCCTGGCAGGGTCGCCGCTAGTATGGAGGAGTGCACCTGGAGGGCCTGCCACTCCCCGCAGGGCTCCACGCTGCTCTGACGGACACCCCGCCCAAAGCAGCTTAGGGGATTAACCCGGGGCTGCTCCAGGAGTGCAGGTAACCATCACAGGCAGAGGAGAAGGGCAAGCATCCAGCAAGCAGGAAAGGACTTTCTTCTCCCAGCTGACACACCCGCAACCTGCCTACAGCCACTGGTATCACCATGAAAAGGCAAAAAAATCTGGTCCAGTCCAAGATAGGTACACCTGAGAAAGGATCTGCAGAGGCAGACCTAACCAGTCTCCCTGAAAAAGAATTCAAAATAAAAATCATAAACATGCTGGTAGAGCTGCAGAGAAATATGCAAGAGCTAAGGGATGAAGTCTGGAGGGAGATTACAGATGTCCGGAAGGAGATCACAGAAGTGAAACAAACTCTGGAAGGATTTATAAGCAGAATGGATAAGATGCAAGAGGCCATTGATGGAATAGAAACCAGAGAACAGGAATGCATAGAAGCTGATGCAGAGAGAGATAAAAAAAAGAAAGGACAGAATCGGAGGTGGTTCCAGCATTAGGATACGAAACATTTTAGTATTTCCTGGGAAGGGCTAAAATATGGAGGTCTTTAATATAAACAGAGGCCAGAGAGTTTGTATTAACTCTCCCAAGGTCATACGTCAGGTAAATGGGTAATGAGGATTTGAATCACTTTGGATTCCAGGGCCTGTGTTGAAAATGCAGGTCAGGCCTGGACTGGGGTGGATCTCGAAAGGCAAGCTAAGGTGTACAGAGTGAAGTACAGAGTATTAAGAAGATAATGGAAAGGTTTTTGGGCAGAGGAGCAATAAGATAGGAACTATACTTTGGAAAACTAGTCTAGTAATAGAGAAGAGGAGAAAGCAACAAAAGAATGAGAGAATTGTGGGGCAACCAGTTAGTAGGCTGTGCCATTACAATAGTAATGTAATATATATGAGTAATGTAATGATATACAATAGTAATGTAAAGTAGTGCTTAGATGAGGTTTGCTCTCAGATACATTAAACGTGAAATGATGGACAAGTGGAAATGCTCAGAAGACAACAGGAAGTGAGAGACAGAAGAGAAGTGGTAACTAGAGGTAGAGATCTGGGAGTTGCTATAGGAAGTCTGCAGATATAGACCTGAAAGTAAACGAGCTCACTAAGAGCTGGGTAAGAACAAAGGAGGACAGAGGCTAGGATATAACTGGGAGGTCTGGCATATTTGGAGGGAAGGAGAAAGGCAGGGAAATGTGAAGAAACAGAAGGAATAGTCAGAGAGGTGCAGGTCAGAGTAACGACTTATATAAATAGGTTGTTAAAACAATTTAACAGCAGACACCAGAATTCTTACAGGATGGAAGTGTGTTGAGAAAACCTTTGATAAACTGCCAGGATGTAAAGGGTGAGAGCAAGGAGACACATGGTGGGAGGCCGCCAAGCAGGAAAGGAAGTTCAGCTGCCCCGCGCCTGAGAGTGGGTTGTGCAGGGGGGGAAAGCTGAGAGGGTGGCGGGAGGGACGGCAAGGCGGTGGTGTGGGCAGGCTGAAGGGCTTCCACAAATTCGGGTTTTAAAGTGGTTTGCATGGCTCTTGAGAGTGCTCTACTGTCTCTGCAAACCCTCAGTGAAGTCTCCAAAGGGCACCGAAGCCCAGCATGTGTATGTTGAGGGCAGTCAAAGAACAGGACAGACCCATCTTTCAGGTACCAGCAGGGACCAAACATGTGGAATAGTGAGGTGGTAGGTGGAAGTCGTTCCTCAGAAACAGGTTCAGAGCCAGCCGTCTGAAAACATAAACACACCAGAAATTTGTGAAACTTTGAAGAGGGTGCCGGACTTCCAAAGGGCATGGGATGGGGGTTGGGGGTGGTGGTGGTAGTAGCCAATTTCCTCTAAATCCTAAGAGATTTAGCCTCTAGCTGACCTCTGTGGTACAACCTTATGATGGAAGACATGCTATTAAGTAGTTATTCTTTCTGAATGAACTAAATATGTTGGTGGATTTTATAAGAGTGAACATGAGTGAGGAGAGCCCTCAGTGAATTGGTTTGACAATGTAGTGGGCTGGAGGGTGAATACAGATCTCCATGCAGCACTCCACCACCTCTGCAGATCAGCTGGGACAGGCAGGCTGCCCCGCTGAGAGTCATTCGTTTAAATTGTCTGCTAGAGAACATCTCTGAGACTTTTCTGGTCCCTCTGCTCGTGAGTAATTGTTTTCCAGAAAACTTTTTCCAACCCCCCAAATTTCCTCCTGAGCTACAAGGTTGGGATCTAACAGAGAAGCTTGCAGCAAAGCAGGGGGTTGGAGGCTGCAGGGAGCTGCTCTTGCTGTCTGTGCCCCAGTCACTTGGGGGGTTGTCAGGTTGGGGCAGGAGCTAGGGCACTGGGCAGATGGCAAAGAACGCCTGGAAAGCAGCAGATGAAGGACTTCACGAAGGCATTCTCCACATCTCTTCACTTTTACCGCAGACATTGATGAGACTTTTCCTCTTATTAAATTGTGTAAGTCACAGACCAGGGGTGTGTGTGTCTGCTCATGTACACATGCATCTCTGAACAATTTAGGAAACTTTGGCTGACCTTGGGAGAAACATGCAACAGTCAAATAAAATTTGTGAAAGCACCTAGCTTAAACCCTGTCATAAGGTTGATTTTTATCACACAATTCAATAAAAAGACATGATGGCTTTCTTCCAGTTATTTCATAACTCTCTCCCACCTTGCCCAAAGAAACAAAGAAAAGGGTGAAAACACTAGCTTTCTCGATTTTCTGCTTTTCTATAATCACTGGATATGCTGAAAGATGGTGTGAAATTTATGTGTTACTTGGCCTTATAGATACTGTATTTTTCATGTACAATTGCTAGTGAACATGAAAGAGTCAATGGTTATAAAAGTTGTTGCTGATAGTGTAACAGACTTTGTTTTTCACAGATGCCACAATGATGACTCCTGTCCCACATAATCTTACAGTTGTGACATTGACATTCCTCCCGTGGAAAGACGGGGCCTGTGTCCCCTCTCCCCTGCTCCTACAGTGGGCAAGGTTTACACTGTTTCAACCAATAATATAAAGTGGAAGTGGGGTCCTGAAAGGTGATGGAACATCCTTTCTGCCTGATGGAAGAGTGGCTTTGAAACCCTAAGCTATCGCACAAGATCTCTGACTGCCCTGGAGCTGTCATGCTGTGAAGAAGCCCAGCTGATGCCCCAGCCAACACCAGAACCTAATGCTGACCGTTTGACTCTAGCTCCCTGCCACGAGTCTCCCCAGCTGATGTCCTGGACACTGTAGAGCAGAAACAAGCTGTTTTTCTGTGCACTGTCTATATTCCTTACCCACTGACTCTGGGAGTGTAATAACATAGTTGTTTTACCCTTCTGAGTTTTGGGGTATGTTACATGGCAATATTAATTGAAACAGACATGAAGCCAGGAACCCTATCCAGCCCCTGAGTCCTTCTGAGATACTTTGTTAGAGAGTTAGAGCTCTTTGGAACACTATTTGAAAAACTTTGGACTAGCCAATCTTCAAAAACTCCAAATTCTGTTTCTAATAAACTTGGAATGTAATAGCTTCATCAAGAAAGAAAACTATTTTGCCCACTGTTATGGATTGAATTGTGTCCTCCAAAAGATGATGTCTTAATCTCCAGTACCTGTGTTTTTATCTGATTTGACTCTTTGCAAGTTATCAAGTTAAGATTTAGTCATTAGATTCATCTAAGGTTCATTAGGTTCAACAAATGGTGGGGAGAAAACTGGACAACTACATGCAAAAGAATGAAACTGGACTACTATCTTATATCATATACAAAAATTAATTTGAAATGGATTAATCACCTACATATAAGACCTGAAACCATAAAACTACAGAAAAATATAGGCAGTACACTATTGAACACTGGCCTTATTTTTTTTTTCTGAATGTCTTCCCAGGCAAGGGAAACAAAAGCAAAAATAAGTGGGACTACATCAAACTAAAAGGCTTCTGCACAGAGACAGAAGCTGTCAACAAAATGAAAAGGCAATATATATTGAATGGGAGAAGATATTCACAAATGATATATCCTGTAAGGTTAACATCCAAAATACACAAAACACTCATACAACTCAACACCAAAAAAACCCAAATAATCTGATTAAAGAATGGTTTGAGGACCTGAACAGATATTTTTCCAAAGAAGACAAACAGATGTCCAACAGGCACATGAAAAGATGTTCCACATCACTAATCATCAGGGAAATGCAAATCAAAACCACAGTGAGATTATCACCTCATATCAATTAGAATGGCTAATACCAAAAAGACAAGAATAACAGGTGCTGATGAGACTGTGGAGAAAAGGGAATCATTGTATACTGTTGGTGGGAATATAAATTGGTTCACACATTGTGGAAAACAGTATGAGAATTCTCAAAAAGTTGAAAATAGAAATACCGCATGACCTAGTAATTTCACTTCTGGGTGTTTACCCAAGGAAAATACAATCACTAATTTGAAAAGATACATGTGCCCCTATGTGTAATACACTGTTCACAATAGCCAAGATATGGAAACAACCTAAATGTCCATCAATAAATGAATGGATAAAGATGATGCAGTACATGTGTACAGTGGAATATTACTCAGCCATAAAAAAGAATGAATCTTGCCATTTGAGACAACATGCTAATTGAAATAAGTCAGATTGAGAAAGACAAATACCATATGATTTCACTTATATGTGGAATCTAAAAAAATACAGAGAACAAATGGGTGGTTGCCACAGGGATCGGGAAGACGGACAAAATTCCAATTATAAAAGAAATAAGTCACAAGGACGAAATGTACAGCATAAGGAATATAGCCAATAATGTTATAGTATCTTTGTGTGGTGACAGAACTACATTTACTGTGGTGAGCATTTTGTAATGTATATGACTTTCAAATCCCTATGCTGAGAAAAAAGATGAGGTTGTTAGGGTGGGCCCTAATCTAGTATGACTGTGTCCTTATAAAATGGAGAAGTTTTTGGTCTTTGGACAGAGAGATAGACACACATAAAGAGAACACCATAGGAAGTTGAAGGCAGCGATCAGACCCGGACTGCCAGTTTGCCTACAAACCACCAAAAGACAGGGGAGAGAGGCATGGAACAGATTCTCCCACACAGCCCTCAGAGGAACCGATCCCACTGACACTGTGATCTAAAACTGTGAGACTCTAAATTTGTTTAAGCCACCCAGTGTGTGGTAGTTAGGGCAACCCTAGAAAAATAATGCATTTCAGAACCAGTTTGAACACAGATGGTTGCCGCTCACAGCTCTAAGGCCCTCAGTCAGTAGGGTCAGTCCTCTTGATTGATTCAGCAATACTACTTCAGGGCTCATCTCCTATAAGTCACAATGGGAAACACTTCAGGAAAAAAAAAATAAGTCTTGGTTTCTACACTCACTGGACCTCCAACTGTGGAAGGAGAGATATGATGGGTCCTAAAATAAGCATGGTATAAGTGGTAAGTGCCCTACATAATGAGGCAGTTAGGGTGAAATTCTAAATTCTTAAAACTCTTAAAAAGTCTTAGTAGAATCAATAGATTTGGGTGGACAGAACTGAAAACAGAAGAGGCATTACTATGTGTAACTAACACTATGGGTCCCTGTCCAATCATAGTACATAAAGCATAACTCCTTTATTGTAAAGTTTATTTAAAGTATTTAGAGAATTCCAGATACATTTCTGTATAATTTTTTCCCTCTGTACACATTAGAAAAAATGTATGATTCAAAACGTTTAAAACAACCCAAAATGCAACTTCTTTCTTACAATTTTTTACTATGTAGGCAGTTCTATTGAGAATGTCATTATCAGCTTTTATCATAAGGTTTTGGAGTTTACTTTCAGGCATTTTTTGCTGCAAGTTCTTGGCCAGATTCATAATTAAAGACTCAATAGTCATTGAAAAACACTCAAAATCACTAGCAGTTTCTTTTTAATATATTTTTAAATAAAATTTTTTATTTATGTAAGCAGTTTCCGAGTGAGGGACAGCCATCTGGAAATAATCTTCCACCTGGTTTGCTGTACTTGAGCTTTGTATGTTTTAATTTGTTGTTGGTAGAATTTGAAGGGCAACAAATAGGCCTAAAATGAGAAAGTACAATGAACATCCTTGATCAGGAGACTCCCTGTTAAGTAAGCAAAAGCCTTATGTAATATAAATCAGGTATATAATCCCTCTGGCATTTTTCATATTTCCCATTTGACACAAATTCACTTTCTTTGAGAGGACTTAAATAAATTATGTGGCTAAATGTTTAGACTGAGTAGTTTTGATCTAAGCTGAATCTCTAGGCTTCAGTTTCATGAGCATGAACTCATTTAAACAGCTCCTCACTAAAGGAAAGGCTGTCGATACTCTAACATCCCATCTTTGTGGATGCATAGAACAACTAAATCCGTTAGCATGATGCTAGTGTTAAGGCTCAGAATGCGACTTCCAAGAAAGTCAAGAGACTTGTACAAAAGTCCAAGAGATTTGTACAAAAATCAGTTTTTTTCTACTTTCATATTGAGGAAGGGAGTGTAAGGACCCCACTGCACATAAAATTGGCTAAGACTTCCCTCTTCATGTACTTCCCACCCAAACGCAAATGCTTCACTTATATCTTACTAGACAACAATTCTGAATAACTGAACCTATTTATTTAATTTCAGAGTCTATCTCAATTCTGTGTAAATGAAAGGACTGGAAGATGGCACAGAAGAAGGTGGCAGTTGACCAAGTCTTTCTCTTCTGTGCAAACTGCCCTGGAATCATCAGATGTCTCTGACCTATTGCATTTCTCAGCTCTCGTCTCCACAGTTTCTTACAGCCCCTCTCAACAGACTCAGAATCCTCCTCATCTCAATAGTTCTTCTCCAAGGGACTATCAATTGAGTATCAGTAAATAACTGAGTCATAAATGACTATAGAGAAATAGGTAAAGTGACAGTTTAGCTTCAAAAGTTATCAATCACAGTTTTCTTACATGTAAGTGGTGCATAAAGTTTTCTTATGAAGGTGGTTTCTGTAAGCCTGGAGTGTATGTGGTTAACTAAGAGAGGCCTCTTAGTTCTGCAGAACCATTCTGATTCCGTTAAGTAATCACAATCATTACCACAAAAGTATTTACTGAAAGCTGGACTGGACAGTGATTGTACAATCTGATCTGGCAAATGCATAGAAATTGTACTCCAGATAACATATTAAGGCACTAATTACCCAAATGAAACTCCAGGGGCATGTTAGGTAGACACAGTACAGTGAATTAAGGAAGGAAATAATTAGTCACACTTGCAGAAACTAGCTAAACACAAAGTGAAAGAAGGCATGCAGCCTATTTCCTGCAGAGTACAGGGAGCTTCAGAAACAGAACAGGCAAAAACACAAGAGAAATGCTGAAGATAAACATGACTTCTACAAATGATTAAGAAAGGGACAAAGTCTCAATTTTAAATTACAAAAATGACTTTATTTAAGTTATTTTCTATTCCTATGTACTACTTAGTCAAATAACATTAAGACATCTTATCATAAACTTGCACTATAACAAATTAACGTTCAAGCATTTTCTCAACAGTCTTAGAGGTTTTGCCAGCATTTGACACAGTTTGAATACAGAAAAGACAGTGAGAGAAAACGGGGCAGAACAAAAACTGAGTGAGCACATAAGGCATTGAGTTTTCAACCATAGTAAAAATATTAAGAACAGAGGCAGCATCAGGTGGGAGATGGAATGGTATTAGCTGAAAGCAAACTTACCACTTTTAAAAACCCTGCATAAGAACTGTTATTTAACATGGCCAAGACATTAAGTTGTTCCAAGGTACATACCCCTTTTCAAAGTCCTTTGATTAAAAAAAAATTTCATTAGGGCAAGAGAAAACCCTCTTCTCTCTCACCAAAATGAATGCAAGGCTGTCGCTACCTTTTTCAGTGAATGGATTTGGGAAGGTGGAGCTAAGAGGGGGTGCCTTGTTCAGACGGCTCATACGAATTAGAAGCATGTCACTGAGGCCTAAACCTTAAAAGTCAATGGCAGGTCTTGTTGGGACTGTTCAGGTTTTCTTACAATGTGTCTGAGTAGACGAGAAAAGATGAGAACATCTTGCAGACCCCTTAAGTATCCCCTCACTAACAACTGCGCTGTTTTGTTAATTTGTTTTGCTAACTTAAGGTCAGTATGGAACCCTTGTCTGAGTTACTGAGATCCTGCCAAAAATGTGAACTGCCCAAATAGCATTAGCACATTGAAGATTAGCAGGAGAAAGTTAATTGACTCTTAGTCTTGAAACAAATGGAAATCATATTGAAATTCATCTTACCTATTCACTGCTAAGTACTGCTGACAGTTTTCATTAAGATGGATCATGAATGCTCATAGTTTAAGAAAATGTTACTACTGATCAGTTGTTTAGCATGAGATTCGAGAGTAAAATAAACCACTTAAAAGTTGAATTTTTTTTTTCTTACAGAATTAAGAAAACAACAGTAAAACTCCTCTTGGGGGAAATGGTAACAAGATACAAAGCTTTTGTCTTCTCTTCCTTAATATCAGAAATTGGAAGACATCGTATCTCAAGAACTTGGGCTTTCCTCATCCCAAGGGACCCAAGGAAGGTTCCAGTTTGCTTAAGCCTTTCTCTACAAAGATGGCTTTGAGAGGCAGTTAAGGAGGCCCCTCTCAATAAACACCAATTCTCATAGCAGGCATATTTCCCAAGGCTTTCTGAAAAAGTGCTTGCTGTGTAGGACGTCACAGCGGACCAACGAGAACACTTTACAGCTGTAAATAACAGAGTTCACTGCTTCAAGAATCTTTATATCAAAAGTTTTTGAAAACACTTGTGTTAAGAACAGAACAAAAACCTAACACACAACTAATTTTCAGAGGTGTGGTCTTCTTAGGTGCATTCCATTGGGATACATTTACCTGCTCTGTTTCAACCAGACTATCACCAGACAATTGTCTGTTCTACACTCAACCATTAAAACTGACCAAAAAGTGTACCCATTATGGGTTTTAAGCACGAGTGCTTTTATATTTACACAAGCAGTTTTGCATGAATACCATAGAGGTTGGAAAAAGACAGCTAGTTGTTCCTTTTTAGCAAGAGCACTTGTAAAATTTAGAAAGGGATTACGTAAATACCCCCTTCACACTGAGTTGATCTGTTAAAGGATTTCAGAAAAGTCAGCAGTTCATTTACCTGAGTTGAGTTTCCCATTTAAAGGCTAAATAGTAATTGAGTGCTTTTTACTTACAAACGTGAGCAAAAACCTACAATATTAAAAAGGGCCAGAGTCAGAAAATTCGGACTCAAGATGAAGTTTGAGACCGTAGAATTTTTACAAAATCTAATAGAAACATTTATGAATTTTCCTTCTTAGTTAAAACATAAAGTCATAGAACTATACTAATTTGCAGGTTGTGATTTAGAATTTAGGTTGGGGGTCAGCCTGAGAAATCAAGAAAGCAAATCAAATTCTTTTATAATTTTGAGCAAATTGTTATGAGAGATAAAAACGACATTAGTGACTTACTTCAGTTATGAACCTATATGAGATTGAGTGAACCCCAGATAAAGACTTCAGCATAAATATGATTTTTAACCTGAATAGTTCCTTACTGAAGCATGATACAGAAAAGGACTATAAATTTTATGCAGAAAAAAAGTGCACCCAGTGTTTTACTAGTAGTTATCTAAGCTTACCTTTCAACATGTGTTTTTGTCATGCTCAGCCATAGACAATCTTCCAAGTTTTTTGTTAATTTGTTTAAAACAGGGTTGTGTTTCTAAGTACAACACATCATTCATAATCAAGATCCTAACAATATTCTGGAATTGAATATGATCCTACAAGAAATACAGCCATGTTATTATTTTAAACATATCATTTCAATTTTAGGTCAAAACAAATCAGCTATACAAAATCATCATTCCAACACTTTAACATAGGGCAGAAACAGTGAAACCATTTGGTCTACATGATTCAATTACTACATAAATGAAAAGCATCTCTTTCCCAAAGCCTTCACCCCACAATGTATGACATTTACAACATGATTGAGGTACATACATCTGCTGAGTAGTTCTTGTATTTGTGTTCCATATATGATTCAAAGCAGCACTGAGCAAAGTCACCAGGATCAAGGAAGAAACTTTAAAAGCAGCATTTTGAAACCCCACATCATCTTCCTACTTTCTTTGATTGCTACGAGGCAGAACTTTCTTAGATCTGAAAACAGTGTGAGTTTGGTACGTAAAATAAAATTCCCATGATCAGTGGCACTAGTTGGTCCCAGGTTGAGGGCACAAAGAGTGTTTTCATTTTCCTGTTCTACACAGACTCATAGTCAGTGAAAAATTTTGCCGAAGACCCACGTTATGTCAGATGTTTTTTAGAACAAAGATAAATAAAAGCTCTGCTGTTCCCATGTAACATCCACTTAGCAATGTATTCACACTTTAAAAAAAGTAACAGAACTCTTTTAGATGAGATGCTTATTTTAAGCCAAAGAGAGCAGGTGAAGAGTTCCTGCGCTTGTATTTCCCAGCATTCACAGCAAGGGTAGGCTTGAGTGAGATCAATTCATATATCTACTTTTATATATGTCTATAAGTGGATTATTTTGTGTAACAGGCAGAGTTTGAATAGATTACCACTGCCACACTGCCTGGAGAAATCAATGGGCTTCACTGGAGTGTACCAGCTCTTTAGCAGAGTTTTTTCTCACTAGCTTTACTAGTGGATTTTTTTCCATCTGATGTACCCACATATCAAGATATCAAAGATGATTATATTAGCCAAAAAACAGGCTTCTAATTCTATGATTTTTAAATGTAATTACCTATTAATTAAAATAAATCTAGTATCTAGTTTTTGTTAAGGTTGTTCACCAATACTACATAGGAATATCGAGTTTAAAGGGTGGGATTCTCTGTATCTTGTTTTTAAACGATATTTTTTTAATGTTCGTAAAAATGCAAATCAGTTAAATTATAAATGACCAGTTCAAGCAAGCCAAATATGGAAGATTATTGTCTTCACTCACAAAATCCTTATCTAAGGATAACTTTAACTGTCAGATATATGAAACAACATGATTTAGGGTTCTGTGGAAGGTGAGGGAGAATAAAAATAATAGTCTGTGATGATGCACTTATGTGAATTCACACGACAGAGAAGAGTTTTCTGTAGAATGAAGGAGCTAGCCAATGGGGAATACAGCTGATATTAAAATAACCAGCACGGATTTCTTGGCACACATACAATGAAAACAAAAATAAGGACTGCATACAGGTATAAACAAGCTAAAAATGACCTTGGCAAAATGTCTTCACCTATTTAAAAAATACCCAAAAGCATGCAACATAAAGTTCCCTCCCCTTCACAAGAATGTAACTGAAAAGACAAAAAAAAACCCCACAAAAAAACAGACAGAACCATCTGTTTCTGTCAGTGGAAGACAATAATACATATATTAGGTTCAAAGACAAATAAAACTTTAAAATATTAATATTGAAAAAATACAATTAAATTTTTATTAAAAAATACACACTCCTTAATCTTTGTGTACATTTTGTTTTGTGTGGAAAAAAAAATAGGAAAGGCATTAAGACTACCTAATTATTTATATTGTATTTGGCAGAAGCATGTTTCAGTCAAATTTTAAACAAAAATAAGTTATTCTGTTTTCATTTGCTCCCGGACATCAGAAGGCAGAGTTTCAAACAGAGCGTCTTCTACAACTAAACCAGCCCGCTTCAGAGCCCGGCAGTCACCCAGTTCAGGAGGCAAGATTTCAAAGTGATTGCCTTTAACATCTAAGTAGGAAAGAAACAGTAAATTTCCAATTTTTGGTGAAAGTACTGATAGGTTGTTTTTCCCAATCTTCAGAGTTTTAAGTTTCTTGCAGAAGTAGAGTTCATCTGGAAGGCTTTCCACTTTGTTACAAGTGATGGAAAAATACTGTAAACTTTGTAGAACTCCAATTTCAGGTGGGATAAATCGAATGTCATTGTAGGATAAGTCCAAGTATCGGATTTTGTTGCACAGGAAGAGGTGGGAAGGCAGCACCTCTATTTTATTGTGACTGAAGGACAGACGCTCCAGGCTGGTGAGTTTCTTTATATGCTCTGGGATATAGGTGATGCTGTTGTGCCACAGTTTTAGCACTGTCAGCTTTCTCAGGTGCTGGAAGCTGACGATTTCTTCTATAGATTTCAGGTTATTTTCCTTGAGGTCCAATTCCTGGAGGCTAAGCAGGCTGAACACAGCGTGAGGAATGCGCTCCAGGTCGCAGTGGACTAGCTCCAGCTCCGTTAGATTGGTCATCTTCTTCAAATTGTTGAGCATCACCAGCTTGGTGCCATCGTTATGTATGCACATCTTCTGGAGGTGGCTGGAAACATCAGCCACTGCCTGAGGGATTTTGGAAACATTGCTTTTGATGGAGAGAATTTTAAGGCTTTTGAGATCCCGCAGAGACTCAAGGGTGATATTTTTGGAAATATCATGACTTAGAGAGCCAACCAGGTAGAGCTCTTCCAGATTCCGGAGTCCATACATCCAGGGGGGCAACTCCCTCATATCATCAAACTTGACACTCAAGACCTTCAGGTTTTCTTTCAGGAAAGACAGTGCTGCACAGTGGATCTTGACTGAGCACTGGTGTAGAGAGAGTTCTTGGAGATTGTCAAGCTGTGCAATGGTGGCTGGTATCATTACATTCTTAATGATTTCAAGTTTTAGAGATTGCAACTCTGTGATTTCAAAAACAGTATCTGGAAGGCCAGAGAGCATGATAAGAGGTAACTCCAGCCGGTTATGGGCATTTGTCTGCAGCTTCTGCCTCAGTTTGTCAGGAGTCCACTCGTTGTTTAAGTTCAGCTGCTTTAATTTGTTTTCACTCACTTCAGACAGGAACACTGCAAACCTCTTGGAATACAGAGGGTCATACTGATCTATCATATGAAGCATAAAAGCAAAGTCATTTTTCACGTCTGGGATATCATCAATTCCGGTCTCCTGCCGGACATACTCGAAAGAGTATTCCCTTAGAGAACGGTAGAACAGCCAGTACAAGGTATAAAGGCATGTCAGTCCGTAGATACTTACAAAGCACAGGTAACAAAAGGAGAGTTTTGAGAACAAGTGTGCCATGGTGTGATTACAAGAAAAGTTTTTATATCCAGTCATGTCCTGAATGTCAACATTACAGTCCACGGTAAACTGGACTTTGGAAACCAGGGCACTATTATAGGCAATGATGATCAGGAATTTTATAACCTTAAGTACAGTCTGGCGGACATACATAGCATATAGTATATCACCTTCTTCTACGTGCAGCCTGAACTTCTTCACCTTCTCAAATAAGGCCTTCGCTTGCTCCCCTTCCTTCTTATCCAGAGCCCCTGCAGCCGACTTGTCAACCACAAACTTCTCAGGAATTGACTTTAAGGACTGAGAGTTGGCCAGGCTGCCTTCTGGCCCAGACTGGATGGTGTTGGACCTGCTCATGTTGTTCTTCCTGTTGTCCTTTTCTTCTGAGTCCTCCCCAGACACTTCAGACAAAGCCCGTGTGGTCCAGGGAGAGTCAAAACACTTCCCCAGGATTGAAATGAAATGTTCTATTTTGGAGCTGGAGCCAGGGAATTTGAACCAAAAGTTGCTGCAGAGCATGAAGACCAAGGTATGGATAAGGACAAGGTAAGGGAAATACTTGGCGTACCAGTGGAGGGCTCGCTCATAGCACATCTGGTTTATGAAGCTGTACTGCTGAAGGTCCAGATCTGTCTTCAGTCCCTTCATTTCCACAGTGACAGGGTTAGCAGGAGACGGCTTCGGTGGAGGCAGCGGGGTGGTACTGGCAACTGCCTGCGAGACATTTGAAATGGCAGAGTGGTTCTGAGAAGGCGGAACTCTTTTCGGAAGGCAGATGATCTTGTCTTGCATGACCTGAAACACAGAAATAATATTTTCAAATTACATTATTCAAAGAGCTTTCATAATGTCGTTAGTGTGAAGAAAGCAGCAATAACATCCAATAAATGTCCATTTCCTTTGCCTGGAGAATACAACGTTCAAGTCCAGCACCAAGATTTTATTCTTAGCCCACATGTTGGAAAAAATGAAATATCTGACTTTGTTCAGCATGTCTAAGTTTTGACATAAACACAGTGGTTTTGTTAGGACACGGAATAATTCACTAAAGAAATATTTAAAGAACATTCATGTATGTTTAAAAATTTGCATATTTTCTCTTACTGGAGCCTGGGGGAAACTGGTCATTGGTCTGAGAAGCACATTCCCCTCAGATTCATCCTTAAACAGATGGCTCCCAAGATTATATTAGCTTGTGTATGAGAAATAAAAGGATCGGAAGGAGAAAATATGAAAGAAATCCCTGTCTTTCTCATTTCCCCTTTCATTTATACCCATATCCTGGACTACGTGCATAGATGAGTATGAATGGCTTTAATAGAATGGGAATTTACTAAGCTTCCATTAAAAACCATTTCATTTCTATGATAAAGAATACAGAAATGTGCAATAGTAAAATAATTATGTTTTAACTTGCTGGCTTTTCACACAAAATATTAATTGAGAAAAAGAAATTCTATCCCTTTATCAATACCTCAATTTGTTGAAAAGAATATTAAGCTCTAAGAATGTCCAGCAGTCTCATAAGATTGCCATTTGGTCAGAGAGATCGCACCCTTTATGAAGATTTGGTTGTATGAGGCGGAATATACTTTGTATCAATCGACTTGGAGGATCTGTCCCCAGGAAGACGTCCACATAAGTGGAACTCTTTGAACAATTAGCAAACAGTACAGAGGAAGAATAATAACTAAGGAATTGACACGTGGAATTAATAATGCAGGGAAAGTCTATTTGTACCTTAAAATGTCAAATGGCTGGAAATCCATAGCAGTCAGTGATTCTGCAATGGCAAAATATTTAGCGATTTTGCAATAGCAAAGCCCTTAATCTTTATCACAGAAGTAGAAACTGAATCCATTGCAAAGTTGACTGCTGACAGGGGAAGTGACCACAAACTGGTGACACGGGAGATAGAGCCCACCAAGCAGATGGAAAGGCTTGATGCTGGAGAAAAAAGTGCACCCAGCACTGAGTAGAGTGGCTGGTACACAGGAGGCCACCAGTACACATTTGCTGAGAAAGTGGAAGAGTCCAGAACTGACACCAGTGTTTCCAGTTCAGAGCTTCTTAGGTCTGGCTGTGGACCATCTCTCTCCTAGAGGTGAAATGAGGACGGTGATTATAGTGATGACAGCAGTGAACTTCTGTTGTGTTTAATACACAACTGACCCCATTCTAAAAATATCATAAGTATTGATTCTTTTCATTGTCACCTTAACCAGATGAGACAGATAATCTTATTCCCATTTCACAGATGAGAAGACCAAGGCACAGAAAGGTTAAGTGACTTTTTTGTATCATCTAGCCCAGGCCACCTGGGCCCAGAGCCTGTATTCTTATTTTATTTCACTGAATTTCCAGGGTTAAACCAAAAAGACCCCAAACTGACTTTATCCTAAATAACAAGTCACCTTATACAACTCATTCATGTTTTAGGGAAAAAGCTTACTTCTTCTCATATCCTATGCAGATGACAATGAAAGAATAGGTTAGGGGAAGAAGGAAGTTTCACTAGAAGATTTATAAAATGTCTGTCTTGGAAGATAAAGCAGGTGGCAACTACATACTATGTAAACCCAAAGAAGGTGGGGAAGAATAACAAATGTGGTTGCACTCAGAGGGTTCCATGGCTGCAGAGGTATGAGAAGTGAGCAGTGGTATGCAAACATTTTTATCACTTACTTATATCAGAGGAAAATCTTAGCATGCTCACTCAATATATGTATGTCTATTCATAATTATATCTATAAAGTACTGTCAATTTGTATGCCAAGCATTAGACAAGCTTAATTTCCCTTTATGTTTAAATACAGGTTATCATTTTTATCTCCTATCTCAATGGAGTGTCCTTCACATTTCTTTGGAGACAAGCACTCTACCTTGGAAACTCCTGGAATAGACAATAGTAGGAGAAGCCTAGACAAATGTCAGACCTCCTGGAAGGAATATAAAAGAGAAACAAGTAAGAAGTCCAGTGTTTGGGATCATGTTTTGGATGTTTTCCTATTTGTGATCTCATTTAATGCTCCAACAATCTGTGAAGTGGGCAGAGGGCGGGGCCAGTGACCAGCAGGGAAAAGGAGGGCTTGCCTGAGCACCTTCTACAGGAGGGACACCTTGCAGCTGGTATGTTAATATGGCATTGTCAGTGACTCCACGAAGAATCTGTGTGAAAGCAGGATCAGTTAGAAGGTAAAAATGCAGGCACCCCCACAAAGACCTAACTCCCTGCCAAGTAACCAGGCAGCCCCATTACTGCCCCCTGCCCAGCCCTTCCCCAGGCTTGCTCCTGCCATGGCAGCTTGGTGTATAGGGTCTCAGGTTATGCACTGCGCCAGGTGCCAGCTAACGGCAGTACGGGCTGAAATCCTTGTGCTTCCCTCTCCCAGATGAGCACCTTTGGGGCTATGATCACACAGTAGAGATGTCTTTTTATATTTTGCACAAAGGCACCTGACTGGCTAGTATCTGCCATGCTCAGGAGATAGGTCACATTCTCTCCATTTTACAGGAGAAACCAACTAAGGTTCAGAGAACTTGACTTACCCAAGTTCACACAGGTAGGAAATGGCAGAGGAGGAATTTAAACCTGTCTTCTAGTGCGTAGTGTTTTTCTACCACACCATACCTCTTCTCATTTCACCAAGCTTCTGCTAGGATGGCTTTATAAAAAACAGCCCATGATAGAGGGTCGTGCACAATCTCCAGAATTTCCTTTTTGCCCTCTCATGTCATATTTCTCTTTCAATATTCATGAAGATGGAATTTTCAAAATGTGCCTACTTAAATCCCAAGAGGGTAAAGACAATGATCTATTTTCTAGAAGCTCTCAACTACTCTGATATGAGCACAGAGTAGAAAAAATTCTGGAACTTAGTCACCACGACAACAGCTGCTCATGCTGCTGAGAGAACATCTCCTGAGAAGATCCCAGCATAGATGCAGAGCAGAGTGGGATTCCCAGAGTGCGGCGGCAGCTTGTCTAATCCAGGGCTATGAAAAGGAACAGGGCAGCTTCCAGAGTCCCACAGCGAAGAGGGTGAAGATTCCAACAGTAAAATAGTCACAAAAGAGGGGAAGTAAGTGAGCCTCCTCCGTGTCTTATTTTTTTGTAGATAATTATTTTTTATTGAAGGGTAGTTGACACACAGTATTACATTACATTAGTTTCAGGTGTACAACACAGTGATTCAACATTTATATACATGATAATTCTAGGTACCAGCTATCACCATACCAAGTTGTTACAATATTTTGACTATATTCCTTATGCTATACATTACATCCCAGTTACTTATTTATTTTACAATTGGAAGTGTGTACTTTCTTTTTTTTTGTTTGTTTGTGAGGGCATCTCTCATATTTATTGATCAAATGGTTGTTAACAACAATAAAATTCTGTATAGGGGAGTCAATGCTCAATGCACAATCATTAATCCACCCCAAGCCTAATTTTCGTCAGTCTCCAATCTTCTGAGGCATAACAAACAAGTTCTTACATGGAGAACAAATTCTTACATAGTGAATAAGTTACATGGTGAACATTACAGGGGCAGTCATCACAGAAACTTTCGGTTTTGCTCATGCATTATGAACTATAAACAGTCAGTTCAAATATGAATACTCATTTGATTTTTATCCTTGATTTATATGTGAATACCACATTTCTCTCTTTATTATTATTATTTTTAATAAAATGCTGAAGTGGTAGGTAGATACAAGATAAAGGTAGAAAACATAGTTTAGTGTTGTAAGAGAGCAAATGTAGATGATCAGGTGTGTGCCTGTAGACTATGTGTTAATCCAAGCTAGACAAGGGCAATAAAACATCCACGTATGCAGAAGATTTCTCTCAGAACAGGGGGGGTGAGGTTCTAAGCCTCACCTCTGTTGATCCCCAATTTCTCACCTGATGCGTGTCTAATATTTTTGTATGCTACAACAGTGAGAAGAACTGAGAGAAGGATCAGAATTGTCAAAGGTATAGTAAAAAAGAGAGAAGACAGAAAAAGGTACTGCAGACAGGCTTCCTAAAAAAAGGGTAAAGGGTGTTTTTGTGGTATCTTTGTAAAAAGCAGCATCTTGTAAGAAATCGAGTTTTTGTTTTACCTCTTCTGTTCTTTTGAGAAGTTTGCCTAATTAAAACTATATTTCACTTCTCTATACCTCTACCCAGTAATTTAAAGTTCAGAATGCAAAGGAATCCATAAAGAAGGGCTACACCTCAAGTTTCGAAGGAAATCACTGTAGGCTTCCAGGCTGCTGGGGCAGGATTAAGGGGAAGTGGGGAAGGGGTGAGCAGGGAGAGAGCCCCATGCCCGTCCCATTCCACAAGATCCGGAGGCTCAGACCGTCACCACCAGCTCATAAGCACATGTCACAGTGTCAAGGGGTTCCACCACTTCCTTCCACAGGCAACCCTCAGATTGCTTCTGGAGGAAAAAGGCTTGAGACCAGAGCTCCATGGTGTGTTTGTACACGAAAGAGACACAAGTTGGCGAAAGAAATGGGGTAGGGGAGAAAAAATAATTTAAATGCAAAACTGAGTGGAAAATCTGACCCAAAATATAGCAAGGTGAGGAAGTTACTATGCTGCAAGGGGGTGGGAATAATTCTTCCATGAAATTGAAGGAATTCACAACAAGCCTCCCCAAATGTGCCACTTTGGCCTGTGAGCTATTTTGAGCTTAACAGAGACCCTGACAGCTCAAGAGAAACTTCTTCCGCTCCCTTAAGTGCCTAGAAAAATCTAAATTGGGGTCTTTCCCAAAATAAGGGTTATTACCAGAGATAAATTTTATCTGAGTGTCCCATCTGGCAGAGCATTTAACTACGAAACATTTGCTCTACTTATTGCCCTCCTCCCCTTTGAAGCCACAGGAATCTATCACATTCCTCAGCTCAGGACGGCATATATACTTCATTTTACCTTTCTGTCTTTGAACCTGTCATGGATGTGGGGTTCCCGTAGGTAAGAAACTAAATTTGATTTTCTCCTGTTAATTTGTCTTAAGTCAATTTAGTTCTTAGACCAACGAGAAGAACCTTAAGGGTAGAGGGAAATGTTTCCTCTCCAACAAAATCATCCAGATTAAGGAGGTAAGCTAGTTTGGGAATGACGAGAAGAGGGAGACAGAAGAAAATGAGTCGCAGACAGCAAAGGTCAGTGAAGCCGAGGCCATGAGGACGGCTCTACTACCCACTCAGCATCGGGAAGAACAGGCGTGGGGCAGGAGGAGGCGAGGCGGCCTCCAATTGAGGAACTAGGTCAAGCAACACGGTAGGAGGCTGGAGTATATACTCATTATTTCTATTTTGAGATGTGAATACCTTTCAATCTTCCTCAGACCTTTGGTAAAAACTACTAACCACATGCATACACAGATGCACACACATACCTTTTGTTAATGAATTTTGTAAAAATCACAGCAAAAAGGGACTCAATTCCATCCTTGGATCAAAACTATACAGAGAGGGAAAGTTTGCATGGATGGTAAAAATCTATGCTGTTTCCAGGGAAGCAAGACCTGGGACCATGAGAGCCTGGTCCTCCCAGGAGTCCAGCAGGACTTGGAGAGGGCCACGGGCTGGAATTTGACCCAATATCCTCTCAATCCTAAGCAGCAGCTGACATCGAGGTGACAAAAGTATATAAAATGCTCCTCAAAGATTTACAATTAAAGTCCCTGGAGGAATAAAAATACATGTGTAAAACTGTCCCACGACGGTGATAATATCGAGGTGATATTTCTATAAAAGAAACCCAAGGACTTCAGGGTTTGGAGAAAAGGGCTCACTAAAATTTGGATTCATGAGTAAATTATTTTGAATAACAGCTGCTGTTTTTTGGGGAAAAAAAAGGAACTTAGCTCCCTTAATTTTAAGGTCAATGTAGCTTTTGCTTTTGCTTTCTCCAGAGGGATGTTGTTAAGAGAAACAAAATGAGCATACAAGCTTCCTTAAAAAGGAAACAACCCATCCAAACCAGGCCCTTTAATGCTTCTCAGATCCAGGAAAAGAAACCACATTATTTAAAAATTATAATTGTCAAATTTATTCTAGCAAAGGGGTGCATTTTTAAATGGAGTACATGTATACTTTATCACATACTGAAATACTCCTTCTATGGTCAACACTAAATTTGGGCTTTTTAATGATAATTTTCACTATTTTAAATCATTAATGTTCATGTCTACATCTTTGATTGTATGATGTATCTTTGATGAGGGTTATTCTCAGTCCTTTGTGAGAATTACACCAAATCATTACAATGATATAAAAATAAAGTCTACTTAATCTAGGCAGTTTCCAGAAAAACACTGTAGTGAAAAGCAAAACCCAACTGTGGTGACAAGCTGAAAATGTCACATTTGCACGAATGAGACACCAAAGGGCTGAGGTTAAACCCAAACAGAGCCAAACCAAACCAAACCACTTCGCTTCAGAGGTAACTTCTTGAAATAAAGACAGAGCAACATAAATAAGGGCCTGCTTATCTATTTTATGCCAGAAATATGAATGACCCAGATGGGGGATGGACAGGTAGCAGAAAGGGCTGAGCAGTTCTGCGTGTGCCCATGGGACCAGGTGGCTCCTGGTGTGTCTGCTCTATGTCAGACATTACATCAGGGACACTAAGACCTGCAAGGTCAAACACAGGAGAAAGACAACTGTGTCAGTAATTAGAGTGATAAGTGCCCAAATTCATGCTTGTCGCTTACAATGAACTTTAGAATCAACTTATACAGACCCAGAAGGAAAAAAAACCTTAGTGGTATTTTTATTGGGATCACACTTACAAGTGAGTCGAAGAACTGGCGTCTTTATGGTGTTGATTCTTCCTCTCTATGGTGTGCGTTTCCACATGATCACGTCTAATTTTCTATCTTTCAAGAGTGTTTTACAGCTTTCCTCACAGAGCTTTTGGACATCAATTGTTAAGCTCTGCCTAATATTTTATTTTTTGCTATCATAAATCTTTTTTTAAAAAAGATACTTTTTCTAACATAGAAGGTGTTTCCCTTGTGCTATCCCCAGGCCATTCCTTAGTAAGCCCTGATAAGGAGGATGTACCTGTGCTTTTACATGGATATGATGTACACACATGTGGGAGCTTACTCTGCTATGATTCCTACACCCTGAGCTTCCCACTTTCACACTGTGCCCTGGGGACCTCACCTCACTGGCACAGAGGGCCCCACTTTATCCAAATGACCACAGAATAACACAGTGGGGATGTGCTATAATTTGTTAAAAGCATTCCAGTGTTGACGTGTGTTTAGGCAATTTTTCTATTAAAACCAGTGCCAGGGTCAAAAACTTACCTGCTGTCTGGTTTTACACAGCTTCTGTAAAATGGGGCAGAGAACAAATCAGCGGGTGCCAGAGGTTCACTGTGAAGATTCAGTATCAGGAATTCCTTGGGGTGTTGAGATTCTGTGTCCTCTTTGTGGTGGTGGTTACAAGAACTTTTGCATGTTTTAAAACTCAAATATATATCTTGTTTTGATAAGAGTGCATTCTTGAAGATGGGAGAGCTAAACGGTACCTAATATTCACTGGGCTCCACCAGCTTTTTTCTGCTTTTCATGTACTAGTCTCTGCTATCTATTGTGCACCTTCATCTGTGATTTTATTTTTTAGGTGTCTCTTTTACCTATTTTTCCAAAATCCAAATGAATCACATCTTTCTTTTTACAAGGGAATTTAATCCATTACATTGTTTTGCTCACTCATATTTTGATATTTACTGGTATTTGGATTTATTTCCGTATTTTTTACTTTTACATATACCTTTCCTTCTTCCTGCCTTCTGCTGCATTTTCCAGATCTCCTATTTCCCATTGTGGTCCAGATGGTTGGAAAGGTATTAACTGTATTTCTAGAGTAGAGTTTATCTAAATTTCTTAAAACAAACACACTTAAACTTTTTTAGTATCCTTACCCCATTTCCAAGCATGTTTTAATTACCACTAAACTACCCTACTTTGTTTTAAAAACAACTGAAACACATTTAAAAAATATCTATGGTTGATTGTGACTATTTATATACTTATTACATCATGTGCTCACAAATTTTCTTAGATTCTGTATCTTCTCCTTGGGTTAATTTTCCTTTTGGTTGAAGTCTATCCCTTAATAATTCCTTTAATAAAGGTCTGTGGATAGAAAACTCATATACCTTGCCTGTCTGAACATTTCTATATTGACTTCATTCTTGAATAATAGTTTAGTAAGTTATAAAATCCTGTGTTGACAGTAATTTCCCTTTGGCACTTTGAAATATTATTCCATTTTCTTCTGGCCTATATTTTTGCTGACAAGAAGACTGCTGTCTGCTTGAATTTGTTCTATAGCAGGCAATCTATGTTTCTCTATAGTGGCTTTTAAGATTTTACCTTTAATCCCAGATTTTCTAGGTTTCACTTCAATCTTGAATGTATAGATTAATCCTGCTCAGTATCTGTAGCTAAGGAGTCAACTTTCTTTAATTTTGGAAATATTTTTTAGCAAAATGTAGGTATTAAGTACCTGTTAAAATCTAAAATAAACCATTCCTTCAAAAATTGCTCTCTTATTTTTTTCTACATTTTCTAGTTAGGCACATGTTAGAGCCTCTCAATTGCTCTTCCTTGGGGTGTATGTGCTTTTAAATCCCTGTCTCTCTCTGGGCTGAACTCAGAGTAAACTCAGAGCTCTTATCTAATTACTTCTTTCTGCAACTGAATATAGTCTAGTTATTGTACCTGTTGATATTTTTAAGTTTGGTGACTTATTTATTTTAAAAATTTCTAAATTTTTAATATCCATTTGCTCTTATGTCATAGGTACTTACTTTATAATGTTATGGTTTTATCTCTTTGACCTCTCTAAATATATTTATTTTAACTTCACTGTTTCAAAACTTAGTTTCATTTTGAGTGAATCAATGTTACAATGGTTAATTTTGTTGAGAGCCTTTCTTAGCATAGTTTTCTTCATATGTTCTGAGTGGTTGGCTCTTTCTGAGAAGGAAATTGTTTTCCACTATCTTTCACCCACTTTTAAGTCGTGTCCTGCACCCAGGAGCCCCCCGTCCACCATTAGGTCTTATCACAGTACTTTGATGCTCCACTATGATGGCGGGAGCTCACAGATCCAGCCAGGCAGACAGTGGGCAGGCTGACTCAGTTCCTGGTTGGGAGGCACCCAGATGCATGGTTTCCTCTGAGCACCAGCTCCAGCATCCAGTTAATCGCCATTCTTCTTGGCTTCCTTTGGGAGTGGGGGCCTTTGGCTTTGAACAGTGACCAGGCTCCAGTCTCTTATCTTGTTCGGTGCATTTTTAGTTCCCTTTACTGGCAGGAGCTGAGCTCCTGGCTGCTACTGCCTACCTTTGGATGAGAGCCCGGTGTTGCTTCAGTCCCACTCAGTCCTCCATTGGCATGCCACAGAAATATTTATCTTGTTTTTAGTACATATATATGTGTTTCCTTATCTCTTTTGTACTTTATCTGTTGTGGCTACATATGTTGAACAGAGGGAGTGTTTTGAACTGTAACACTTGCTTTACTATCTTTTCCAGAAGACAGAGAGAATGTATGTGTTTTTTTTTATGTGTTTTAATATTTAACAAAATTGTATCTGAAGACAAACATTATGATGAATTAGTGTCGCTTGGGGAATGCCAAACAAGGTAAAACTGAAATGCCAAATTCCTCTCCCCACCACGTTAAGGCTGAATTTCTGTACATATCTCCCACTAATTACACATGCTATTTTCCTACCTTCTCCAACAATTAAGTTCATCACTCTTTTTTATGAACTATAACCAAAAAATTATTTCTCCAGGTCAGACTTTAAATCATAGTTATGACTATAATATCACTAAAAGAAGGAGTGAGGAAATTTGTTACATATGGTAAAACAGTGGGTATCATTCCAATATATTCGCTTATGATCCAGGCATATTCTTTAGATTGTGGCTTATTCTTTAAGAAGACAGTGCTTTAACTTGGTGAGTTTGATACAAACAGGTAGACTGCAGCCGCAAAAAGGCAGGCAGCCCAATATAAAGGTGACTATACCTTACCCTATCCCCACCGCACAGATTCAAATGCAGCTGGTTCTAAAGGGTTATAACCTGAAGCTGACCATCCAGATTTGCCCCTAGTTTGATAGAACAAAACAAGTTACCTCTGCTGACCTAAGAATGACCCAGCAAGAAACAGATCCCAAAGACCTACTCCCCAGGGCTTGGTCAGAGACATTAAGGACAGATGACTATTTTTACCAACTAAAACTTACTGAATATCTACTATATGCTGAGCATCATAGAAAATCAAGGAGGCATAACCGTTTGCCTTCCTAAAAGCACTGGAGAGACATAAATAGCCATATAAAATGTCAAAAAGTCAAAGATCTATACTAAGTACAATAGTGTGGTAAGCACAATAAAAGCTCAGATTTGCAGGGCTAGGGAAGGCTTCATGGAGTAGGAACAACCTCCTTTGGGCTTGGGCTTGGAAAGGTCATGAGGGGAGGGTGAGGTCAGAGCCTACTGGGTTCCAGAGACAGGAGCAAAGGGCTGCGCTCGGGAAGAGCACGGGCAACGACTGGAAGAATGGATTATTGCTCTTCTTTTCTGAGGGATACCTATTCCTCCTGGGATAAGGGATGGAGCTACAAGGGGAGGGAATTAACTTTCATGTCACTAAGTTATCAGTTAATGTACAAACTTACTCTCCCAGAAACAAGGTGCTCAAAGACAAAGAAAACACCTGTCTTCAAGAGATGTGAGATTTACCCTCATCAGTGACAGGATTAATTCTGAAGATGCAGATTTTACATAAAGGCCAACTACTAAAATAAGTACAAAACAATCTTGGTGAGAAAGAAAAGAAACTGCAGAGGCAGGAAAGATGATTCTCAGGGGTGAACATCTAAATGCATTCATGCTCAGCACATGTCTTATTCACCAGTCTTACTACTCTCCAAGTCCAGTGTATGTGTACACAGGGGCAATCATCACTGGAGCATAAAAACAGACATTCATGAGCATCACACACACATACTGTGTGGCTACAAACCAAGTCCCTGTCCCCTGGGGAAATGGAAAAGCTTAACGGCATGGGTGTGGTATCATTTCCTGCCTGCTGTGCACCGCATGTCTTCCTTCTATTTAACGATGATGTTTAAAACTTTATATGTTGGACAGGAAATAACATGTTGTGTATAGAGGAAGTTTAAAGCCAGGTAGGGGACAGAGGGAGGGAGTATGTCTAATGCAAATTGCCAAATTTTAAGATGTTTATTAATAAAAACAAGGGGTTAGTAAAAAGTTTGTTTTTACTGGTTGCTCATTTCCTCAATAGCAACTGGAAAAGGAGAAGAAGAAAATCATATACTGGCACCTCGGAGGCATGGAATTGATGTTCCTGGAAAAAATCCAAAAGAATTGGAGGGATGAGCTGACTAAAACTGGGATTTTTAAATTCATGAATTCTCTCAGTGGTAAGTTGTAACAATAGAATTTATCTGTACACGATTAAAAACAAGACATCAAGCAAGCAAATCTTCTCAAGTTAAGCATTACCAGAAATTTCTACACTTGAAGAACATTAAATACCACTAGTCTGGCAGAAGAATTTAACACTGAAAAAGTTAAGGCATAATTTCCTGAGTCATTACTATACAGAACAAAAAAACACAGTTAAGTAGAACTGGAGCAGCCTTTCAAGTCCCAGTTTTGTTTCTACCAGAGCATCTAAGAAAACATAGTGTAATTGTCTATTTCCTTATCATTTTACCTCCTACACCAGTAGGCTCCTCAAAGAAAGGCTCCATTCTTGTTGACCCTGCCTAGCACAAAGAAGGAATGTAATAAATTTGAAGTGAGTAAAAAAACAGTGCCCACCCCCGCCACCAAAGGAAAACAAACCACAACAACGGAGAGCACACATTTATAAAATCAGATGCCAGTGAACATCTGGAAATATTTGGCTTCCGGCAACCTTCCTCTGAGATGAAACAATTCATTTCACACACCCTCCAAACTGCCAAGTGATGTCAGCCTAGTGACTCCTAAAGCTGGAGCTAAGTGCTTATTCATTTCAGATGCACAAAGAGCACACCAGGTTTGGCAGGCACTGTCTATTTATTCCAAATTAAGAAAGCAACTACCACCTGTACATGAGGATCATGTCTACATTTTGATATTTCACTTAATAAAGGCAATTCTACTACCTCTGTGAATATGGAAACACTGAATTTTTGAGGGTAAGGATGACTATTCCATACTTTGAACATTAATTTTTAAACTGTTGTTTAGCCTGAGACTTTCCATCAAGGATGCTTTCATTTCCTCAGCTGTATCTACACTGTGCTTCCTTTCCCTTCTTCTCTGGAGGAAAGCTTCTCCAGGATACAAAAGGAATTAGAATTTCCATAGCGAGGTAACTGATGGGATTCAAAACTACTTCCATTTTGCTTCATGGATTTTTTTTTTCCATAAGCTAAATAAGCTCGTAATTTATTTGATCCATGGCAATTCAAGATTTAAGTGGAAAGCATCCATTTCAAAGCCAAAACCAAGTGAGAAAATTCAGTGGATATATAAAAACTATAGGTAAACATTAGGAAGATATAGTTAATGATTCATAACAGAGACCATTTGTTTCAGTTGCTCGAAAATTTGAAATAGTCATTCTTGAAATAAAGAAGGAGAAGCTCTTTTTGAAGCAATCCCCAGGGACTGAAAAGCTTAGTTCTGGATTCAACTGATTTACCTCTGGTCACTCTGCAGCTCACTGATAAATCTGTGAGCAGGAGCAGATGAAAGAAATTGGGAGAGACCAAAGAGAAACATAAATCCTGTGGACTATTCATACACAGTGTACAAACAGCACAGAGATACAGGATTCTGAACACTGGAATCATCCAAATAACAAAAAACTGTACTTTAAGGATGTTTTCAAAAATACTCATCTATTTAAAACATTTACTTTAATAATTGAAGAATGATTTGCTACAGTACTCAGCAAGTGAATGAGGTCAATTCTATTGCTAGGCTCTGGTCCAATCCATGGGAAGGAAGAGAGGTTATTTATGAAAGAGAATAGCTCTACTTTGTTGTGACACCATAGAAGGCTTGCAGGTAAGGCAATTCTCAGTCATTTAGGTGTGTTGGATGGTAGGAGGAATTTTTTTCTAGTCACTCTGTTTTGTGGAAGTGAACTTATCTGGACTCCAGAAATATCATTAATTCAGATAAGAAAGTTTCCGTAGGTCCCAGGCAAATAAATATTTTACAATACAGGGTGAATTTCAGTTATGGATTTTTTTCTTTCTTCTGACTCATCCAGATGGCTGATCTCTGGGCAGAACCCAAGCCTCTTCTTTCTTTCTCCTTATTTCTTTCTAGGAGAGACAGCTCTAGTAGAGATGGCAACATATATGGAAAAGTATTGAGCCTTGGTGTTCAAAAAGAGTTAAGGCTCTGAGTTCAGGTGGCAGGGGCTCACCCTTGGCGTTAGTCTGGCTGGACTCTCTATAGAGTTTCTCTTGGGAATCATCACTTTACAGTCTCTCTTCTTCCTTGAAACTGATCTTTTATGATGGGTCTTGGATCTGCCTCTCTCTCTCTCAGAAGTGGATCCTACCCTAGCACCTGAGGATAAATCAGATAAATTCTCTTTTTGGCTTTAGGAAGAATCACTAATCCATCCATCTCCTCCCCAATCCAGGTTCCTTTTTTCTTGTTCTGGGCAGGCAGAGATTAAAATGCAGGGAAAGAGGATAAGGAGGGTTCTTGTGCTGCACGCCTACCTGCACTCCCCACCCCCTCAACTCCCTCCTAGTCCAGGTTAGGCAGTGCTTAGGCAAAAGGAAGTTTTTGGTCTGGCCTTGCTCACCAGGAGACTGACACAGTGAAGTCTGGGGCCAGAGCTCAGCTTCCATTAAATGCTCTTTCCTCTATTTAGATAACTCCAATGAGCCCTCTAGGAGAGGGAAGCAAGGCGCTATGGGAGGGAAGAATCTGGCATTTGGTCCTGGATCTCAGACCCCTCTCAATCCATTTGCTGGACACCCATCTAGGTACACTTATGACTATACAGAAATGGCCCAGAAGAAGAAAAGGCATTTGAAGTTTATAAATGAAGAGACTAAAAATAATAAATCTGTGAAATGGAAATATTGCCTATCCTGTCCATTTAATAAAACTGAGGCCCAGAAAAGCATATAGGAGAGTACATGCATTCTGTGTGAAGTTTTGCGAAAAGATATCTTTTCTCTTTAAATTTGCATTACTTAGCTGAAATTATAAAAATCCACCCAGGTTTTGTGTTTTCAGTGAGCACATGAGGCTTCTTACATGGTAAAATGATGATGTAGTTGATGGCCTGTTTGTGGGACAAAAGATTTGTGGCTGACAGTGCAGAATTTCTAAAAATGTAAAATTAAGAGACTAACCAATACAATCATGCACAAAAGTGATACAGAAGGAGCTATCTCTACAACATTTTCTTATCATGGATTAGGCATTTTCTGAGACCAAAATCTAGTACCCACATTTAAAAGTTAACATTAACATCCCAAAACATAAGCTAACAGGCATGAACTTCAGGTTATATAGCTTCTGCTTCAGGCATCAAAGAAAGACTCTCCCCTTGGGTAGGGAGATGTTAACTCAGTTTTAAAATAGCTAACTTTAATATCACCAGTTAGCACAGTATACTTCTTAGGAAAGCTAATATTTTGAACTTGCTATTACATATATAGTATTTTTAATGTATACAGTAAAAGTTACTATATACAATAAAAAGTCTTTCTTTTTTATTCTTACAGGAACTGCTGTTCATCAAAAAAGCTGAAAGTCTTTATTTGCTAGAAGCTCCCAAGTGGACATTTATTAAATTTTACTTTGCCTCACAAATTTAACTCTTTGTAACACACTGTAACACTTCCTTTTTTCAGGAAAATAATTTAAACTGTTCTATACAGAACATCAGGGAACTTGATTTCCCTAGGTAGACATAACTATTCTTTCTCCTTTGCAGCCATTGCAATATGTGGTCCTTGAGATATGACCCTCCCCCACCAACACACACAGCATTATCTTGTGCTTTAGAAGGTTGCATATGAATGGCTATCTTTGCTACAATTTAAACATTTTCAGGGCCAAGGCCAATTTTGTGACAGAATTTAGCACAGTGCCTATTAACAAAGCACACAGAATAAAATGTTATACTAAATGAATGTGTTTTTTGTCTTTCCAACTATTCCTTAAACTCTGTTGGGGTAGAGATAAAGCCTTAAATTATTTTGTGTTCCTCATAATACTTGACAGTGTGCTGGGAACCTAGTCAACATTCAATAACTATGCACTGATTTATTTGCAGTTTCATAGCAAAAATTTCATTAAACAAAACTCTTCTCCCTGTCACCAGATATACTCAAATAGAAACTAGATATTCATCTGTCAAGGATGTTATAAAAGACTTCTATATTGGATAGGAACTTATACTAGATTACCTCTAAATTCTCTTCCAATTCTGAAATTCTTTTATTTTTATTTAACTACAAACTTCATGGATTAGAATAAACCAATATGATGAAAACATCACCATTACTCAGCACTACATTTTAAGTAAATTTTTAAAAATTCCTGAAAGACTGAACTAAATAGTTAACAAACATAATAAGCAAACCCTTAAAAGTTCATTTGAAAATTGATTATTTAGAATGAAGAAACCATTTCTCTACAAAACAACATGGAAGTTTTTAGACCCACAGGGAAGCTCATAAAAAACCAATCCATGGGTACAAGGTCAAGTACTACTACTGTCTGAGAACTTAATCACTACTCCTAAAATGGTTTACTTTGGGATGCCAGTAATATACTTTTCCACACCGTGTCCTTATGAATGGGAAATCATCTGGGTAAGAGAAATTGGCACCATGACAGTCAACTAAACTTTTATTATAGAATAACCACACACAGCCCAACCTTAACAAATTCTCAGTTCTGAATGACTCTGTAACTTGCTGTACTGTGCTGACTCAGTTTCCATAGTTGTTTAAATTTCTTTGCTGTAACAGCATGGTTTTCGTTTCTGTTTCTCTACACAAATTTTGGCTGTAGTTTTCCAACACCTGAGGACACATAGCCATATGTGGGCCACAGGATTTGTTGGTCTGTTATCAGCACATTATTACACTATATCCTCAAAGGACTCCTGTTCTTCAAGTTTGTTCCCCAAACATAAGGCCCTGTCTCATTTCTTTGGCAGTGGGTTTATGCTAATAATTCTAAGGATTGCTCCCCACATCCTATTCAGCTCTGCAGAGAGCTGTGGTTAATCTCTGAATACCACTAAACAAAGGTCATGTGCTACTGGCTGCTTTTTCTACTTCTGGAGGATCTAATTGTCTCCTCCTCATTAATTACCCCCCCTCCCCACAGCGTTCCTCTGTCAGTGTAAAATGCAGTTTTAAATTTCATGTTCATATGATTGTTTTTATTATTAAGACAGCAAATTCTTAGAACTGCTGAAGTACATTAATGGATTCACTCAACATATTTCTTGAGTGTGCGTTAGGTCTAATGCCTGATGGTGGGCACAAAGATGAATCAGACACGAACCCTGCCTTTTAGCAGCTTGAAGTCTTGTAGGGACAGTGAGATTCGCTTTTAACATTTTCTGCCACACATTGTGGCTCACGTGTCAACAAAGAGGTGGCATGAATTACTCTGGCACTGCACATGGTCCCAGGTTCCAGACACTGTAGGATTCAGTTCTTTGCCCTGAGCCTGACAGATGAGGTGTCATAAGTCTGGAAGCTTAAGTCTAAGACACCCGAAACTTGCAGGAACACAAGGGCTCCAAGGCACTAGTGGTGAAGCTCCATTTAGGCCAATACTGAAGTCAAGCCTTACAAAGGGGATCCGAGCAAGAAAAAAACTGCAAGGCCCACACTTACCCCATTCTCTCTCTGTACCTGCCACACTGGCCTCTTCTGTTTCCTGAGCACGGCATTTTCTTCCTCCAAATTACCCACACACCTCCCTCTCTCAGTTCCTTTAGTTCTGCTCAAATGTCACCTTTTCAGAAAGGACTCCTTGACCACCCTATTTAAAGTATGACCTGTCACCTTCTCCCCTTACACGGCTTTACTTTTCATGCAGAACTTCTATCTGATGTTACAGTTTCACTGTATTTATTTATTTTTGGCAGGGACTTGTCATTTTTATTCCTGTCTAGCCCTCCTATACTGCCTAGAACTATTGTACGTAAAGAACAAAGGAACATGGTTCTCGGGACACATGGATCCTCCTTGAAGCCTTTCTCCCACCAGGCCATTCACTAGATGGGCATCTCCAATAACAGGAACCTCACTATCTAACACATTTTCAGGAAGTTTTTCACTTTTTGAAAGTATGGGTTTGTATTGAGCCAAAATCTTCCTTCCTGAAACTCCTGCCGTTGGTTGTATTTGGTGTTCTAGGACATGGGGAATATGTTTAATCCTCTTAAATTTTCCATATGGAAGCCCTTCAAGTATCTTCTGTCTGTTCCCATGTTCCCTTCAGTCTTCTCAGCATCAGGCTGAGCATACAGACCTTCAACCAAGCCTCATACAAGGGTTTCTGGTTTCTCTCTCCTAGCTGGTCACAGTCTCTTATGTTATAGTATAAAACCCCCAGAAAGGAATATAGTATCTCTGCAATTCAGAGGTCTCAGCCCCCTTCCAAGGCCACTAGATGCTCACTGTGCATGAGCACATGGCAAGGATGCCTCATCCCCTTTGTTGCTCAGGAGCCCCCCTCCGTTGTGCAGAATGAGTTCTGGGGACACTTTCATGTGCTACTATTTTTAGAGGTAATTCTTCCAACTAGACTTTGTGTTTTTTAAATAAAAGGATGACACATCTTAGAGCTAATGGTCTTCCCACTTAGGACATTAGGGTTAAGAAATTTCCTGCTTGTGAAATACAGTAGAAATACTAGCTCAGAAATTTAGAAGTTTACAATTGAAAAAAAAGAAGGAAGGGATTTAGATGGAGCATCTGACTCATGGTTTATACAGAAAATTTGAAGGAGTTAGTCTATCTACTTGGGGTGATTTGTGCGTGTGTGGTGGGGAGAGGGGAACCTCACGGCCAGAAGGTGGATTTACCCATGTTCTTCAGTGCACAGGTATCAGTCCTGTGGAGCACCCTCCTCCCCCCTCTGCTCTCATCTTCTCTTGCCTTTTCCTTCTGTCCTTCCTGTCTTTACATCATTCTGTTCCCCTCCACCAGAAGTGAGCACTCTTCATATGTATTTTGGTATAAGTTTACTAAGTTTCTCAAAAATTCGAATTGGAATTTTATTAATATTGCTTTTAATTCATAAAATAGTTTGTGGGGACAGGACATCTTTGTAATTTCAGGTCTGAGCTATCCAAGGACATACAGTAGTTTTCCATTTATTCAAATTGTCTTACATGTCATTTACTAGACATTTATATTTTCTGTGATGTTCTTGTGTATTCTGGTTAGCTTAATTTCTAACACTTGAAAGTTTTTGTTACTATTTTGAATGGTATCTTTTTTGTTGTTGTTAAGTCTTTTAGGTGGTGTGTGGCTTTCTATTTGGGACTATTTTATTTCATATTTTAAAAGGTGGATGTGAAACAATAATACTGGATTAGCTTCTTTTTAACAGTGAGAAGGCTAGATGTTCCCAAACGGTAGGAATTTTAAAAATTAACATAACAAAAATGCAAGAGTTTATAAAGGAAAATATTAGTGTAGGGGAAGAAGGAACAGGTTTCTTTATATTAAACAGAGGACTCCAGATAGAACGTAGAAACTTACTAGCCTTGCAATTAAAATGTGGTCCTGATATTGGCTGAATCCTTACCACAGGGCCCCTGTGTGGCTGAGAGGATCCAGCTGTTGTCATATTCTCAGGAAAACAGGAAAGAGAGGACTTTGAGAGCACCCCCCAGAGGGCACAGGACCAGTACATCTGTCTGCCTCATCAGACTAGAGGATGGCAGACGCTCTCCCAGTCCAGGCTCCTGGTTAGAAATACAAGATCATCTCTTCATATCGAAGCTTAACTTAACAGAGACTTTAAAATACAGGTTCTGGTGATTCAGAACTCAGGATCAATAACAGATGAAATATATGGTGTATCTCATTTGTTGCTTATGGAAAAAAACCCAAAAAGTCTGTCAGTGCTTTGTTATTTGAGGGAAAAGATGTATTATTAAACAATTAATAGGCAACGTGATCATAACCCATAATAGTGAGATAAAAGGAAATGCTCCTCATTCACTGGCATTGGACAGCATCGGATGATCTGAGAAAAGCATTTAGATTCATGCCCTGTGTTAAGCCCAAGAGGGTAAGGGGAGAGGCACTCATATATTATTCTTGTGGCCAGGAATTCACTGCACATTAAATTGTCAAGGTGATAGATGACTGGAAGTTCTAGGGAAGATCACTTTGAACAAACCACCATAAGGAGGAAGTCCTAACTAACCTATATTTTTGTTACTAGGTGTAACAGGGATTTTGAAACAGTGTTTCTCTTCCAGCCTCTGCCACCATTCCCACACAGAAGGGTTGTTCTTTAAAATTATTTTTGCCATCAAAAGATTTTTGTTTTGTATTCTCTAAACACCCAAGTAGAATGGCAACATGTGGGTCCACAGAAACTTAATCAAACCTATCCTGGTTGAGGTCTTCATTTTAAGCCTACCCATTAGTGCTATTTACTATTCCATCAGGATTCTGAGTTTCTCCTTAAACAATAGGCGAATCTAAGTAAGAGTTTCCTAGCATCCATCTATAAATGCAGATTTGGCAAAAGAAAAAGATCTAGTAGAAATCCAGATAGTATGGGCCAGAGGATGGAGGAGGAGAATAGAAGCAAGGATTTCAGGGCACATTATGGACATGAACTGCTCTGAAATCACTCTGGGGTCTATAATTTTTACCACCTGTCCTTTCTAGGGAACTGCCTGTGAGCACTTTCACCTGAAGGCCAGGTGCCAGGCATGCTGACTCAGACTTAGAGAAGCAGAAGTTCAATTAACCTCAGTAGGTACCAAAGCTCAAAGTGAGATTAACTCCAAACAACGAGCTCAGGTGTCCTGAACTCTTCTCTGGTGTGACCCTGCTGGCCAGTCTGCTCCTGGTGATGGGGTTCAGTCCAAAAGGACTTTTTTGTAGGTGATTTCAAGTCACTGAAGTCACTCTCTTGGCTTTTTTTTCCTCGTCGATTCAGAAAGCAGGAAATGTCTTTCCTGTGTACCAGTCACAGAGTGGTCCCCTAGGGGCTCCAGGGGGCTTGTGTCTTCCAGTTCCTGTTTCTGGTTTCTAACTACTGACTCTATATTTGGTAATGGCCTGCCTGTGGGCTGTTTTGGATTTGGTCATAATAAGATAACCTGGAACCACTGAGCAGAGATCTAAAGCAATTTTATTTTTCCAGGAAGCAACGTGTTGACCTTTCAGAATCTGGTCTGTTCTATTGAGTGTGTCGAGATTTTGAATAGCGTTGTTTATAGCACAAAGCTGGGTGTTTACACTCTCAGTCCTTGAGGGTATATGACTGTACAGGAATGGGATATGTACACCCTCCTGGTTTACAATGAGTTTACACTTGTTTCTTAAGTGGATGGATGGAATCTAAGGAATGCTCTTGTTTCATGGAAAACTTGAAAACAGCAACTTGCTCAAAAATGGACAAATATTTGTCAGTTGAGTAAGACAAGATTGTTGATTCTAATCCTTTTACATCAGGGCAAGAAAGAATCAACACCCCATTGATAGGTAATAACTTCCTCCTTCCCCCAGTATTTTCAAAGCTGAGAAGTGTTAAACCTATATGAACACAATCTTTTAGAAGCAAACAGATAATCAACTAATTGATTCCAATCAATTTGCCATTGGAAGGTGCCATTTATAAAATATGAAAAGTTACTAGATTATTATTTTATTCCCCGAGTGCTCTTTGAACCCTACCTTAGATTTAGCTTTGTGATGGTTTTAAACCCTAAGAGTCAATGTGTTTTGTAAATAAGATCGGAAAGAATGATTGCACTTTCATTTTACAAAAGTAAAATCAAGGTATAAAAATATATTTTAATCATTGTAATATAGCCTTGGAAATGGGACAGGAATTTGAGCTTCACAGAGAATTTCTGCTTGTGAAGTTATAAGTCACTAAGCCAATTTCAAATGATTATCATAGCAGAGCAAAAATAAGAGCTGAAAATTTCCTTCTACATATTTAGATATAGCAGGGATTTCGAAATAGTGCTTCTCTTCCAACCGCTACCACCATCCCCACAGAGAAAGGTTGCACTTTAAGACTACTGTCACCATCAAATGATTTTTATTTTGTTTTGTTTTATATTCCCAGGAAGGAACATTACTTTCATTTGTAATATGGATAATACTGGGTGGTGTTACTTTCTTTAGTAATTTATATTATTCTATTTCTTGTTTCTTGGTGTTTACTATAGGTCACAAGAGATTCTTTTTTAAGGCAGGTGTATAGTGAAAACTTTAGAGAATCTAAGCTGTACCTCAGAAAATTCATCCCTTTTATAATCTATCATTTTCTCTTCTAGTCATTTTACACTTGCTTTTTATATTTAAAATCCTGTTTTATAAGCCAAAATTTGGCCACATAAGCTGTGCAGTTGTAATGGTTCCATACACAGCAGTGTGCACCTGGGTGAAAATCCTGAGATCTGAATCCTCACTGTATCTGTCTTGGCTTTGGGACAAGTTACCCGACCTTTTCAGATGAGAATGAAAACTGGTACTAATCAACCCCCACTGGTTCCTTCTAGGGCCTAAATCAAGTACACAAAGACTCCAGCACAGGCCTCTTACCTGTGTCACCCAGTGGAAGCGCACTTAGCATTCTGGGCAGGATGATGATTCTTGGGGGGAATGTGCCTCCCACTGCAGGATGCCCTCTCAAACGCCGTATTAGTCCCTATCAGTGAGGGCTCTGTGAAATGATCATACTAAACCTTCTGTTTAGGCTGAGGTTTTCTGCTATCCCTCTTTAAAAAATATATATTTTGGTTTTATCTACTCATTCTTTGAAACTTTAGCTCAATTTTCACCTCCTCAAGTCCCTACCTTCCAGTAGGAGAGATGACATAGTTAATGCCTCTGAAGACTGCCACCACTAAGGCGACTGCACACTGAATGGCTTCGCTGCTGAATGAGACAGTCTTCAGACTACAGACTAGTGATCTGAGGGCAGGGCCGTGGCTCCATTTCTGTCTCAGTGTCTGGCCCCCCCCACAGTTGCTGGTCTATTGCTGGTGCTTAGTGATGCTTGTGGAGGAGAACAGTCCACCCCATGAGCTCTGAGCCTGGAGCTCTCACCTTCTGATACAGTCTTCCTTTGGGGCATTTCACACTTTTCAGAACCTTCACACCTCAGACTACACCTCCTGTACCTAGTCAGCTGGTACCTGTTTTGTTCTCAAAGGCTGTCAGGATGAACCAGGTCTCTGTGTGAGGGCCCGGCTCGGCCAGCCATCCGGAGGAGTGGGCACTGAATGTGGGAGGTGGCGGTGGTGAGGGAGCTTAGCTTGGCCCTGGGAGTGCAAGAGCTTCTGCACAGCAAAGACGGGATGGGTGGTGCTCCAGGAAGGTAATCCTGACCGCGGTACAGGGAAAGATGCTTAAGTCATGCATGACCCCCTTCAAAACACACCGTGGACACATCTCCTACATGACGTTCATTATAGACATTTTCATAGGTACACGCACTCATGTTCATTCATTTTGTTCCAAGCTAACTACTAGTTCTTAGAGCTTCTCTGTATGTTTTCTCTTTTCTACATCTCATCCTGCCATGGAACATGGAAACAAGAGAAACAATTCTGGTGCTTGGTGGCACAGTAACAAAGTAAGACAGATCTAAGTCCTCCTGCTGATCTATGTCATCTCGCTCCACTGGTTCCCAAACTGGCCATTTCAGGTCCTTGCCCTTCTCCTCAAGGACCCCACTCTACCTTCCTTCCTTGCTGCCATGCTGTGCTATCTCCCTTACCCTCACAATCTCTCAGCAGAAGTGTCACTTTCTACTTCACAGAAGACATAAAGCATAAACTCCCACTTTTCTGTGCCTCCTCCCTCCCCGGCCCCATAAGCGCATCTGTAGCCATCATTCCCATTTTGCTGAAGATGCCCTCCTACCCAAATCAAGGGTAATCCTTCCACAGAGACCCTGGATCCATCACCTCCTTTTTCCTGAAGGTGACCAGCCTTCACTTACCCTGAACTCCTGGGTCATACATCCAACTGCTTATGTAACATCCCTATTTAGATATCTAACACATACCCAACTTACATGATCAAAAGCAAACTTTCTCCAGTTGCTGGCCTAAGGATCTTTGAGTCATTCTTGATTCCTTTTTTTCTCCATACATCACATTTAATCTTTCAGAAACCTTAGTGTTTTTCCTTAAAAATACACCCAGAATCACTGCTTCAATCCTGGTCTAAGTCATCTGGTTCACGTCTCACCTGGATCGCTGTACTTGCCTTCTAAGCAATCCCCCTGCTTGCATCCTTTCCCTACACTGTGCTCTCAACAGTTAGCACGGCCTTGTTAGAACCTAAGTCAGATAATGACAGCCCTCTGATCAAAATCCTCCAATATGTTCCACCTTAATCAGAGCAAAGCCAAAGCCCCCACAGGGGCCACAAGGCCCTATGGGATCTGGCAGCTGTTGCCTCTCAGGCCTCCTTCTGCTGCTGTTTTCTAGCCCACTGTCCTCCTGGCTCTTCCCTCCACATACCAGGGAAACCCCTCCTTCAGGCCTGTAACATGACCAGGGGCTTTCTCAGATCATCTCAACATTATAAGATTATCATAAACCTCACTTGGCGCCAGAATCACTTAGAGAGAACTGAGACTGGAGTCACAGCTTGCCAGCAAGGCAGCACCAGGCTTTTCCCCTTTGGGGGAACCATCACAACTGTCCAGGAAGATTCACCTTGCTGCCCAGGGCCTAGGCTCTCTCTGCGCCTCTGCTTCCCAGATCATCCGAGGTGCAAGGAAAAGACAGCCACTGCAGGTGGGTTCTGGATTACTCTGGCTTAAAAACCTTTTGCTCCAAAGGAGTCAATATCTCTTATAATTCAATAGATATATCTTTCATGTATCAAGAGACATGCCCAGTTATAAGCGTTAGCACAGTCACAGAAGTCCCACAGTATGGCTTCCTACCCCAGTTCAGATGCAGTTGACTGAACAGCAGCCATTGATACAACAAGCAATGTTGCCTAGTAACACAGTTAACATTCTACTTTTATCAGGTCTCCAGGGCAACTGAGCTAGAGGGTTAAGAAAGTCAAATGTCAAATTCTCCTGCAGAAGGGGAAGGACCCCGTGAACACTCGTGCATGTGTCTCTTGCTCATGCTGTTCCCTCTGCTGGGAAGTCTCCTCCCTGGACGTCCATATGGCCTGCTCCTGCACCTCCTTTAATTCCTTCATCAAAGGTCACCTTCCCCATGAGGCCTTCCTATGGAGAATTACAATTTCTGACGTCTCACCTGCTGGGACCTCCTACTGTCCTCATATGCTTTATTTTCTTTTCCATTGCCCTTATTACCTTCTAACATATATAATTTACTAATTGGTTTTGTTTGTTTTTCCTATAGAATTTAAGCTTCATAAGACTGGAATATTTGTCTTTAATTTTTTCCTCCTGTATTGATAATTCTTAGCACCTAAAATAGTGTCTGGAACACAGTAGGTTCTTCAACTATTGTTTTATCTACGAATGAATGTATGCCCTTTCCCTTTCCAAACTCAAGTTCTCCATGGGCATCCTTATTTAAGGGTGAGGGGAAAGAACAAAATATATTTGACCTACAAGTGAAAGGTAGTGTGGGATAGGGATGAAGCACAGGGACTTTGGGGCCAACTTTCCTGTGTTTCCATAAGGGTTTTGCCCCTCCCCTTAAGAGGTTTGTTTCCCTGACCTCTCTGTGCCTTAGTTATCTCCTCTAAGGGGATAATAATAGTACCTACATCTTAGGTTGCTCTGAGGATGAAATGAGTTAAAATATGTGTATAGTATGTGGAAGAAGTCCTGACATACAGGATTTACATTGCGTTAACTATTACTACAATCAGCTTTTAGAAGGCCTTTATGTCTACTCTATACCAGTTCTAGCTATTTCTATCTCTTCCAAGCTCCTTTTCCTCTCAGCCGATCTGCCTGGAAGTCATGTCTACTCCACAGCCTTTAAGTTCCGTTCACTTTTCCAACCACGGGAACTAGGATTTCTAATGACCTAGTTGCTACTTTTCTCTTTTGTCCATGAGTTAGCTGAACACCTGCCACCCCTGGCCACACCTGCCTTTGACCCTTGAACCCCTCCTTTCTCCCAGTTTCTACCTGTCCTTTTGCAGCCCCTTCTCAGTCTTCCTCAGAGGTGCCCTCTTTCCCTTCATTCACTCTTTAATATCTTTCCTGACCTCATCCCATGCACCACAGTCTCCTTGGCTAATTCTATTCACAGGCACAGCTTCAACTCTCACACTGATGATACCCAGTAAGTGCCAGTCCTACTGACACTTTTCCAGAGATGTCATGTTTTTACTAACATTCATGATTTAGAGTTTTTTCCGTCTTCCTGGCACCTTCGTCTATCCCCAGATCCTGCTCCCTGACTGACCACGGCTGGTTATCCAAGTTTTAATACAATCCTCACTTTTCCTCTCGTTCCCAAGCCGAGCGCACCTCTCCTACTCCCCTAGAACTTTAGGGATGCCTCTATCATAATATAGCCCAACTTTTCCTAAGTGCTGGCTTATTTAGTTTTCCCTTAGAAATGAACTGCTTGTAGGTATATACGTCCTCAAAGTATAGTGCCTGGCACATAGCAGGCATGCCAAAAAAATCTGGATTCAACATATGAGTACATAATATATATATACATAGAATAAACTTGGGCTGGGTTATATTTTAATTCAGAAACAAACATTGGGTAAAGTAATAGTATCTCACCAAAATGTTAGTTATTCCAGAAAATCTTATCCTGGGTTAATGTAGGAGGCAAAGAAAAGAAAAAAGTTCAGTTTTGACAATATAAATGGCATGGTAGATATACATACTATTTTTTTTACTATAAAGCCAACTTTGAATGATAAGGACTTCCTATCATATTAGTGACATCAAATACTACTTGCCTACAGCCTACTGCTATTTGGGCCCAGTGAAATCTTTACAAGTACCATGTTTACCTTATTAAGAAACTTCAGTAAGCAACTGTTTTGGGCTCTCTGCCATGAGTACAAACACCAGACACAAGCAGAAAAGATAAACTAATATTTACATGATATAAAATCACACAGTTAGCTCTTTTAAGAGGTTTCAATAGCTTAGGGTCTTGCTCTCACTCCCACTGTGACATGAGTCCAGGCACCTACCTGTAAAGTACACCCGAACACACCGATCATCAGCATAGCCACCGACAGGTAATCGGTGAACACGTCCCACCATGGCTTCAGCACCCGGAAGGCAGGCTGCTGCTCAGAGAACTGCCGGAATTCTGTCACCGGAATCATGTTTCTGAGAAAGGAAAGGTTGCTGGTGAATTAATTTATCATCATGCACGGTGTATTGCATTAATAGCAGCATTTGAAATGCTGCTTTAACCCATCAGAAACAGGGGTCTGGATCAGTCCAGGAGTTGTCAAGGCCCCTCAGTGTTTCGTTAAGCCATTGAATAAAACCATCAGTTGAGTTAATAGGGAGCCCCATGTGGCCCAGGAAGACCGTGGCCAGAGCAGTGCATTATTTCCTGGATTCTCCTTTCCCCTAAGCAGACCCGGACGGTGTCAGGGAAAGCAGAAGCCATCCTTTGAAATCTTTTTGCCATTTATCTTACCATCTTGGGGGTGTGCTTTATTTTTTAAAATTTAATCTCAGCATTCTTTTGTATTACTTACTGAGCCCTATATGTAAAGCATTTTGCTTGCTTCCTGGGAAGAGCAAATGGTCTTGTCACGTGATCCTTGTCCTGTAGGAGGAAAGGTCTCATTGGTGGTAGTGGTGGGGGGTTTGGAGACACCTTCAATTTTTTCTTGTCCCCTCCTTTCTAGTGTCCCTGTGCTTTTGGCTTGGTTTCTTTTCTCTACTTCCTGTACTCCTCTTACTTCACTGTAAGCCTCAAAGTCATCCTGGTTTTCTCCTCTGAGAGATCCATTGGCCCTAGAAATGCCTCTCTCTGTCTAAATGACAGAAGATAACTGAAGAGATGCACCCAAGGCTCTGGGGAAAGGGGAAGAAACACATGCCTTTCTTAGTCTGTATTGTCCTTTCTCATGATCAGTTCCACTGCCTGTACTGTGGTGTAGGACTTGATGTCAATCATCCTGCTGTGGTGACAAGAAATATTCTTTCCTATCTATGGCAACAAAAAGAAAATTTCTCCCTTTTGCCATCTTTGGACCCATCATCCAGCTCTCTATGTCTGTGCTCGTGATTTACTCCTAATTAAAAGAGCAGGGGAAAGGCTATACTTGCTGCCTGTTCTCCCCAGCCTTGTAGGTTTTTCCTGGATCTTCCCTTTCCTAGTATAAATCAAAGCTGTACAATGAACAGCCCAAAGAAAAGCACTGGCTCTTCTTCAAGTTCACTGATGGTTATCTTTGGAAATTATTGCAATGTTACCCCGTTCTGGATTGCTGCTTTATCTGACATTTTCTTCAGCAGTAATTTATCTTCCTTTGGTTTGTTCTTTAACACAATGTTGCAAATTTCAACTCTCTGCTGCTGCTCTCACCTATGTCCTACCTACTTGGCATCTGTGCAACATTTGATATAATTTCTTCATTTTATTGAGACAACTTTTGTTAAGTCCACTCTGTTACTACCACTAGGCTGAAAGCTTCTTGACAGAAGAAGCTACATGCTGTGTATTTGTTCTCAAAACCCATGTTGCAGGCAAGTCACACAAGCTAAATAAACAACTTTGCAGATTCCCAGTGTCATTAACATTTCAGACTAGTTCAAAGTTTGATTTCCTGATACTTCATGATCTTTCTTCTCAATGAGTCTCTGTCCCAAACGCTTTCTAGTCACACTTGTTTCAGCAGCAGTCACAGACAGGCACTACCTCATCTTAAATCCCACCACGTTCACAATATTCTGTTTTGCATCTCCATCACTTTCCACCAGCCTGGCAAATAAGAGGCCCTAAACAACTGTCTGTTGAATAAACAAATGAACGAATGCAGGTACTCATTCATGGAGCAATGCTCATCCAAATCAGATTTGGGGTGACCTTAGCCAACTGCAGTGACTGCACAAACAAGGACAGTCCTTGGGCTCCAGTCTCTTTGGCAGCTTTGTTTGTTGTCTCCTTTATGATAAATTCCTGTACACCTTGGAGGGAACTGCACTTGTTCTCTGAAGTGAGGAGCAACTCAGGAACAAATGCACCAATGGAGAGCAGTGGTTCTCAAACTTTTTGATCTCAGGACCCAATCATACCTGTCAATATTTACCATAATAGAAATTAAAACCAAGAAATGTTAAAAGTGTATATTAACTCATTTAAAATAGTAACATGTTAACAAAAAGTTCATTTGAAAAATTAATGACAATGGTGGCATTGTTTTATACTTTTTCAAATCTCTTTAACATCTGACTTAATAAAATAAAACTGGATTCTCATACTGCTTCTACATTCAATCTGTTGCAATATGTTGTTTTGATTGAAATTTATGAATCAGATAAACAGTTGGAAAAGGGAGAATTTTCTTAGCAGCCTTTTCATATAATTGTAGTTACTAATTATAGATGTTGATAATATATTAAGCTGACTTGTTTAGATACAACATGGAATCTGAAAACTGTATCAGCGTACTCTTCAAAACCCCATAGTATTAAAACTCTTTTATCTATCTTACTTTGAATGGATCTTTTACCCATTCATGATTCTGTGACATCATACATTGGTCATCTGGAAAACACTGAATCACTGAATGATACAGATCTTCCAAATGTTTGCAAATTATATTTTAAAAACAACATTCATGAATATCACGACTACTTTCATCACAGAAGTTTTTAAGTAACAGGATGCTGTCAAACTCCTGCTGGTGCATACAAGTTTTCCAAAATTCCCATCACCACTTGAAAGTTTGAATTTTATTTCTGGAATTTTAGATCAGTTGTTTTCCTTGAAAGTGTTGGGCCCTTTACATTTTGAGAAAAAAATCTTGCACATACTCTGGTGTGAATAATCAGTTGTTTTATTCAAGTAAAAAAATGGTATAATACAATAAAGCAGCTAATTCTACCCAAGTAAGGACTTTCCCTTGAGACCAACCACTGTACCTTGGAAAGAGGTGCTTTGTGTGCTCTTCCCCTTCATCACACAGGGTACTGATACAATATGTAGTCAGAGGTTGAGAGTTATTAACATAAGTTTTGCTGCTTCAGTGAGGACATTAAATGAAACTGGCACTTTAAAAAAGTTATAAGCATGTGCCAGTGAAGAAAACAATCGCTACAGTACAGTCTGGTTCTTGATTTATGCTAAGGTGCCTTACCCAGCATTGCTTTTGCGCCATCAGTGAAAAAGGCAAAAAAACATCTTAGCATTAAAAAATAGTTTTGACTTTGTAAAATCTTAAAAAGGCTTAGTCTACATGAGTTGCACACTTTGAGAACCACTGAACTTAAAGACTCACTGTGTCTTTCCTTTCTTTAAAAAAGCAAAGACCTGAGTGTTCATAACAGGCGAGGTTCTCTGAGTCCCTGGCTGGGTTGTCCTCACAGGCATCATTCTCTTAGTATGGAAATTCAAGAAAAACTAAGGGATCCAAGAAACTTAAGTATTATCTACTGTTTCCTAATACTGGTACAGCCTAGTTAAGATGGGTTATTAGTGAAATAAATGGTCAAGATGGCACAGACTTTTAGTGTAAAACTCTTACTGCACTTAATCTTCTTGGGGTAAGAGCATGTGTATGTGCACGTGTGTGTTTATGCATATGCCTATATATGTATTTATATATTACATATAAATGTATGTAGACAGATGTATAATATACACACAGATGTACAATACATACACACACACACACACACTTTATTGTTTTAACGTATTACAAGGCACAAAGCTGACATCCAGCACAGCAATAATCCTTGGAATTATTTTTGATGCAAAATAAAACGGGGTGGAGGGCAGGTATAGGCAAAGTAGAAGACCACAAAACTCCCTAATTAACAAGGGGGCAGATGGACCTTGCCTTTGCTAATTGAAAAAAAATTTTGTATTCTTCTTTCACAAATTTCAGCACTTCTGAAAGCCATTCATTACAGTGGCTACACTTGCTTTCTTTCTCCTTATCATTGTAGTTTCCAAGCGGTTTGTGCCTATTTTAAGAGTTATCGTTTCAAGCTGAAGGCACCACTTCTGAATAAACTGCTAGGTTTAAAAGGTTTTTCCCCCCTCAAGTTCAATCAGTGTAATTTTATTTCTATTTAAAATTTGTTCTATTTTAGAAATGTAATTGATGATTTTAGAAATGTAATTGATGATCTTTATTATCTTCTTCCAACTCCAATTTCCAACTTACTATGTAAGATTTTAGTTTACCTAATTAAATAATGTCTTTGGAAATATGGCATTTCAAATTCAATCAAGAGATTCTGGGGTCCTAATTAAAAATATATAAACTTTTATTTCTTGTTATATCTCTGTGTCTCTGTCCTTCTGCAGAAATCCATGTCCATTTCCTTTATTAAAAATACTTAATACCAAAAGTCATTTTAAGAGCTCCATTATCTACAAAACCTAAACTCTCAAAAATATTTTATCATATAATCCTTGGATAAAAAAATATTGGTAAAGCTAGTTAAAAACCCAGAGTTTGTTATTTCTTTCATTCATTTGGCTCTTCCTGAAACAATCTGTCTTCCCCCATCTCTCTGGAGAATTTTAATATCTTCTCCAGAATGAATAACACAGAACAAATTCTACTCTATTAACCCATGATTATAAGAATATCAGACTTACTCTATTTTGATTCAAACCTCATTGCTAACACTTTCTATGGCTGTCAGGGGGGTATGGCTAACATTTGTTTTGTTCCACATTTTGTTGGCAGTTGGAAAATGGCATCATCTTTGGACAATATAATCATACATTGCTCAAGGGAACAAGGGCCAATTCCAAATGATAACAGATATCATATCAGTGACATGGTGAATGGCCCTTACAAAGGTGAATTTAAAGAATTCAATAATTCCTGAGCACATGAAATACGAATTTTACAGAAAAGACACCCACACATATTGTTCATGTATGTTGCTAAATCTAGCAGTCAATTCTCAGACCTCACCTGATTCGTTCTATCAGCAGCATTGGCCATTCTGTACTTGACTTTCAGGATGCCACAGACTTTAGGTTTTCCTCCAACTTCCCTGACTGCTGCTTCTTTAACTACTTTGCTGTTTCTTCCTCTTCTCCCTGACCTCTGACTTTGGAGTACCCAGTGATTAGTCCCTTGTCCTCCTCTCTTCCCTAAGTTGTTCATCCCCTGGTGATCGCATCTAGTCACAATGCTTTAAGTAGCATCTAAACTAAACACAAATTCATATCTGCATCCAGACTCATGGACCCTGCTGCTCATTAGACACCTCCATTTGGATATTTCAGTAGACACATTACACTCAGTATGTTCCAAATCAACTCCAGTTCCATTCCCTTATCTCAACACCCCCACCCTGTCCCCAGCAAAGCTCTGTTCTTCTTGCAACTTCCTTATCTCAGTTGATGGCAACTCCATTTTCTAGTTACTTAGGCCAAAATTCTTGGTGTCATCCCTGACCCTTCTTTGTCTTATATCTCACATCCAGTCTGTTAAAAACAAACAAACAAACAAACACCTTATTCATTATGTTCCTGAATGTATGATCTGTCTCCTGAAAGAATGTAAGCTTCGTGGAGGCAGGGACTTTCTTTCCGTGTATCCTAGAAGCTACTTAGAAAATAATGCTTGGCATACAGTAAGCACTCAGTACTTGCTGAATAAACTAGTGAATGGGTAGTAGTTTTAATGAAGAAAGGGGGATGCAATTACCTTTAGTTTTAGAAACAATCATTGTCTGGGTAACGTCCTGGGAGAAGACCCCACAGAGCAGGGCCAGTACATCCCCACAGCCGAGGAGGGTGTGGAGAAGCACAAAAGAGGAAAGGCACAGAAATACCACCATTTATGGGCTTTCCTCAGTTGTACCCAAAGGCTCCATGAATCAAAATAAAGTCATCAGGATATGTTTAAACAACAACTATAAAAAACAAACTGCTTTTCTCCTAGCAGTACAAATGTGAAAATAAAATACAGGAAAAAATGTCAAATTTTCCAATTACATAAAAATGATTCCTTTATCTCTTGGGAAAGCATGACTCTAACTTGTGCTTTATCCTGTAGTTGTGGTACACATAACAAGATATTTCTAGAAAAATCTGCTGAGGAAGATCATAATTACATGGTTCTATAGAAATGTATTTGGTTAAAAGAAAATCACAAAAAGGTTATACAATTTTAGAACCTGAAACACACCTTAGAGGTCATCCAGTCAACAATTCTCTTTTATGAGCGAAAAACTTGAGTCAAGAGAGATTAGGTGAATTGTTCAAGGAACATATCTAATGGTGAACCATGACTTCTAACCAAATCTTACACCTCTACAGCTCTTAGTTAATACTACATCATGCTGACTCAAATGTAAAGAATCTCTAATATACTAAGAAACAAACAGCTTGAATAGAATTTCTTGTATCCTCAGTTTCTCTTTTCATGTCCCTATTTGACAGTGTAAAATAAAAAATAAGGTGCTATTAATACATTTAAATGATTATGTTACCATGCCCTTAAACCCATAAAACAAGAACTTTAGATTTAGAGAGAATCTTAAGAGGCAAGTGAAACTTGGAACCCAGTGGATACTTCTGTATTGTCATCTCCTTGGATATTTCCACATCATATGTTAAATTAATGGTCCAATTGCATTATGTGGAAAACATTCAAATTGAGCTTAACCTGTTTCTCTGACTGGTCATGAGGGGAGCTCCATCTAGAAATTCTTATTCACTCTTAACCTAAAAAAGAGATTATTCTCTTCCTTGTTACATCATCCACATATTTAAAGAAAAACCCCTGTACCAGGGGTACATCTCAAGGGCCTTGCCTTACATGGTTGTTTCCACAGTTACCTTTATTATAGTAGCGAGTTTTTCGATCCACTAAAAATTTGTTATGTGTTGTAATGAGTAGCTGAAGTTTCTCTCTAAAAAGCAGAGGTTATTTTCATTTGCTCAGGTACTTGCTACGAAATAATTATGTAAAATATATCAGGTACCATGTTAGGTGCTGGGGATTTGGAAGTGAACAAAATAACTACGGAACCTGCCCTCACACATGTGTACTCTCAAGGGAGGATGTATGTAGACTAAAGGAGCTCCTATAAAGGGTGAATTGTAACTGATTTGCTTTGTGAATGTCATTGGTTATTGTTGCCAATGGTTCATTTAAAGAGTTATTTTTATTTCACTGAGGACAGGGATCATATCTTATTTATTTCTTAGTCTTCTAGAAATCAATGCAATGCCTTAGAATAGACCCTCAATACATACTTGTTAAATTGAACGAGGTCTAAATATACATGCACACTCACACACATGTACATACACCCAACCCACCATTTTCTAGTAGAGAACAAATTCTTCTATTATGTGTTATTCTCTGTTACAAGTTTGACACAGCAATAAATAAAAGAGTAACTATTACCATGTAGTTTCACATTATAAATAATGATTGTTCAAAGAACACACACCATTGAAGAAAGGGTTTGGAAAGAAGAGTCAAGAATAATTTATAATTTCAAAGTTAAGGATCACTGAAATTTTAATGCACAATGTCCTGTCCGCCAGTGCTAAAGAGGATATGTCAATTGATAATAACTTCTTATGCCACAGACTGTACCCAATGGTCAAATTTTGTTGACTCCCTTATCAGAATATTACCCTATTAAGAAAGAAGTGACAGAAAACAGATCCAAACATAATAGTCTTGTTTACAATATAATGATTTGGAATACTGCATTTCTAAATCTTGGTGAGATCTTAAAAGGCAGCTTAATTTCTTTAGGATTATTATCAAAGAGCTTTAGCTATATCTATATGACACTAATAACTTTTTAACAGTTATTGTGTACATTTTAACTAAATTTGAATTCACAAATTTCTTATAAAATGAAGCTAAGTTGTTAACTGTCTTTTAAAAATTGACCATAAAAGATTATCATCAAATATTACTCATTCCCTCCCTTAACTCTGTTACTCTTAATACCCCTAAGATCTCTGAGAAATATGGCTTCAGCTTTCTCCATCCCACTGTTCTTCCTGGTCACCTCTTCATTCCATGTTGTTTCTGTCTCCTGTAAATCAGATACAGTCTTCCAGGAGGTACAGTGTATGCTTAATCCCTCCCCCCAGTAGGATTTGAAATTCTTGAAAAGATTGTGGGTTTCCCCCCAAATTATTGATATCATTAAAATGTGTTTTAGACAAGGTTTCAGGTTTTCAGTTCATTTTATTGGTTTCCACATCCAAATGCTAAGTCTAGGATTCAACTGAGTAAAGCTGTCATGGTTATTTTGAAGATTATTTATATCTTCCTTCAATAAGACAGGTTTATCTCTAATCAGTTTTACTCCTTGAGCAAGGACAACACAATAATTCTGAGCAGCAGGCACACCATGAACATACAGCACAGGCCAGAAAACCCAGACCAAACCAGGGGGCCTGAGCCGTCGCTCTGGAAGCCTACTTTCCTTCCGACAAAGGGACAGCAAAGGGGAAGGTGGACAAGACAGGAAAACTCCTGCCCTTCCGAATATTAAAACTAAAGGTTCTTGTTTATTTTTTAACTCCTGGAATTTAAAGTAGTCTGAAAAGGCAGGGGTCATCTTTTATTTCACATTGCCATCTCCAGGGCCTAAAATGCTTGATAGTTTGTTCAGTTGAATTTCTAGTGATTCCATGGGGGAAAGTTACTTTTTCTGTTCCAACAGGAAGTTTGGCTTGTTTTACAAATACCTTTTCACAAACTCAAATAAGCTGGTACTTATAAAAACAGAGAGGCTAACGAAAGTGTGTGACAGGCCAGCTAATATAACTTGTTATGAAAAATTTTCTTTGAATTTTGGTAAATTTCAAAATTTCTAGCCATATTAGATGTAACAACTAGGAAACTAATACGCTCAGAAAATAAGAGATTGGAGTTTAAAGTGAAAGACTGAAAGACTAATGGATGTATAGTATGACCATTTTTATTACCGTTTTTGTTAAACTCATCTTTATAGGAATCTACCATTTAAAATTTCCCTTTTCAGATCAGGGACCATGAAAAGTCTGAATATAGCAGAAAAACACTAACTACTGAATAATTCTCTTTGGGGATTTTCAAGAAAGTTGTTCTGAAGAAATCAGCTCTTGGATTGCCTTTCCAATTGGATATACTCAGTAAAATCCATGACGGAAAGAAGTTCAAGCCCTCCAACCTCCAAGAAAAAACAACTCTGTAGAAGATAGTTAACAACTACCATAATTTTATAGTCAGTATATTAAAACTGATGTGAATGCACCTGGAAATGTGCATATTAGGTTTTTGTCCATATAACCAATAAATATTTCATGTAAGGCTTTGTGCCTACAGGAAAAATATTTGTTGGGTTTGGCTCTAAATTTAACTTATTGATTTAATGGCCATCTTTTCCAAGTTAGACATTATATCCCTCTTCCAATTCTTATTTTCTCACAGCAAAGCTAAATAAAACCTAACATGATGATATTTGACACTCCTAAAGGCTCACATTCTAGAAACCGAGTGAAGGCATGAAAGGCTTCTGTATAGGAAGGCTCTGGGAGAATATGGACAAAGGCTACTTGCCTCTCAGATCTAGACTGTGTTAAAAATCTAAGTGAAAGAAATGCTTGGAAAATGTGAAATCAGTTCACTAAAATACATGTCTCTGGAAATGATACGTTATTTAGTTAAAATAACAAAAACAACAACAAAAACTATCTCCCCCACCATCACCAAAAAGAAAGTGTGAAACTAGGTGATATACATTACATGACTGCAAGGGTCAAATGGTCTGTGTGGCTCTTGAAAAGTCACTATGAAGAAGATACAAGCAATAGTAGCAGGGCCTTGTGGTGCTAACTCTACAGCTGCAATGTTCTTTCAATCCCCTCTTGCTGTGCAGACTCCTGTGCACCCTGTAGACCTCAGCTCTAGTGTCACTTGCTCAGGGAAACTATCCCTGGTCTCCCAGCCTAGGTTAAACCCAGCTCTGCAGGCTCACAGCACTATGGACTTCCCCTGATTGCCCCTTGCAGACACCATTTTCCATGCATTTTGTGTGTTTCTTGGATTGACATTAGTGTCCATTGCTTTTCTAACACCTAATAGTCTTGGGCACATAATAGGTGCTCAACATATATTCATTGCCTAAATGAATAATTAATTTAAAAAGTTAAAAGAACAGTCTAAGTGTGAGATCTCTGAAAAATTCATTGGAAGACCTTGTCAGCAAAAAAGAAAACAGAAGACAAAATTTGGAGACCAATATAAATTTGAGACCAAGTGGGATAGACCAATGAGTAACTTGGAATAAGTCCCAAAGCAGTGCCATCTTTATATACAAACTGTATAGCATTTTGCAGTTATTTTTACTAGTAAGAAAGATGGCTTGGGGCCATACGAGGTCTTCCTGAGAAAACTACCTCAACAATATTGAGAGCCCTGTTGAGTTTATTTTTAAAATGGTTGAAAGGCCTAGAAAACAAGATACCAAGTCCAGCAACATATCGGCTTGCATGGCAACATCCAGTTATCTAAAGCTGTTTTGTTCAGCACCTTCATCAGGTGGATGAGAGGTGGTTTGGGGATACTTGCAAGGAAAAAAACTTGTGTAGAAAGGTCATAGGGATTTATTTAAAACTTTCGATTTAGTAGGAAAAAGTAAGGATGAAACAAAAAAAGCTTTTAGAAGTCAAACATTTCAAAGCTGAGTGATCTTTGGAGGTTCTGAAGTGAAGTGGAATGCATGGATGATCTTTTGGGCAGCTCAGGGCCAAGGTTTATGGGACAACTGTGGGGATGTTTGTTTTTATTTGTTCTGTAATGTTTGGTGCTATTTTCAGATGACCCATGCTAAAAACGTAATACACTAATGTTTTAGGGACTTGAAAATGGTTACACAGACATAAATTAAAATTGCTTCTGCAAAACAAAAGTCCACTCAACAGAGAAGGAAATTTGCAGTAAGATAAGTTGGTTCATCTCTATCCCATGTCCTTAGATACAAACAGGATCAGTGTTGGGATTTGTGTGGGAAAGATATGGGATTTGGGGAAATGAGGTGGAGAAAGCCATACGCTCTTCATTCACCCTTAGTCTTTTCCTACTTGGGGACAGCTCCCTCCTGGAGACAGCTACTCCAGGAGCACAAAGTTTCTCAATGATAGATACAGTGTCTTTGTAAAGCTTTATATCCCTAGCATCTACTACAGCACCTGGTGGCTTTATTCAATCTTTCCACAAATACTAGAGTAGCTTTTACCTGCAGGGCACTGAGCTCACTAATGTGGATATACCAATGAGTACAACAGACATAAGCCCCTTCCTATGAACCTCATGTTATGGTAGAAATAAGTAAATAATTACACACTAAACCATTTAATCACAATTGTGATAGGTATGATGAAGCAGAAGCTTAGGCTACTCTGCTAGTATACTGAGGTACCTGAGCTGCTGGAGCTTTGGGAAAAAATGCCTGAATGGAAGTATGAAGTATAGATAGGAATAGTTATCCAGGTAAAGTTGGAGGCTAGGGCCTGGAGAACATTCCAGGCAGAATGAAAGGTTTGCAGTGTGATGGCTGTGCTCCCCCTTTAAGATGCATCATTTTGTTCTCCAACACTCATTACAAATGTTTGGCTTCTGTTTATTTTGAGTAAGGGTGGATCTGATATTTTCTATCTCTAGAGACAAAGGGTAGGGGTGGCCCAAGTTGGTCCAGGTTCATTGAGACAAAGCGGGCAACAAGTCACTTGCTCTTAGACTGAAATGGCAAAGACACCAGGACTTACTGAGTCTTTTTCTAAGGTATGTGTGAAAAGTTAAAAAGCAATTTTTTTGTAGAAGCTGGTAGACTTTAGGAACTTCACTCTGTACCCCACTGCTAAGCTGCCTTCTAACACACATGAACCAGCTTCCCTGGATCATCCGCTGCATGATGCCTCAACGCTTCTGTTAATTCCGTGAAAAGATGCCCCAAAGTTCTGGCTGAGTAGCCCATGTTTGGCACTGAGTTCACAAAATTCTCATCACATATAGTCAACATTGTTCTGGAATCTCAGTGGGCCAGTCATCACCATAAGGGGGCTGCTTAGCTACTTCCTGGTACTGACCACAAGTGGCCACTATGAGGTCCAAACATGTGCCAGCATGCAGTGTGGTCACCTCGTTCAAAATCTGCCTAGGATTCCTCCTTAGGAAATGACTTCTGAGTTACACACAGGAATGTAGTCTTCGGTCTATATATTTTTTTCCTTTTCTTCTTCCCTTCCTTGGATATATCCTTCCATCCTTTTCTTCCTTCCTTCTTACTCCCTCTTTCCCCCTCCTTCTTCAGCATTTGTTGTCCAACTACTATGTGTCTTGTACTGGGGATGAAAGACAAATAAGCTAGTCAAATATGTGGGCCACACAATCTTAGACAAGGCGACTCAAAATGTGTTATCCCTTCTCTTTGCTCCTCAGCTCTTTGTATAGGTTCAAACCAAAGGGTTTGTGTGAACCAGAGCAGCAAGGGGAAAGATCCATACCAACTAGCTATTCAACACCTGCAGGTAGCTTGTGAAGAGACTGCCGGAGAAGGATGGAGACAGAGGACCAAATATGAAACAGCCCTGGGATGAAGTAAGAATGAAAATGGAAATAAACAGGTATCTTAACTTTTACAATCTGAATTTTGAAATGAAATAGGTTGAGATTTTTTTATTAATCCCTTGCTATACAAACACTTGCACCTTGCTATTCAAAACCCAAGATCCAAATAGATTTGGGTAATAAGTGTGTGCAATATTTCCATCCACTGTTTCTTTTTTTAAATTGAAGATATAATGGACATATAACATTGTTTCAGTTTTTAGGTGTACAACAAAATGATTTGACATGTCTTTATGTATATTATGAAATTATTACCAGAATAAGTTAATATCCATCACCAGTTAAAAATTTCAAATATACTGTACAGCATTATTAACTATAGTCATGACGCTGTACATCTTGCAGGACGTAGCTTGTAACTGGAAATTTGTACCTTTTCATCATCTTCATTTCTCCAATACCCCACTGCTGCCTCTGGCAACCACCTACCTGTTCTATGTATGCGTTCAGTTTATTTTTTTCTTAAATTTTTTTTAAGAATCCACATTTAGGTAAGATCACACCGTCTTTGTCCTTCTCTGTCTCACTTATTTCACATAGCATAACGCCCTCCAGGTCCATCCATGTTGTTGCAATTGACAGCATTTCCTTCTTTCTTATGGTTGAACAATATTTCATTATCCAAGTATTCCATTTGCTTTATCTGTTCATCTATCAAGGGACACTTAGGTTGTTTTCATATTCTGGTTATTGTAAATTATGCTGCAATGAATATGGGGTACAGGTATCTTTTTGAGTTAGTTTTTTTGTTTCCTTCAGCAAAATACCCAGAAGTGGAGCTGTTGGATTGTAAAGTGGTTCTATTTTTAACTTTTTGAGGAAATTCTATACTGTTTTCCAGAGTGGCTATACCAATTTATATTCCCACCAACAGTGCATAAGGGTTCCGTTTTCTACATATCCTCTCCAACACTTATTTCTTGTCTTTTTGATTTGACAGCCATTCTCACATGTATGAAGTGATGTCTCCTTGTGGTTCTGAATTGCATTTTCCTGATCATAAGTGATGCTGAGCTCCTTTTCATGTTTGTTGGTCATTTGTATGTCTTCTCTGGAAAAATATCTATTCAGATCCTTTGCCCATTTTTAAAGTCTGATTGCCTTTTTTCCTGTTGAGTTGTATGAATTCTTTATATATTTTGGATATTATGATCAGATATATGATTTGCAATTGTTTTCTCCCATCCCATAGGTTGTCTTCTCATTTTGCTGATGGTGTCCTTTGCTGTGCATGCAGCCCCATTTGTTTATTTGTGCTTTTGTTGCCTTTGTTTTTGGTGTCAGAGTCAAAAAATCATCACCAAGACTGACGTCAAGGAGCTTATTGCCTATGTTTTCTTCTAGGAGTTTTAGGGTTTCAGGTCTCATGTTCAAGCCTTTCATACATTTTGCATTAATTTTTGTATATTATGTAAGTGGTCCAATTTCATTCTTTTGCATGTGGCTGTCCAGTTTACCCCCACCATTTTTTGAAGAGACAATCCCTTCCCCATTGTATATTTACCCATTATTTCTTAAACTAGCATTTTTTTTTCTAGTGAGAAAGTCCATAGCTTTTTTCTAATCTCCACTGGGATTTGTAATTCCCCCAAATACATAACCACTGCACCAACAGTTTATCAACTATTATGACTAAAGAAAAGCAGAAAACATCTGTGTAAAGAAATGAACTGTAGGAATGAAACTAGAAAAAAGTTTGTAAGCACATGAATGAGTCAGCATGAGGGTATAACAGCTTTAAAGGTATCAACTTCAAAGAGAAAATAGAATTATTTGGGTTGCCCTAGTAACACCAAGATAAAATGCAGGATTTAACATAAGAAAACCTTCTTCAGCACTAAGGTCTCTCACATCATGGAATAAGCTTTACCATAGCAACAGGCAAAAAAACATGTAAACGGATTAAAAAAGAAAATGTCCAAGGGAGTGGAAGCACAGTAATATGGACTGAGCTGATCTAATAAATATTTTGTACCATTCTTTTCTTTAACTTGCAGAATTAAAAAGGGGAAGGGAAAGGGCCTGTGGGGGTCAAATGAGACTTTATAAGTGACGTGATCTTAAATGATTTTAAAAGTCCAGATTTATGTATTATTACTACCCCACTTTTTCCCAAATGTTATAGGACCTCCACTCATTCTAGAGCTCTTGTTTTATTATAGGAAAGGGAAAAAGAGAAAAAGCAAGCATAAAGGGTAGATTACATGTTCTATGCCCAATCTCAGTTCTTTTGGAGGAGATATACCCCTGGTGATTACGGCAAGAACAGACATTTGTATTGATGTAGTGGTAAGAGTATTAAAGTATTACTCTAGTACTACAGTGTGGTTGGGGGGCAAAGCAATGAAATCAAGGTGCCTATGCCCGAATCCTGGCTCTGCCACTCATGAGCTTGGTTACTTAATCTGTGTTTCCTCATCTTTAAGATGGGGAAAAGGATCACATCTTCCTTCACAGGGTTGTGGGGAAGTGGGTGTAAGAGATAACTGTGGCAAACACTTATTGCAGTACTAGGTAAGAAGTTAGCATTCCTTATATGACAGCTACCACTATTATTAATAGAGCTAACAAATTTGATACGTGTGACAGCTAGTTTACTGTTAAGAATAAGAAGTCCTTGGTATTTGGAGACTTGTTTCTAACTTGAGGTATCACAGTGAAAAATGATTTTTTATAAAAACAGAATAAACAAACAAAAAAAATCATTTCTGTTAAATGGGAAAGGGATAACAATGAACACTTAATATTATTACACCTATTAACTGCCAGGCATTAAACATGTTATCTGTTGAACTTCCACACGAAGCCTGTGAAGTAGTATTATCTCTGCTCTACAGAAGAGGAAATGTGCAAAGAGAGATTAAATTTCTCCAAGGTTACAAAGCCTATGAATGGCATAGCAAAACTTCCCACTCAGGACTGTCCAAGTCCAATGCCCAAGTTCATTCCACTTCATGAAAGAAATTGTTTTAGTCTCTAATAATAGGAATTTCAGCTTTGCCATCTATCGGCAAAAACACCTATTTGGGGCGTTCTCTCTCTCTGAGGACTGAATTCGGTGCCGTCATACTTGCAATCTGTGCACTCTAGCCTAAAATGTGGCACTGACAGAAATACAGTCTGAGGAAAGATCTTTTTAAAGGTTATAAAGGACTCAGCTTCTCTCCAAGAGAAGTACTGGTATGGGACTTAATCTTCTACAGTAAAAAGCTATTTTCGCCACAGCCACACAAGGTCTTTTATGTTATACTCTTGGTTACACCTCTTTTTCATTTATGCTAAACCCTTCGGTAGTGAAGTCAACTCCTGTATTTTACCCTACTCACATCTCCTTTTGGGGCATCTGCATGTGATTTCCAGGAACTCAGTGCAGCAAAACAGCAAGAACCTTCTGTACTGAGAATTTGAATAACGGGAAACATATACCAAATTGAAATAGAAGGACAGTGACTACTTACTTCCTTTACATTGTTCTTGCTCAAATTAACTTAGTCAAGATGCTTAACTATTAACCATCTCTTGCCCCTAGAAAATTATCAGGATCTCTTTTTCCTGATGTTACAGCAAAGTGTTTTGCTTTATTGCAGATATGCCTGTAAAGAGGATTCGTTGTTCTAAAAATAGTTCAAATGTTCACTGTCTTTGTAAAATTATGACTCTGCATTTCTAGCTTCCCTCTCCAGGCCCCACAGCCTTTTCAGAGGCAGGGATGTAAGATACTTTAGGTGAACATTATGTGAAAAATGTCCATGGGTACCTAAAGGCTGTGTCCAATCCACAGAGCTATAGGCTTAGTTCTGCCAACTATTTCTTTACAAGTTTTTTTTTATAAAGGTATCATTGACATACAATCTCATAAAGGTTTCACATGAGCAACATTGTAGTCATTACATTCACCCATATTATCAAGTTCCCCCCAACACACCCCACTGCAGTCACTGTCCATCAGCGTAGTAAGATACCACGGACTTACTACTTGTCTTCCCTGTGCTATACTGTCTTCCCATGACTCCCCTACATTATTTGTGCCAATCATAATGTCCCTTAGTCCCCTTCTCCCTCCCTCCCACATACCCTCTCCCACCCCCTACCCTTTGGTAACCACTAGTCCCTTCTTGGGGTCTGTGAGTCCTCTGTTGTTTTGATTCTTCAGTTTTGCTTTGTTGTTATACTCCACAAATGAGTGAAATCATTTGGAACTTGTCTTTCTCTGCCTAGTTCTGCCAACTAATCCTTGATGTTAATACATACCCAAACATAGTGGGCCACTCTGAAGCTGTGGCTCTTTTAGGGGAATCTGACTCATGCTATGATTTCACATACACCTGAGTACTAGCTCTCACATTCCCTTAGTTTCAATTTTCTTCATGTCATGGAACACTGCCCTGCAGATACTTTTATTAATGCTCTGCTTTTTATTTTACCTCAATTTCTTTGTCCCAGCTCCCCAAGTTCCCTCCTTTTCTAGCTTTTGCCAATGCAAGTAACTCATGATTCATATGATAAATCTGGTTGGAGACAGAGGGAAATGATATCAAGATTTTTGACTTGTTAAAACTGAAAGGATGGAGTTGCCATTGACTAAAGGGAGACGAAAGCTATAGGAATAGCAGATTTGAGGAGGGGGAGATGAGGTATTTGGTTAGAGACATGTTGAAGCTGAAACTTCTATCTTTCAGACACCCATCTGGAGTGTTCCATGAACACTGGTTATACTTGGCTAGGGTTAGGAAAGATCTGGGCTGGAGCTGTCAGGGAATAGGGGTGGTCAGAGCCATGGGACGGGATGAAGTCACTTAGGAAGAATACAGAGAGAAGTACACCACCTAAGGACGTCCTGAAGGAGCATTTTCCTACCTGCTGTGGGGCTGAATCCCACATCACTTCCTGTAGGTTTCTGAGCAAATGTCGTGTTATCAAGAGACCCATTCTCTGGTCACCCTATTTAAAATATTAATACTAACTTGCCACTGCCACATTCCCTTCTTCTTGTTCCTGTTACTTTTCTCAACAGCACAATCTTTATCAGAAGTACTACACAGGTGTTTACGCGTTTACCTGGGGTTTTGTGTGTCTCCCATGTTCTAAGGCAAATTCCACGAGAAACAGGGACTTTGTTCTGTTCATTCCCACCTCCCAGTGTGCAGGACAGTGCCTGGCACATAAGAGTAGTCAATTAATAGTTGCTGGATGAGTGAGTGAATAAAAAATGAGTGTATACTTATTCTGAAATTCTACCAGTTATTAAAAACACATAAATACTTCTGTAAATCCTGAATTTAGAGTTAGGTGCACTTAGCTTTGGGGATGAGAACCACCAGATTTCTTTTGCAATGATCTGCATTTTCTCTTGATACCTGCACTCTGCTTAGGGTCAAAGGGAAGGCAAACAAGGCATAGAAGGCCACCTGAGAGATTTAGGGGGAGGTTGAAAAGGAAAATCTTACTTTGCCTTGTACCGGGAGCAGGGAGAAGGAAGACAGGAATGGGAACGCCCCACGTAGGTGTTTTTGTGGCCCGATCTGTGTTGAACCTTGGACTCGTATATAATGTTAGCTGTACCATGCTCTTTACTGCCATTGCTGGCCCAAGTCACCTTCTGGGGACCTACCACAGAGTCAGGTAAAGACCGAAGAGAAGGGAACAACAGGCGGTTACTGAAAAACAGCAAGTAATGGTGATCATTGTTAGTTTGGGTCAAAATCCTCAATGGCAAATGCCCAGCAATGTACAAGCACAGAAAAATGGGAGAGTGAGGACTGTGGGTTGTTACAGTGGATCAGGAGTGGACCACATCAGTAATAGCAGCATTCCTTAAAAAAGAAAACAAAACAAAACATGATATTGAATTTGTGGTATTCAAGAGACAGAAAGTTAACCTTCTGCTATGACTAGCATTACTTGGGCCCCTTACTGGGGGTTGAAGCTCTGTCTTTTAAGAGGAATGTGGAGGAAGATGGCGGCGTGAGTACAGCAGTGGAAATCTCCTCCCAAACCCACATATATCTATGAAAATATAACAACGACAACTCTTCCTAGAATAAAGACCAGAGGACACAGGGCAATATCCAGACCACATCCGCACCTGAGAGAACCCAGTGCCCCATGAAGGGGGTAAGATACAAGCCCCGGCCCGGTGGGAGCGGAGCGCCCATCCCCCCAGCTCCCGGCGGGAGAAGAGCAGGCAGAGCTGGATGGAGACGGAGCACAGGGCTGCCGAACACCCAGCCCCAGCCATCCTGGCCAGAGCGCAGACACAGTACGTGCGCAGGGGGCCCTGGATACTAGAGAATCAGGGCAGCAAGAACAGTGAGTGAGCACCGGAGGCCGGGCGCCGGAGGACATAAGAATAGTGAGCGACCATTTTTTTTTTTTTTTTTTTTTGCTGTTTTGTTTTGGCGAGCGCTTTTTGGAAGTCTTAAAGGGACAGGGCGGGAAACTTAATCCAGAGGTAGGGAATCCGGGATCTCTGGGCACCCTAACCCCTGGGCTGCAGGGAGCAGGGAGGCCTCTTACAGAGATAAATAGCCTCCCAGCCGCTCCCCCTCTAACGCGACTCCACCATTTTGGAGCAGAGGCCCGAGCCAGGCCACGCCCACAGCAACAGCGGAGATAAACTCCATAGCAGCCGGGCAGGAAGCAGAAACCCTGTCTGCGCGCAGCTGCGCAGCACAAGCCACTAGAGGCCGCTGTTCTCCCAGGAGAGGAGGGCCACAAACCAACAAGAAGGGAAGCTCTTCCAGCCGTCACTCGTTCCAGCTCTGCAAACTATTCCTATCACCATGAAAAGGCAAAGCTACAGGCAGACAAAGATCACAGAGACAACACCAGAGAAGGAGACAGACCTAACCAGTCTTCCTGACAAAGAATTCAAAATAAGAATCATAAACATGCTGACAGAGATGCAGAGAAATATGCAAGAGAAATGGGATGAAGTCCAGAGGGAGATCACAGATGCCAGAAAAGAGATCACAGAAATGAAACAAACTCTGGAAGGGTTTATAAGCAGAATGGATAGGATGCAAGAGGCCATTGATGGAATTGAAACCAGAGAACAGGAACGCATAGAAGCTGACATAGAGAGAGATAAAAGGATCTCCAGGAATGAAACAATATTAAGAGAACTGTGTGACCAATCCAAAAGGAACAATATCCGTATTATAGGGGTACCAGAAGAAGAAGAGAGAGGAAAAGGGATGGAAAGTATCTTAGAAGAAATAATTGCAGAAAACTTCCCCAAACTGGGGGAGGAAATAATCAAACAGACCACGGAAATACACAGAACCCCCAACAGAAAGGATCCAAGGAGGACAACACCAAGACACATAATAATTAAAATGGCAAAGATCAAGGACAAGGAAAGAGTTTTAAAGGCAGCTAGAGAGAAAAAGGTCACCTATAAAGGAAAACCCATCAGGCTAACATCAGACTTCTCGACAGAAACCCTACAGGCCAGAAGAGAATGGCATGATATATTTAATACAATGAAACAGAAGGGCCTTGAACCAATGATACTGTATCCAGCATGACTATCATTCAAATATGATGGTGGGATTAAACAATTCCCAGACAATCAAAAGCTCAGGGAATTTGCTTCCCACAAACCACCTCTACAGAACATCTCACAGGGACTGCTCTAGATGGGAGCACTCCTAGAAAGAGCACAGCACAAAACACCCAACATATGAAGAATGGAGGAGGAGGAATAAGAAGGGAGAGAAGAAAAGAATCTCCAGACAGTGTATATAACAGCTCAATAAGCGAGCTAAGTTAGGCAGTAAGATACTAAAGAGGCTAACCTTGAACCTTTGGTAACCACGAATTTAAAGCTTGCAATGGCAATAAGTACATATCTTTCAATAGTCACCCTAAATGTTAATGGGTTGAATGCACCAATCAAAAGACACAGAGTAACAGAATGGATAAAAAAGCAAGACCCATCTATATGCTGCTTACAAGAAACTCACCTCAAACCCAAAGACATGTACAGACTAAAAGTCAAGGGATGGAAAAACATATTTCAAGCAAACAACAGCGAGAAGAAAGCAGGGGTTGCAGTACTAATATCAGACAAAATAGACTTCAAAACAAAGAAAGTAACAAGAGATAAAGAAGGACACTACATAATGATAAAGGGCTCAGTCAAACAAGAGGATATAACCATTCTAAATATATATGCACCCAACACAGGAGCACCAGCATATGTGAAACAAATACTAACAGAACTAAAGGGGGAAATACATTGCAATGCATTCATTCTAGGAGACTTCAACATACCACTCAACCCAAAGGATAGATCCACCGGGCAGAAAATAAGTAAGGACACAGAAGCACTGAACAACACAGTAGAGGAGATGGACCTAATAGGCATCTATAGAACTCTACATCCAAAAGCAACAGGATATACATTCTTCTCAAGTGCACATGGAACATTCTCGAGAATAGACCACATACTAGGCCACAAAAAGAGCCTCAGAAAATTCCAAAAGATTGAAATCCTACCAACCAACTTTTCAGACCACAAAGGCATAAAACTAGAAATAAACTGTACAAAGAAAGCAAAGAGGCTCACAAACACATGGAGGCTTAACAACACGCTCCTAAATAATCAATGGATCAATGACCAAATCAAAATGGAGATCCAGCAATATATGGAAACAAATGACAACAACAACACTAAGCCCCAACTTCTGTGGGACACAGCAAAAGCAGTCTTAAGAGGAAAGTATATAGCAATCCAAGCATATTTAGAAAAGGAAGAACAATCCCAAATGAATGGTCTAATGTCACAATTATCGAAATTGGAAAAAGATGAACAAATGAGGCCTAAGGTCAGCAGAAGGAGGGACATACTAAAGATCAGAGAAGAAATAAATAAAATTGAGAAGAATAAAACAATAGAAAAAAATCAATGAAACCAAGAGCTGGTTCTTCGAGAAAATAAACAAAATAGATAAGCCTCTAGCCAGACTTATTAAGAAGAAAAGAGAGTCAACACAAATCAACAGTATCAGAAATGAGAAAGGAAAAATCACGACAGACCCCACAGAAATACAAAGAATTATTAGAGAGTACTATGAAAACCTATATGCTAACAAGCTGGGAAACCTAGGAGAAATGGACAACTTCCTAGAAAAATACAACCTGCCAAGACTGACACAGAAAGAAACAGAAAATCTAAACAGACCAATTACCAGCAACGAAATTGAAGCGGTAATCAAAAAACTACCAAAGAACAAAACCCCCAGGCCAGATGGATTTACCTCGGAATTTTATCAGACATACAGGGAAGACATAATACCCATTCTCCTTAAAGTTTTCCAAAAAATAGAGGAGGAGGGGATACTCCCAAACTCATTCTATGAAGCTAACATCACCCTAATACCAAAACCAGGCAAAGACCCCACCAAAAAAGAAAACTACAGACCAATATCCCTGATGAACGAAGATGCAAAAATACTCAACAAAATATTAGCAAACTGAATTAAAAAATACATCAAAAGGATCATACACCATGACCAAGTGGGATTCATCCCAGGGATGCAAGGATGGTACAACATTCCAAAGTCCATCAACATCGTCCACCATATCAACAAAAAGAAAGACAAAAACCACATGATCATTTCCATAGATGCTGAAAAAGCATTTGACAAAGTTCAACATCCATTCATGATAAAAACTCTCACCAAAATGGGAATAGAGGGCAAGTACCTCAACATAATAAAGGCCATCTATGATAAACCCACAGCCAACATTACATTGAACAGCGAGAAGCTGAAAGCATTTCCACTGAGATCGGGAACTAGACAGGGACGCCCACTCTCCCCACTGTTATTTAACATAGTACTGGAGGTCCTCGCCACGGCAATCAGACAGAACAAAAAAATACAAGGAATCCAGATTGGTAAAGAAGAAGTTAAACTGTCACTATTTGCAGATGACATGATACTGTACATAAAAAACCCTAAAGACTCCACCCCAAAACTACTAGAACTGATATCGGAATACAGCAAAGTTGCAGGATACAAAATCAACACACAGAAATCTGTGGCTTTCCTATACACTAACAATGAACCAACAGAAAGAGAAATCAGGAAAACAACTCCATTCACAATTGCATCAAAAAAAATAAAATACCTAGGAATAAACCTAACCAAAGAAGTGAAAGACTTATACTCTGAAAACTACAAGTCACTCTTAAGAGAAATTAAAGGGGACACTAACAGATGGAAACTCATCCCATGCTCGTGGCTAGGAAGAATTAATATCGTCAAAATGGCCATCCTGCCCAAAGCAATATACAGATTTGATGCAATCCCTATGAAACTACCAGCAACATTCTTCAATGAACTGGAACAAATAATTCAAAAATTCATATGGAAACACCGAAGACCCCGAATAGCCATAGCAATCCTGAGAAAGAAGAATAAAGTAGGGGGGGATCTCACTCCCCAACTTCAAGCTCTACTATAAAGCCATAGTAATCAAGACAATTTGGTACTGGCACAAGAGCAGAGCCACAGAGCAATGGAACAGACTAGAGAATCCAGACATTAACCCAGACATATATGGTCAATTAATATTTGATAAAGGAGCCATGGACATACAATGGCGAAATGACAGTCTCTTCAACAGATGGTGCTGGCAAAACTGGACAGGTACATGTAGGAGAATGAAACTGGACCATTGTCTAACCCCATATACAAAAGTAAACTCAAAATCGATCAAAGACCTAAATGTAAGTCATGAAACCATTAAACTCTTGGAAGAAAACATAGGCAAAAATCTCTTAGACATAAACATGAGTGACCTCTTCTTGAACATATCTCCCCGGGCAAGGAAAACAACAGCAAAAATGAATAAGTGGGACTATATTAAGCTGAAAAGCTTCTGTACAGCAAAAGACACCATCAATAGAACAAAAAGGAACCCTACAGTATGGGAGAATATATTTGAAAATGACATATCCGATAAAGGCTTGATGTCCAGAATATATAAGGAGCTCACATGCCTCAACAAACAAAAAACAAATAACCCAATTAAAAAATGGGCAGAGGAACTGAACAGACAGTCCTCCAAAAAAGAAATACAGATGGCCAACAGACACATGAAAAGATGCTCCACATCACTAATTATCAGAGAAATGCAAATTAAAACTACAATGAGGTATCACCTCACACCAGTAAGGATGGCTGCCATCCAAAAGACAAACAACAACAAATGTTGGCGAGGCTGTGGAGAAAGGGGAACCCTCCTACACTGCTGGTGGGAATGTAAGTTAGTTCAACCATTGTGGAAAGCAGTATGGAGGTACATCAAAATGCTCAAAACAGACTTACCATTTGACCCAGGAATTGCACTCCTAGGAATTTACCCTAAGAATGCAGCAATCAAGTAAGAGAAAGATCAGTGCACCCCTATGTTTATCGCAGCACTATTTACAATAGCCAAGAATTGGAAGCAACCTAAATGTCCATCGATAGATGAATGGATAAAGAAGATGTGGTACATATACACAATGGAATACTACTCAGTCATAAGAAAAGGGCAAATCCAAGCATTTGCAGCAACATGGATGGAGCTGGAGGGTATTATGCTCAGTGAAACAAGCCAAGCGGAGAAAGAGAAATACCAAATGATTTCACTTATCTGTGGAATATAAGAACAAAGGAAAAACTGAAGGAATAAAACAGCAGCAGAATCACAGAACTCAAGAATGGACTAACAGGTACCAAAGGGAAAGGGACTGGGGAGGATGGGTGGGTAGGGAGGGATAAGGGGGGGGAGAAGTAGGGGAGTATTAAGATTAGCATGCATGGGGGGGTGGGAGAAAAGGGAGGGCTGTACAACACAGAGAAGGCAAGTAGTGTTTCTACAACATTTTGCTATGCTGATGGACAGTGACTGTAAAGGGGTTTATAGGGGAGACCTGGTATAGGGGAGAGCCTAGTAAACATAATATTCATCATGTAAGTGTAGATTAGTGATACCAAAAAAGAAAATAAAAAAGGCAGTTCCTGTGTGGTAACCTCCAATGAGTTCTACACAAGGGTATAAAGGGCATATAAAAGTGTAGGCAAAGGGTCTGTTTGTGTTTATACAGTGGATCAAAGCCTAATTGGGCTACCCCAAAAATGAACTAAGATACGATATGAAAAAGAACTTCCAACATCAGCACTCTCTGGAAGACTCATGCCAGAAGATGATCATCAAAAAACCCCAACAAAGATCCACGCACTGCTACAGCTGTAGATGCACTCATCCCACCAGCTCCTGGACTTGCCATGGGAATGAAGAAGGAGATATCTAAGCTGGCCTGTGCATACAGTAAAACAACAAATTTGACTGGATCTATACTGTTGGAACTCAATCAAGAATTAGGAGAAGTGCAAATTGTAGCACTCCAAAATCTTACAACTACAGACTATTTACTGTTAAAAGAACATAAGGGATGTGAACATTCCCCAGGAATGGGTTGTTTTAATTTGTCTGATTTCTCTCAGACTGTTCAAGTTCAGTTGGACAACATCCACCATATCATAGATAAGTTTTCACCAATTCCTAAGGTGCCTAACTGGTTTTCTTGGTTTCACTGGAGATGGCTGGCAATTACAGGTATGCTTTGGTTATGTAACTATACTCCTATTATGTTAATGTGTGTGTGCAATTTAAGTAGTAGCTTAAAACCTATACATGCTGAAGTTACTCTACAAGAAGATATGTCAAAGAAATAATCAATCTTCCCATGTTTTCTTTCACCTGCTACTTCTATAGCTTTTCTTCTTCCTTCCTAATTACAACCCTTAAATAGAATTCATTCCTCATATCAAATTTACCAAGTATCATAATTCTTCCAAGTGGTAAAGATACCTCAAGACAAATGCTGGGCATAGAAGCTACAGGGCATAAATATGCAAAGAAATAAAAAGCTAACCATTTCAAACAATAAGGCTTCTCTCTCACTTACCAACTTTACATTTCCCTGTATGGCCCCGGAAGATAACTGGTTAGCCAGAGACGGGTAAGATTCCTCAAGGGAGGAACAACCTAAGACAGGCACAGTCGCAGGGGGGTCAGGTGAGAAATTGGGGATCAACAGAGGTAAGGCTTCGAACCTCACCCCCCCATTCTGAGAGAAATCTTCTGCATCCGTGGATGTTTTATTGCCCTTGTCTAGCTTGGATTAACACATAGTCTACAGGCACACACCTGATCATCTACATTTGCTCTCTTACAACACTAAACTATGTTTTCTACCTTTATCTTGTATCTACCTACCACTTCAGCATTTTATTAAAATTAATAATAATAAAGAGAGAAATGTGGTATTCACATATAAATCAAGGATAAAAATCAAATGAGTATTCATATTTGAACTGACTGTCTATAGTTCATAATGCATGAGCAAAACCGAAAGTTTCTGTGATGACTGCCCCTGTACTGTTCACCATGTAAGAACTTATTCACTATGTAAGAATTTGTTCTCCATGTAAGAACTTGTTTGTTATGCCTCAGAAGATTGGAGACTGACGAAAATTAAGCTTGGGGTGGATTAATGATTGTGCATTGAGCATTGACTCCCCTATACAAAATTTTATTGTTGTTAACAACCATTTGATCAATAAATATGAGAGATGCCCTCACAACAACAACAACAACAACAAAAAAAGTACACACTTCCAATTGTAAAATAAATAAGTAACCGGGATGTAATGTACAGCATAAGGAATATAGTCAAAATATTGTAACAACTTGGTATGGTGATAGCTGGTACCTAGAATTATCATGTATATAAATGTTGAATCACTGTGTTGTACACCTGAAACTAATGTAATGTAATACTGTGTGTCAACTACCCTTCAATAAAAAATAATTATCTACAAAAAAAAAAAGAGGAATGTGGAAAAATTAGACACTTAAGTGCAGAAAATTTCACCTTCCAAAATATATTCAGATTTCAACCATGTCTGCCTCATCTCTGCTGCTATTGTCCTGGTCTAAGCCAATATCAGTTCTGAATTAGATTATTACGATATGCTCATGACTGGTCTCTGTACTTCTACCACTGACCCATATAGATTAGTCTCAACTGAGCAGCCCGAATGATCCTATTACAATACTATGTTTCTCCTCTGCTCAAAACTTTGTAATAACTCTGTCCCACTCAGAGAAAAACAAAATCTTTATAGGAGTCCTGCAAGGCACTATGTTATCCACACTTCTCCCGCCCTCAGTACCAGGGCCAAAGCCACCTCCTTCACTACTGCTTTACTGCAGCCACACTGGTCCTTCTTGCACTTCCCTGAACATCCCAGCCCTGTCTCAGGGCTGTTGCATTTGCAATACCCCCTGCCTGGAATTTTCCTTTTCCTGATATCTGCATGGCTCAATGCCTGGTCTTATTCAGGCCTTGTTGAAACTTACCTAGATTCCAAGCAGATCTCTGGCACTACCACTCTGGTCCAAGCCTTCACCAGCTCTTGCTTGGACAATGCTCCAAGGCTGACTTGACATTATAATCCCAGCCCTGTACCTAGCACTCCCTTTCCTGCTGCCCTGCCTTCTTTCCTCCATAGCATTTAGTGCCTTTGAACATGCAACATGTTTTAGTTACTTATGTATTTCTCTTCTGCTTTCCTTCCACTGAATGTAAGTCCCACAAAGGCAGGAATTTTTGGACACTACTTTGTCCCTAATGTCCAGGAGCACGCCTGGCTCATATCTGCCATTTAATAGATTTTTGTTGAATGGGGAATAAAATGGTAGAAACAGAACCTATACACAAATGTCACATAAACGGCGATAAGTGAAGGACTATATGTCCAACAGAGGAGTCAAGAACCTGGAAGTAAATGGATGACAGCACCAAATATAAAATGCTTCAACTTTGTATGTAAAAACAGGCTTCACACTGCTCTATGAGAGATTTAGGGTAGACAGGATGAACCTGTTTACAAATAATGGAGTAGAAGGCTTTAGAACAAAACCTGTGGGTTGGCCATTCCATGGAGATATGAAAAATAGGTGAGACTCCCCCTATGGAGGCAGAGTGTTTTAAGAAAAAGCCCCCTGCTGCTCCACTCGGAGTCTAAGATGAGTATTTCTCCAGGTGACACCACCGTTTGACTGAACCAGCAGGAAGTCTCATGTGTTTCCAAAGGGAAACGGATGGACTCACATTAAATTAGGAACCGCCATTTGGAAAACTTGTTGACAGAATCTGGGCTCAGCCAGTCTCCTGAAATTTATTAGAGCATCTTGGGGGAAATAAAACCCAGGGTAGGTAGAGTAGTGGCTCTCAATGTCGGTTACACAATGGAATCAGTTGGAAAGCTTTAAAAGTACTAATGCTTGGATCCAGTTCCATCAGAATGCCTGCGGGGGACCCCCAGCACAGGTTTCTTTTTAAAAGACCAGGTGATTCTAACATACAGCTGAGGTTAACAACTATTTCCCTGGAAACATCTTATTTCCCTGTCATGTGATAAAAAGTAAACCTATGGACCAGATAAGATAAACCAGAGTTTTCTCTGGGTCTACCAAGGCAGAGTTCACTTACACAAAATGATTTCAGAACTCTATGAATCTATATTTAATAATATAAGCGGTAGGTTGATTGTACCTTTAGTTAGTATGTACCTCAGATCCCGCCTCTCCCCAGGTCACCACAGGGAGACGGACAGGCTCTCCCACCAGCCCGCCTTCCCAGGGGAGGAGCATGCTACTAGCACCATGATGAAAGGGGCTGAGACCATCTGCAGGGTCTGATTTTGGATGGCGGTGGCTGAGTATTTTCATATGTGGTCCAAGACCAATACTTTTCCTACCTGCTCTGTTCACTCCCCCTGGGTTATTTGCTCACTCCTTCATCTCCCCTCCCACACTGCACATTCTGTAAGGGCAGGCTGTTGCTCACTGTGGCAGTCCTAGCCCCTGACCTAGCTGTTGGAGCAGGAATGGTTTTATAGGACAAGAAGCGGCACCTGTATAGCCGTGGTTTGCCCCTGCAGAATATTTGCTGAATGCAAATGATGCTTTGAAAACACTATAACCACACTCAGGATGGAGTCTATTTTTATTTTGTGGGTGATCTATTTTAGAGTAATAGTAAGTATTGATCTTACCTGGCACAGATCTCTTTGGGCATAAAGAAAAGCTTCACTCCATCACAACCTGAGCTAAGGTTTACTGTATCTAGATGGTGTCAGGCACTTAACACATATCTTACTATGTAATCCCCAAACATCTCTAAGCTCCAGGTGCCATCAGCCTACTCTTGCAGAAGAAACTGAGACTTCTGAGGGTTGAATATCCTGCCAAGGGCTTCCCAGCACAAAGGAGAGGGGCTTGACTGCAACTCAGGCAATCCGTTTTCAGAGCCAATTATTGTGAATTGTTAAATCTAACATTCTATGGAAGGCAGAAACAACAGAATTGAAAATTGAATTCCTTCTTGGTTTAATTTAGAAATTAGCAAGCAAGGGTATTTTCCTTTACTCTTAAAAACTGGGAGTGTTACTAAAAAGTGCCCATTAACTTACATAATGTATCAAAGATGCTTTCTTTTACATTTATTTTATACTCAGAGTAAAATACATACTCTGAGATGTTTTCTTTTATATTTCTTTGCTCTTCCATTGGCAGTGGCTCCTAACTCCTTGGCTTTAAATTTCTTAGCTCTTCAGTCTCTTGGTCAAGCACTTAGTTACTTTAAAGAATTTAAAAGGTAGAATCTACTTCATCCAATAGCTAAATGAGACCACAGACAGTCCATTATCCTGTTGGAAAAGTGCCCATTTTCAGCATACTGTACATTCATATTTCTAATAAACATTTTATAGAATATCACTCAGTAAAGAAAGATACATACACAGGTTCAATGTTTGTATCAACTGCTTAGTTTTGGAAAGATGAGGATTACTTTAATCTTGTTCATGGGTGATTCTAATATAAAAATAGTGATGGCACTTATGTGTGATCTTTCTAAAAATGAGGACATAGCTGTTTATTTAAAATATTCTGTTTCTGCTACCTTCCCCACTTCCAAACATAAATGCCTTAGTTGGAGTAGGAGATGTTGAGAGATGGAGAATGGCTATTTTGAAATGTTATGGAGGTTACAAATTTTCTAACTCTTTTTGGATTATAGTCTAAATACAGATATATTTTAAAACAGGCTTCATTCCAGGTTTCCAAGCAAACATACCCAAATAGATTAATTAATACATCAGAGCTTTACACTGTTTTCAAATGCTATACTTACACTGCTTATGATGTCACACAAATAATTTTAATTCAGTTTGAATATGTCAACAGGAAGAGGTCTGGCAAAAGTATAAAAATCTGAAGCAAACTAATTCTGAGACTCAAGCAATTCCATTACCAGAAATGTTAGTTAAACCAAACAGCAGTGTGGCCAAAGAACATCAACGAACATCACTGTTTTCAAGATCTGTGGTTTCCTCATATAAGGGATTTATTCTACTCTTATTTGGATGTAGCACAGGAGGCTTTTTGAAAGCACGGTATATTTTAATTAAAAAATTCTCAATACAGCTGAGTAAAGGTAAAGATGCTCAGTCATACACTTAACATTCCTGAGATTCTCTATAGATACATCTGCTCAACCTTAATAACACACCTTCTTGCCTCACCTAAAACATTGTTGGTTTTATGTATAAAATATTCTAATGTGATTTGGCCCTTTGTGTATGGCTCCGGGTTGGGTCTAAAATGTTTTTTCCATTCCATTGAAGAATAGGTCCTCTGAAAGTTTTTTGGAAACAGTCAACTGACAGTCTACCAGTTAACAGGTTAAGCATCCTTCTTCTAAAGCACAATGGCCCCAGCTTACTAAGCCAGGGACCATTTCATAAAGATGTGGAATGTTCCAACTTAGGACACTGACAGGATATTAACAGCACTTTAATACACAATTCAAAGGTACTCTGTGCAAATTCTCATCTCTATAAAGTGACTTACAGCTATTTTGTACATTTAGGTGATATGAAGTCCTTAGTCCTAAACATTGCCAACAGCAATGCCAACACTCCTGTTATTACCTTATAGGTGTATATTACCTCACTGAACATCTGCATTCCCAGAACTCTAAGTTTAGTCATAAGCAGCTACATTAAGCTAAAAAATAAAAATAAAAGTAAGTCATCTCTACTCACTGTTCAACATAAAGCAGTGGTTACCATGCAAATATTATACCAGAGAGACCTACATTTGATTCCAACTCCATGCCAACCTCTTTAAATTATGCACACTTAGAAAAGTGCCTAGCAGTAAATATAATATTATCAACCTCATTATTTAATTAAGAAACTATTAGCAAGGCTTCTTTCCTGGGAAGTTTCTGGATTCTGAAAAATCTGATTTACTGTATGTTCCTTTATATCTTCTGTTCATGAAAAATGCCTAAAAGTACCCCAAATTGTGGTGTCTTCTTTAAAACATTTGGTAATTTTTTCCCCTTGCCTCAAGAAAGGCCATTTCCTTCAAATAGCCATCTTTAATTCTATGTGTTATCTGTCCTTATTGCATGGATATACTGAAACTAAACTCCATGAAAATGCCAACCTGCCCCAATTCTTGAACTACACATCTAGAAATCTAGAGTCCTCAGAAGTACAAATCTGCTAGATCCCACCACAGACTACACGAGTCCTGAAGCTTACTCAGTACCTAGCATGTCTGGTGCACAACCCAAAGTTTTAAGGAAACCTCAATAGCTGAGACCAGCAATGCTAAAGCCAACTGAATAGTTCTGAAGAACCAGGGTCCAGCCTACCCCGCTCCTTCAGGTGGTTGGACTTACTAGCACGAAGATCATACCACTATGGAAAAGCCATCCAACCAACTGATGCCATCCAAGAACCCAGCTGCCTTCTTGGATCAACAGGACAGTCAGCCACTGTGGCTGCAGAAACCAGCCAAGATGTGTGGCCCTAGTCTGTCCCCATAGGAGGGACTTCCTGCAAGTTGCATCATGATCTCCAAGAGTAGTCACTGAAAGGGCACTCATGTTGAATTTTCCTTGCTAGGTTAACTATTATGCCCTAGAACTAGAAGGGGGCAACACTGAAGTGGGAGAGATCACTTACTGTCTCCCAATATCCAGTCTTTCCTTTTTATATTATAATAGATAAGTACAAGGTCTTGCCTCTTTGCAGGTAGGCGTGACCAGGGAACTTAGCCAATGTCTTAGCCAATGAAATATAAACAGAAAAGACATTCAACTCTTGAGTTAGGCCCTTAAAGGCAGGGAGCTTGCCTTCAACATACCCTTCTCCCCGCTTCTGAGCTGGGACGTAAGTTTAGTATTAATCATCTTCAATCAGATCAGCGAAGGATACATGACAGCAGTGGGGGAACATCAAGACACAAGGAGGCTGAACGCTTTACATCACAGACCCACATGACTATGTTTCTACCAATATTAGAGACAAAGAAATAATCTCCGTTCTTGTTTAAGCCACCATTAGGGAGGGAGGAAACAGAGAGACTCTCTGACAGCATTTGAACTCATAACTTAACTCTTTAGGCATATGAGCAATGCTCACACTGGAAGATGTGAATAAATGCCAGCTGGGGTGTAGAAGAGGCCACAGAATACACATGGTAGGTTTTCCAGGCACAGTGACTTTACTCAAAGATTTTGGATTGAAAGGAAGTGTTATATTGAAACCAGAAAGGATATAGTTTGATGTGCTTTTTAAAGTTAAAAAACACATTGTTAAATGAAATTTGGTGCATCAAACAATGCTTCTAGCTCTACTCCAAATTTGAAATTAGCAGAAAACCTCTTCCATCCTGAAGGAGGCTCTGATGGCAAGGATGAAGACCATTAGTTAAAGGAAGAACATTAGACTAGAAGTCCAAGGTTCCTGACCCAACTCCACTTCTGACTATACTATATTAGACAAGTCCTACTTCCCTGGTGCTTTTATACTTATAAAGCAGAGCTATGTATCTATGAATCTAGTCAGTACACTGTCGTACATACATACAGTTAACCCTTGAACAATTCAGCAGTTAGGGGGGCTGATCCCTTTTGTAGTAAAAAATCTACATATAAGTTTTGACTTCTGGAAAACGTAACTACTAATAACCTACTGTTGATTTTGCGGTAGTAAATTATGAAAGATACTAGTATTTACATATATTTTATGCATTCATGATACACCTTTTTCTTAATTTTTTTGATATTTGTAGGCTATGTTGTTTGTCTGAGTTTTTCAAATTGTCACAAATCACCAAAAAAATCTCCAATATATTTACTGAAAAAAATCTGTGTGTAAGTGGACTGTGTAGTTCAAACCCATGTTATTCAAGGCTTCAACTGTATAACTATTGGGCTGCAGAGGGGTAAAGATGAGTTAGATGTGTTCTTGAAGGGCAATGAGATGCTATGAATTGTAATTCTGGGACACTGACATCTGAGTGGAAGCCTTTCAAAATAAGGCCATTCAACAAATCTATAATGAAGCTCTTCAGTGGAAAAACTACAATTCACACAGAGCTCCCAAACAGCTTTCTGTGCCTCACCATTAAATATGCAGACACAATTCTGAATTATCAGGCATTTGGGGAATGTGTCCAACATGAAAGACAGATATAAACAAGATAAACACAATAAGATGCAAACACATAGCAAATCCAAAAGCAATAGAAACACACAAAGCAGAGGGCAACAGATTATATTTTAAAAACTCTAAACTCTGATATTCTCATGGATCTTGCAGAAGCTATTGTGTCCATAAAATAAGCAATAGAAAAAGCTTGGAAATTAAAAATAAGATAATTAAAACAAGTCATCATATGGGTTAGATTATAATATTGAGGAAATTCATCTTGAAGTAGAAAAGACAAATGAAGAAGAAACAGACATAGAGATTCCAGATCCAGTATCTGAAAAACAGCAATTTCATAAAGAGAAAAAAGATAAAATGAGTGAGAAATTACCAGGGAAATACTACAAGAAAAATGTCCCAAACTGCAAGCTATGATTCTTATTTAAAAGGTTGTCTAAAGCATCTAGCACAAGGAATGAATGGAGGCTCATGCCATCATGAGGTTTCAGAACACCAGGAATACAGATCCCAAAAGCTTCTGGGAAGAGTGGGGTAAGAGGACACACACAAAGAAACAAAACTCAGAACAGCGCAAGGCTTCTCAGTGACAGTACAGGAGGCTAGAAAATAATGGTCAAAAAAAAATAAACCTTCAAAATTCTTAGTGAAAGTAGTTGTTAATTTGGAGTTCAATATCCAGCCAAACTAACGTTCAAATCTGGGAGTACATCAGAATAAACAATATATTTGAAACACTGAGAGACTCTGGAAAACTGGCTTTTACGTAATTCTTTCTTTAAAAAGTACTGAGGATTATAAAGACAATAAAAAGTCTCTCCCTTACGCCCCAGCTTAGACATCCAGCTGCTGACTTCACATTTACATTGGATGTGTAATAGCCGTTTCAAAATTAGTAAATCCAAAACAAAATTCTTTTCACTCCCAAGTCTGCTATTCCTATAAAATCTTCCACATGTCAGTTCCTCTGGTTCAAAACTTTAGAGTTAATTTTGACTTCATTCTATCACCTCCTGGTCTATTCTGTCAGCAAAGCCTATTGGGTCAACCTTTGAAATATCCCCAGAATCTGACCATTTCTCATTACCTCTGCTGCTACAACCAAGCCACCAGCAGGGCTTGTGCTTTTCTGCAACAACTTCCTAACTAGTCTCCATGTTTCCATTCTTGTCTCCCAGTCTAACCTTTTCTCTACCACAGTCTCTTAAAGTATGTCTTTTCAGGGAATTGGTGAGGTAAAAACTATTTTCACAAGAATACTATATATTATTTACCTTTTGAATTCTCATTCTGCCAAATGAGTGTACAGAGGAGTTTCCTAGAAGCTGTATGTTGTGTGATAGAGCACAGACTGAATGCCAGACATTAAAAATATTTGTGAAAACATTAAAGTATTGTTCTTCTCCTTTTGGGGGGAAAATATAATTATTTTCATAAAAAATATTATTTGTGTTAACACATAGTGACTTTGTTATTTAAAACAAATAGTTTTACATTTCTAATACGATAAATATCTACACATATAACCCACATAAAGTTCTCTGAAGGTCTTCAATAATTTTTTAAGAGTACAAAGGCCTTGAGGCCAAAAAGTTGGCTAAGGGCTCATCTACACTGCAGCCAGATTGATCCTTTTAAAAGTCAAATCAGATTATGACTCCCATTTGCTCCGAACCCTCTAATGGCTCGTCTCATTCAGACTAGAGGTGAACGAGATACTTGCCGCGCCTACAGCACCCTCTCTTCATAGCTACTGCTGTCCCCCTTGCTTGGTGCCCTCCCTGCACAGAGCCTATCTGCTGCTCCTCCATCATGCCGGGGATATATCTTCATATTAATGTTCCCTATGCTCAGATCTCTTTCCCAGATGTGGTTAGCTCCCTCCCCACCTCCAGGTCTTTGCCTTCTGAGCCATATTTTTAACTGCTTCCCTTTTTGGATTTTTAAATACTTGCCAGTATCCCTCTTCTCCTGTGGCAGCATTACTCCTTATCTTGGCCATTCATATTATTTACCTGAATCCCTTTGTCTCAGAGTAAGTCCACAGGGACAGTGACTGGTTTATAATCTCTTCAAAGGACAGCAGATCTGGTGGTGTGTACTATGTACCCAGTAGAGTCTTAAGTTAAAGACGTGGTTGATCTCAAGGGGTTATCTGGCTAAACGTCAGGCAAGACCACATTCAACCCATGGCAGAGAACCCCAATACTATTCTGTTTTTTAAATCTCCTAAAGACACACAGCTCTTATGAAAATTTGTGAAAAGGCTAACGACTTGATGTCATCCCGATTTCACATTTACATTGGATGTGCAATAGGCATTTCAAAATGAGTAAGTCCAAAAGAGAATTTTCTTGTGTTGCAAATTAAACTTTTATTTCTTTTCAGATGAGATGTACAATTGTTCTTCATATTCAGTTGGAGACCCCTTCACACTCTTGGAAGTAATTATTGAAATTTCTCCTTGTCCTCATCTTTGCTGAAACATCCCAATTCCTTTTATTTTTTCCCACATAGATTCAGTTTTTCTGTGCCCTCATGCTCTTTGTGCTCTTTCCCAAGTTTGTCATCTTCCTATTTATTTGTATAGTCCTAAATTAAATTGTAAGAGGTAGTGTGGTGTCAAAAGATTCTGAGAATCTCCTTTTCTTTTACTGCATCCCAGAGTGTGCTTTTAAAATATACAACACATTGCCTTGTAAAAGAAAAATTTTTCCAAATCTGTTTGTATGATGTAACTTGCATCCTCTTTCCAGAAAAAAATGTTCTTGATATAGTGCTTAAGTAATTGTTTCTCACGAACTTTACTGACATTAAGACTTGTTCTGAGAAATCAGTTACCACCCTGCAGTTGACCCAATGTCAACCATGTTCTGTGACCTTAATCAAGTATTATTTTCTTTTGATGTATCTAGTGCTTTTCTAGCCATTCTCTTTTCCTATAAAAGGTCCTTAACCAGAGGGAAATCTTTTAATTAGCCTACTTAGAGAGCTTTCCCTTACAGGAAGTTTGTTAGAAAACTGTGAAAGATGCAAACAATGAAGTTATCAATATGCTTTTTTAATATGGGGATCAGTAAACTTTTTCTATAAAGGGAGAGATGAAAAATATCTAGGCCTTATAGGTCACATATGGTCTGCATTGCATGTTCTTTAAAAAACTGTTTAAACAATCCTTCAGAAATGTAAAAACTCAAGCACAGGTTGTAGACCCAAACTGTACATGGGTCACAGTTTGCCAGTTCCTACTGTAATGGTTCTTGAAGGTTCCATGGGAACTTGCTCATCTGAAAAGAAGCAGAGCTGCTGGCAGCCACTACATTAAGGAACTTCCTGGCACGTATGCTGTTGAGATCTTTTGTGTTTTTCTTCCTGAGCCTTGGATTTTTTTGCTGTGATATGGCAATTCAAGCATTTGAATTATCAAAGTGCAATACTTACCTGGCAGGGGAGATACCATGATCATGAATTGTCAAAGTGCAAAGGCCATCTGAAAGGATTCTCATTCTGTTGGGCTTAAGATGACCTGCCATCTAAGTTGAGAGCTTGGTAAGTAGTCTGGGCCCTACACATTGGTTGAACTTAAGGTTAGAGTTAAAATAGAATTCCTCCCCAGGATGAGATTAGAGAGGTATTTTGATACTGAAGGTGACATAAGGGTCCCCCAGGAAGAGAAGTCAAGTGTAGAATTCAAAGTTTCTGTCCTATGTTTTAAGTTTGAGGATTTTCATGTCCAGTGCTTTGTATCTGACACATTCTATGTCTAAATGTCTGTTATATGACTAAGAAACAACCAATGTCCTTAAAGAAAGTTAGGGATGAGCAAGGATACATTGTGAAGAAAAAATGTATCCCAACTTGGAAATGAGACAAAAGGAGAAGACTTTATCCTTTCAATGTAATACTGAAGAAATGTTTCAGTGGCCCATCCAAGGATAATTTAGGGAAATATATCTTTCTTTGACTTGCTGATTACTGCTGATTAAATCCCAGACTTGTAGATTTTTGTCCAGTAGAAAAGAAAACCTGAAACTTTATGTTTTTTATTGCCCTGAAGGATATTACCCAGTTTTGAATCTGACCTAGCAATGTTATTTTAACTTTCTTTTTTCAAATAGTTCCTTAAATGTTCTTTGACCCAGTTGGCTCCTTTATTAAGGAGTTGACTAAACCTTCAACATGCTCAATCTTTATTAATCTGAGTCAAGCTCAACCTTCATGAAAATTATTCTTTGCCAACTTTCACAGAAGTCTTACTTTATGTTTTGCTTACAGTGGTTTTGTGTATATGCTTGCTTATGTCTAACAGGTAGGAATCCAGTCAGAGGTTTTCTGTACATTTGCCTGTATCTGGAAGTGGTTATTAATGGTCAATGAGTTGTCTGGGCACCTACCAGACCTACAGCTTCCCACTTGCTCATGGCACCCCTAAGAATGAAGGTCCACTGGTTGTGGGAGTTTGTCCTTTGTGAGGTCAGAGAACACCTCCTCAAACAAGTGCATTCACTTTGAAAGGAAAAAAAAGGGGGACTCCACATGGGTGATTCTATGAGGGTGTGAAGAGAAAGGGTTAAGACAACTTTCTGACAGGTCTTAATATGACATGAATTAAAACAAATTCCAAATCAACCAAGACAGACAGAATCTATTATTTATCAGGAGAGTCCCTCCATCACAATCTCAGGCAAAAGAGCAGTGCCTGAATGCTAACCAGTGAAAGATGTTTTACTTTTAAAAGTACCTTTCCTTCTTTCCAGAGAGAAATTAACAAGACTATGAAGACTTTCAAATAAACAGAATTCACATTTTCTAGGCAGAAGCTAATCAACACTTACATACATCTAGAATAACGGAATATTCTATGAATATTATGAAATTATATGTGAAAAATCCCCACCCTCCCCATGCCCAACCACCACCAACTCAAAACGAAAAGAGGAAAAAACGCACAAAATGGAAGTTTGGAATTAATGGGTGGTGTCCAGGTCGTGAAAGATAAGGAACCAAAAATATGCAAATAGCTATCCAGTCAGCCTTCAGCAGGCTTTTCTATATTTCTTAGCCAGGACCTTCAATCCAAAATTTAGAGATTTAATAATGCTTTAATAATACTTTGTTCAAACTGTGATTGAATTATATAAAACTCAAAGTTCACTTGATATTCCTGATCATGGTGAATACTTTCACAAATTAAAACTATTTTCCTAGTTTTCATGAAAAAGAAAGCTAAATGTCTTAACCCTTATTTTATTCTAGTTTAGGATATGATGCAAAAAATCACATCTCATTTACATTAAAATTTCAAACAAAGTTACCTATGGCCCAGCAATTCTACTTCTACACAGACCTATCCAGCAGAGAAAAGAAAACATACATTCACACGAAAAGTGTGTACAAATGTTCATAGGAGCAATATTCCTCATAGCTCCCAAGTGGAAACAATCTAAATGTCCGTCAACTGATGAATGATTAAAGAAAACATGGTATATCACACAAAGGAATATTATTTGATAATAAAAGGGCAGAGAGTATGGATACATGCTACAACATGGATGAACCTCAAATACATGCTAACTGAAAGAAGCCATTCCAAAAAGACCACATTTTGCATGATACCATTTACATAACATGTCCAGAATAGGCAAATCTACTGAGACAGAAAATAAATTAGTGGCTGCCTAGAGCTTGGGAGTAGAAGTTGGAGGGGGTGTATGGTGGGAAGTGATAGTTAATCGGCACAGGTTTCTTTTTGGGGTGCTGAAAATGTTCTAAAGTTAGATTATGGTGATGATTACATAATTCTTCAATTATACTAAAAACTAATGGATTGTATACTTTAAACAAATGTTATAATATGCAAATTATCTCAACAAGACTGTTAAAATGTGTTTTAGTTAAAATGTGATCTGTTCTCTGATAGGATGTTTATTTCATTGGAAGTAACTAAATTCCTTATATTTACTTTATAGGCCAGATCGTTATTTACACTAAAGATTTAAATGTTTTTAGATATGCTCAACGACACTGAATTATTACATTGAATTATAAGGTTGTGCTGTATGGCAAACAAAGAAACAAACTAGAAAACCCCAAATCTATACACTGAAGACATTAGCTGTTATCAGTAAGCCTTTCACAGGAGAGGGGAAAATGCTATATCTTCTAGCTGCATTCTTTCTGCCAACAGGTGTCTGTTTCTTTAGTGGTCATTGAAAATTCAGGGCCATGTTACAGTAACATAAACCATGGCGTGTCATCATTCTCTGACAAGTTTTTAAGATGAAGAGTGATTAAATTAATTTTAAGTGGCAATGTGAATTTTTCAAGATAATTATTTGAAAAAATAGCTTAATAGGATAGATAACTGATAACTGGTAACTTAGAAAGAAAAATTATTTTTGAGATGACCTTTTCTCAATATGAGGCTGTAAAATTATTTACTTACTGTATATTCTACTCAGATGGCAGAAGATATTTTTTTTCTCACCCAACCTAAATGTGTTCCTTTAGGAGGGATAATTAGCTTTCTTGCTTTTGTGCTGCTTTCTGGTCTTCCAAAATCACAAATAACTGAAAGCAAACAAGCAGAATAATAAGAGATTCCACCCTCTAGAGAAATTAAAAATTTGACATTTCTTAAATACTTCCTGATTTAGTTCTTTCTAGTTAATAAGCTAGTCAAAACTGTGGCCTTATCATCGGGCATCTGTATCCTTATCTGACAGTGTTATAATGTTGCACTAAGATTATATGACAAATCTGTAGCAATAAAAAGAGCAGGTTTTTATACTGATAATACATTTGATACATACTGGACAGCATCTAGGTAGCACCAAAGGTATGCTTCCTCTCCTACAACATAAGATGTGGCATTCTCAAGTAAAAAGGATGCTAGAAATCATTCGATTTAATTGATTTGCTCCATAAATCCTTAATTAGTTCAACAGTAGGCTGTTCTAATTATTGCAGTCACATTATGGGGAAAGCTGCCAAGTTAAAAAAAAAAAGTTGATACATAAAATGGTATTAACATGATTACATTATTAGATACCCTTTCAGGATAAGTAAAATCATCTTCATGTCCAGGACTAACTGAAACTGTCAACAGACTTCTGTACATTTTAAATATCCACATATCAATTAGCAATTAGTGTGGCACCATTTTTTAGCTGCACCTTTGCAGATTCCTTGGGATATGGAATCCTAATTTCTAATCACAAAGTCTGAAGAAGAGATACTTTCACTTTCTCCTTTCCAATCTTTCTGTCTTTAACTTTTTTCATACTTATTGCACCGGCTAGGCTCCTGTATAATGCTGGTGGGGACAAGACTTGTCACTGGAAACCAGTTACCAAGCCACCAGTTAATTGTCAACTGTTAGTCAAAAGTCTAGTAACCCTGAATCCACATTTTTAAAATCTAGTCTAACCATGCTATCTAACCATCCATTATTCTTAGAAGATGTCCCTAGTAAGAATGAGTTTTTGAAATGGCCTATCAGAAACCTTTATCTTGTGTGTAAGACTGAAATAGAACTTTAGCATATGCTCATAAATGATTTGTCAGAAAAGTTTCTAACAGTCTATTCAGTCTCCTGGCTCTCCATCACCATCTCCTTTGGAATGATTTTGCTTTTGCCCTAGTTAGGCATGTAGTTGTTCTTTCTCCATCTTGCATTTCATTCACTTATCCATTTAACAAATATTTATTGATCCTTTGCCACATGGGGCACTGTTCTAAATATGGTGATACAGAAACAACACAACCAAACAAAAATCTAGTACATTTGTATAGTTGGTTGGTCTATTTTTCCTTAAGGTATGCCCCTATACTTTCCTCAGATGAATTTCATTGCTTCATTTTGACTATTTCCTTTCACTTTTAATTACACTTAAAAAATTTTTTTGCTAAGCTCACTTCCAATCCTTGTATCAACACCAAGCCACTCTATCTACCTTATTGAAATATCAGATACATGCTTTTTTTTATGCCCTCCAGATCCTTATAAAAAATGCTTAGGCACTCAACTCAGATTTAAAGCCTAGACATACCTCCAGCTGCTAGCTCCTCAACTTTAACCACTTTCTGCTTATAGGGATCCACGTAGCTATGCACTAACTAGAAAGTGTGTGTGCAGGACAGTATTTCCTAATTCAGCTGATAAGAACATTATTCTGGACCTTGCCAATGTCAAGAGAGATAATACAAAGTAACCTAACAGTATTTTCCTAATGAAGCTATTCTCATAGTCAAGTAATATTAGTTTAATAATCCTCTATTGTATTTTTCCAAATTTGGATTTATAAGTTATATCTCTCCCAGTAAAAAAAAGATATTTGGACCTGTTTCTGATTTTCACAAACCTCAAAAGATATTTGAGAAACACTAGTTGGTAATTTCTATTGACTTGGCAAGTTCTTCAAATATACAATGAGCACTCACAGGACTCATGAGTTTTCACATATTTTGCATATTTAGTGACTTTTGCCTAGGACTTATTTTTATGTCCTGACTTCATATTATATAATACTTAACAACTTAAATATAAAAACATATACTATATAATAGTATCTAATCTCATGCTTCAGGACACTTGCTCCTAACTGCCAGTCACATAGAGTATTTCCATGTACCTATTTCATGGCCCTATAAAGGATGACTTGTAATCACACTATCACATTTCATTACTAGAATTTAAAATAATAAAAAGGTAAATGGATACATGAAGACAGTAGGTTAGAAATGTTACTGTAAATACATGTGTCCTGAGCAGCTGTGTCCCAGGCACTGGCAGGCGCTGTGGCTACAGAAGAGACCTAACAGATGTGGCCTCTGCCCTTATAGAAGTTTCAGTGCAGCTCCATAAACCAAAAGGAGAGAGAAGATGTTGGAAAAACAATTACTAGAGGTTTGAGGGTAAAGGAAAGGGAAAGGAATGACATGGTTAAAATATAAGCTGGAGGAGATGAGAATGAGCAGTTTTGGGGGAAAGAAGCATGCAAATAGCAACAAGTTCAAAATGCCAAGAGAAGCCAAGTAGCTCTAACCCTTGTAGCTCTCGAGACTGGGCATCAGAAACCCAGGCTTATGTTCCTTGGGGAATTGGAGCAAGAAATTGCACATGAAAAAGCTAAGAATGACTTTAGAGGCCCTACTTTTCCCAAATATTTACTTGTTATGAAGTGAAATCTCTTAGGGAACACAGAGTTTCTTAATTATAAATAAATGGCTTAAGATACAAATGCTCTCTTAAAGACAAACTGATTTATATTCACATATAATTGACTAGTTACAAAGAATGAATGGCTAATATCAGAGCCTTCTCAGCATAACAGAAATAAATCAAGGATGTTAAGCATTTAAAGTTTGGAGAGGGCTTCCCATCTGGGAAACAAAAGGATGCAGGTAGGTAGAGGCTTTAGAAGAGAACTTTATGAATTTAATCATCTGTCAAGGCAGAATTGGGACTAAAAGCCTTACATTTTTTGACACATGTATTTCAGTTTAAGAGTCAATAATGCATGCTTTTTTATAAAGGCAAAAAAAAGCTATCTAATTCCAGAGAGTTTGCTAATTAAGGTATCATATATATTCATGAAAATATATATATTGACTTTCCTTCATGTCTTTTAGTTCCATGTGGCTCTTCTATGATTTTTGAACATAATATAGACTCATGCTGCACCATGTTTTCTCAAGCAGGGAGCAATCTTACCTCTGTTGAAAACTGGTTCTGGGAGGCAGGATAAAAAATAATCTTAAACAATGGTTTGTAGTCTGCCAAAATGCCATAGTAGGTAAACAGATACACAGTTTATCTGTGGAATTACAATGTATCTAAAAAAGCCTCATGGAGAGAGGGTAATAATGAAAAAAAAGGTTGAGAAACACTTCTCTAAACTCTCCATGATCTTTTCCCTGGTGTTTCAAGCCCTGGGCAGTTCTTTGGATTAGCCAAACTAACTTTCCTCTTTGCTCTACTCCCACCTTTCTAGTCTATGGGGCTAGTATGGGACTAGCTTTGGTCCTTCCAAGTCCTTAGAAGGGTTCTTCAAATAACATCTATTTCTGGGTTCCTTTGACTCAAACTACTTCAGTCATCTGTAACATTTTCAGTTATTTCCCTAAGCTTTAAAACATTTGTCTTAAAATTGATTTTTTGTCAATTCTTCTTCTTTCTGAACTTTATTCATTTTCTGAACCTATATTACCATTCTGGACCAACTGCCATTCAGTTAAATACACCATACACTACAGAACCGTATTGTAAAAGGACACCCACCCAACACCAGAAAACGATCCTGGATTTCCAATCGCAGAACTTGCAACAGTGTGTTACGCTTCTAAGTAGACAGCCCAGCTTCTTCTTTTGGTTCATGCCTGATGTTGGAACAGTTCAGTCACTCTCTACTTTTTAATGATTAGGACATTTTTGATATATTCCTGCCCAACTAGCTAAGCAAAGCTCTGAGATGACCCCTCTTGCCTTTCTACATCAGCCCTGGGAGCAGTTGGGAATATACTCATGTGCTAGATGTTTGAAGCCACACTAGTTTCTCTCCTCTCTTGCTCATCCTGACCCCACAGTCTCTTTCCTAGTTCTACAGTCCAGGAATGACTGATATCTAGCAGTATTATTAACAGTATTATTGTCATGCTTCGTTTCTTTTACTTCTTCCTTTGTATTTTTTCCACCTCTCATATTAATAGACTGTCTGAGGCTTTTCCCTCTTCAAACTCTCTAATGAAAGTTCACTTCTGGTTGTAGCCTCCATACTGTGCCACTATTAGTCATATTTCCAACTGAAGGGGTTTGAAATCCCCCTTGCTTATTATCTTAACCTCCTCTCTAAGGAAGGTATTCCTTTCCTTCAGGTGAACCCTATTCCTAATCAAAGAAATCCATCTGGACCATTGCCCTGTCTAAAATGCCAAACTACTGAAATACTGTTGATGTGCTCAGTATCTGCCACATAACGAGGGCATTATATGTCCATAGGAGCAACTTACTAATGGAATGTAGCTATCCTACATGGTACCTAAATGGCCAGGGCTTTGTTTAAGAACTATGGCCTTCCAGGAAATATAATACCAGTTAAATAGGTGGAGAAGGCTGGGATAAATAAGTTGCAGAATAAAGCAGCAGCAGCCATTAATAATCACATAACAGACAATTTGGGTGTCCTTCCTAATTATTGTAAGGATCGCTCCCAGAATATCTGATTCATCTTTCATTCAGGAAACAGAAACCATCTACATTTTATACTAAACAAAGGATATAAAGAAATAGAAAAATGTCCCTGTTCTCAAAGACTTTAGTTGTTCATAGGATATTACCCTGGGCAAATAACTAAAAAAGTAAAAAAAAAAATTTAAAGGCCTAGGGGTACATGTTGTCTGAATTATTAGTGAGCTGACAAAGGATTTTAAATGAAAGGTATATGGGCTTAGGAAGTAGGTGGTATTTAGGCTGGGCCTTGAAGAAAGTTGTAGAATTTCAGCTGGTAGAGGCTTGGTCAAGGGTGAGGTGTGTGGTGGGAAGATACTGGGATTGTCATGCTGCCCTAAGTGGTTAGCAGGCTGAAAAATCAGGAGAGGCAGAAAAATAGGAAGTGTGTTGCCAAAAATTACAAATTCCAACTCATTACAATATGGCTAGTAAAGTTCTAAAAAATATACAGAGTGGAGCAAAGGAAAAACTACAGGAGTAAATGTTTATAAGTCAGGACTACAAAAAAAAGGATGTGATTCAAAGTTAAAGATACTAAAAGCTAGATTAGACCCTTAAATAGCTGTCTGAAGAGTGAATCACTTGAGAGCAATGACTAATCACTACATGCATGTAAATGTACATATAGTGAAATACAGCAGAAATTTCTATCAGTGCTAGGATACAGGGGTGTTCATCTCTACCATTTACTGAACACCTATTAGGTGACAGGAGCTGTCCTGTATATGGATTATTATATTTAATCTGCATCTGCACAATAACCCAACTAGATAGGCTTTGTTAACTCCATTATACATGAGGAAACGGGGGCTCAGAGAAGTTCAATAATGAATTTGTTGAATTAGTTTGCACTCCTACTGTGCAGTGGAGCCAGAATATGATACCAGCTTTTCCTATCTTGAGGCCATGCTATTTTCCTAATGCCAATCTAGACTGATTAATATTTTAAGAGAAATTAAGTGAATTCAAGGATACCTCCCCAACAATGCCACCCTCATTGGCTGCAATGTTTTCATCAGTGATCCAGGGCTGGCGATATGGCTAGCACTCGAGGGCTTGAGTAGAAAACCTTGGGTGTGTGCTGCAGCCTATGAGACCATCATTGTCATGTGGATGAGTATAACTGATGAGCAGGAGCGAAATGCCCAGTAGGTTAAACTCTTAATCAGTCATTTAATAGAGTTCCATGGCAAGAACATGGATTTGGGAAACAGTTGGCCCAGATTTCAAATGTGAATTCCACTATATGCCAGTTACATGAAAAACTCTGGACAGGGGACTGTATTTCTTCAATTTACATTTTCTCATATAGTCATTTTGGTAGTTAACAATAAACTTATGGAAGAAAAAAAGCAGCATCTATGGATAATGGAAAACTACTTCATTAATGCTGGGCCTCACTGAGGCATTACATTAGCTGAACAGTCTTGGGCAAGTCACATACTCTGAGCACCTTTCTTCTGTAAAATGTGGAAGACACCATCTACCTTAAATGTTTGTTGTAAGAATATGAAATAATGTGTGTTAGGTACCTGGAGCAGCCTGACTACATTACAGCAATGTGTTTTATTGAATCATTAACACAATGTTTGACAAAATAAATGTTTCCACAGTATTTCTTTTCAAACTTGGACTCTATTATAATGTTATTGATGAGAATAACTTAAAACACTACAGACTTAAAAAATCCTGACAATAATTTGGTAAAAATTGGATACCTTCAGAGTATCTGAAGCCACTGTTCAGAGTAGTAAAAATATTGCTAACCTAGTATTACTTTTAAAAGATAAACTTGTGTAAGTAGAGAGTTATTCACTTTTCTTACAGTTCCCAATACATTTTTTTCACTAAAAGCATTACCTCTAAAAACATTTCATTAAACAAAATGCTTAAGCAACCTGAGAAATAAGACATTAGTACCATTGACAAAGGCTGTGAAAATTTTATTGATAGAAAAATTGTTGAACATGCTTCCTACTTCTGATACCATTATTGGGTTGTTGGCCCTATCTGTGGTCAGTCCATTATGTGAACCATGAAAAATATCCATCCTTCCAAAGCTGCTCTCCATCACCCCTTAGAAGCAAATAAACAAACTATTTTTAAGTTAATCACCCCAAAGTAAAGTATATCAGGGTTATACCCTTGATCTTCCCTATTTAAGTTAGTCAGAGGAATTGCAGGTATCATACATTAGAGCTGAATACAATCTTAATCTGTTATCTAAATCCACACTTTCAACACATGGTTTAGGAATCTGAGCAAATTTGGGGAAGTTCAGCTTACATTTGGGGTTTATGCAAATCCTTAAAAATTAAACAGAATTTATAAAAGTATGCAGCTGATTGGCTCTGGAGAGTTTACAGTGTCGGGCCAAGCCAGAGGCTTACCACCACTTTTGCCCCTCTCCCATTTAGGCCGCATTTTAATGACTTGTCTATGAAGAAGCCCCATGTATGCTTTAGGAAACCACCACATACCTGTCCACAAATAAGACCGTTGGTTCAGGATCCATTTCTTATATTGCCAAGGGCTTGTAAGAAGAGCGTGACTAAAATAGGGCTGTCATTTCCATTATCTATTCCCCCCCCCAAGGCTGCATCAAATAGGGTCATTCAAGACTCCCTCTGCCCAGTGCTGGCAGTCCCACAAAGACTGATCAGTTCTTATTATTTAAGGAGGATGGGAACTTCAAAGTGTTTTTTACTAACTGGTTTGCTGGGAGTTCACAATGCTAAAAAGAATCTGAAACCACGTGAAGTTTGGCCCTAACACTGAAATATCTGTCCCGGGATGTGAGCTAGGTGTCTGTGGTTATACTGCGTGAAATGCTTAAGTAACTGTAATCTGCTGTAGACCGGCAGGCGTGGGGTGGGGGAGGGCAGAATCGGCTGAGGGAGAAAAGAAAGGAACCAGCGTCTGCAGAGCCCATCCTAGGGATCCTGAGTTGCTAACATCCCTAACCACCCCGCTGCTGGGATCCAGCTGCAAACAGAAAGACCTGCGAGTCTGGGTTTGGGTTGAAGGCAGCGGTGTTGGTCTCAACCGCCGGCCTAAGACACCTGGCTTCTGGGGCCCGCCCGGGCGGCTAAACCCTCTCTCGGCTCTGGTCCTGCACGGGGTCAGATACCGCGCTCTCGGTCCCATCGGAGACCTTCACGTTCCTCTCCCTTTCCCCCGAAGTGCTCACTTCGGGGGCTCGGGGGGAGCAAGGGGAGAGCAGGCTAGAAGGGGCAGGCCCTCCTGGGGTCTCCGGGATTTTGAAGGTTGGATAGAAAGACGATTGCCCCCAGCTGTGGCCGCGTTTCACCACGTCCTCCACCCACCACCCCGCCCCCGCCTCCCACCTCCCACTCCCCACCCCGTCCCCGCGTCCCACCTCCCACTCCCCACCCCTAAGTCCGCAGAACCTGCGGCGGCCGCGCGGTGCTTGGCGCCAGGCTGGGGTCCCTCGCCGGACGCTGGGGCTGGCATGGATGGGTGGGGCAGAAGTGGCGGGTCCCTGAGCCCGAGCCCCGGAGGGCTCCCGGGACCACACACTGGGCAGACCACCACATCCCGCCTGCCGAGCGCCGGGGGAGGCAGGGACGCTGGCGAGGCGGGGCGCGTCCCGGCTCCCGCGCACCTAGCGGATCGAGCCCCACGTTGCTCGGCATCCCGCCCCTTCCCATCCCTCCGCGGTCCCGCCCTTACCTCCGGGCGCGCGGGTGCCAGCTGGGGAGGTGTTGGGGCGCAGGGGGCTGTCTCCCGGTCGGGCTCAGCGGCGGCTAGCGACAGCGGGGCCGCCCGAGGGGCCGCTGCTCATGGCTCGTGGCGCCCGGAACACTGCTGCCGCGGCACCAGCGGCGCCTTCCTCCTAGACCTCTTCGCGGGCTCCGAGCCGGGACGCAGCTAACGCCCCAGCCCCGCAGCCCTCCCCTCCGCCTCCCAGCCGCGCACTGAGCCGCCTCCAGCGCCGCCCCGCGCGCAGCTGGGCCAGCGGCAGCCAGCGCCCCCCAGCGCCCGGCCCTGGGGCCGCGGCCGCCCGCCAGCCCACTCGGCGGCCCTAGCCCCACTGTGACGCAGGCCGTTGTGCCCGGGAACTTCCTCCCCTGCCGAGACCACCCAGCGCCCGGCACTGGCCGGCAAAGGCTGCCGCCCACCGCTGGGGACTTTTCACGGGACGCGGGGAAAACTCATCCTCTGCTTGCCGGCAGGGCCGCTCCGGCCTCTGAAACGCCCACCTGGCGGCTCCGCCTAGGGAATCGGCGGCGTCGAAGACCCCCCATCCCAACCCGCGCGCCGAAACCCGAGGCTTCCCCGCGCTCAGCGTCCGCTCCACTGCCGCAGCTCCTCCCCGGGGTAAGTTAGAGGGGAGCAGCTTCCACTATAAATAGCCCTTCTGGGAACTCCGCTGGAGCACTCGGGTCAGGATAGAGATAATCCTTCCGCTGTGACTCCCTTAGCCCGTAAGAACTGAGAGACCCCATAAAACCTGGAGGGTGGGAGGGGTTGGTGGGACGCATTGAGAGACCGGGAAGGAGCAAGGCAAACACCAGTTTCCCTGGACCGTGAGGCTCCCGAGTCTCCTCTCCGGCAGGAATCCCCATATTCCTGCCCTGCTCCCTCATCAACCCGCCACAGGTTCCACGGACGTTGAAATTGAACGCTCCGCTTACAATTTCGTGCTGAGCATAAAGGAGTTGATAATGCACATCAAAACCACCAGTTATTTAAAGAGTATGGGGACGGGGTTCTCCCTTATTTGTTAATCTGAGTCATGCTTTTCTTCTCCACATTCCCCTACCCAATTTCAGGAAGAAAAAAGCGAGCTCTGCCTTCTTGAAAGCTGACAGTTATCTATATGCAAAACCTGCCTAGTGAAAAAAATGTACAGACAAGATTACTAAGTAATGTAAAGTCTTACGGGATGCCTTATTCTATGAGCACCAAAAATTAAACTTGCTCTGTCCTGGCAGTCAGGAAAAGATGATGTATATGAATAGGTCATTTAATAGATAACCAATCATCTTTCATTAATTGGTTTGTTCTTACAAAGCAAGACTTAGTAGAGCAGGTACCTACTTTTACACTATTTCCAAACCAAAAATGAAAAGGAAGTTGTTCCATAAGTTGTTTTCTTAGGTTTTTAACTGCTTATCCTTTGCTTGCTGGGAGAATTTTTCCAATTGTAGTACTGTTTTTGGGTATCCCTCTGGGAAGACAACATTAAACCCTCTCAGGCTTTGGGAGATGACTCTAACACCAGCCTTAACCTAGGTCAACACAAAGATCTAGGGTGGGGCCTTCCTCAGAGATAGCAGGTGGAAAAGTTCCTGGGGAAAAGGCAGAGACTGACTTGAGCAATTTGCTTAAAAATTAAAGTACCATTCAAGCTCCCAAGTATTGTAGCTCCAGCTCTTAAGCACCTTACCTGGATTTATACGCTGAATGAGGCAAGTACTGAGGACACTAAACACCTATTGAAGGCCTTATTTTGCAAGTGCTTTCCAAGTACACCTCTATCCTTCTTGTACCATTGGCACCCTGGCCCCAAGCTTAGGCATCCCTTAATGCTCCCTCATTACCCACTGTCAAGGAACCATTCAACCCTAGACTTTGGACTCGGAAACCAGGAATAAATCCCTACTCTTCCTGTGTAAATGTAAGGGAGTTACTGCTACTTTTCATTTCTGTGCCCATCATCAGCATTACAAATGCAGTACTCTAGAGCTTCAGCAGGAACAGCACCTAGCGTGTTACAAGTGCTCAGTAAGTGGCAGCTGTTATGTAGATACTATTCTTCATTACCCTGAAAGCAAAGGGCAGGAACCCCAGCAGGGTTTGGAAACGGGATATGCACTCCACAAGGTGAGCCTTCCCTCCCACCTCCAGCTAAGTGCAATACTTCAGTCTACTTTGTGCCTGCTTTCTCATAGGGTGAGCTGGACAGTTCTGAATGAAGTCAGATGATTCGCGTGTACTCTCAAATCTGAGGGGCATGTCTGAAAACCACTGTGGTATACTGCTTAGATAACCTTTTCTTATTTTAGAGCTTGTAAACCTTCAGTTTGGTCAGCTGACTTCAGTCAGCCTAATTCAAATCAACATCCACATTTGTCAATCTCACGTGAATCCCCAGGTGAATCTGTAATCAATCAGCCAATGTCTATAAATGCTGGACCCCAAGGGTCTCAAAATATACAGCTTATTCCCTGACTTCAAGCTGTTCACAGATCATGGCAAAGGGAATCTGGCATGCACATGCATCAGAATGAACCATTTCAAACTAAGTGTGGTTGGAGTTCAGGGAACAGAGAGGAAACGGGGGCGAGGTGAACTGTGTACACAGTCACCATCTTGACCTTCACATCATATCCAATTCTTTAGACCAACATTTGACATCCTAGATGGCCTTTCCTGGTGAGTTCCCACACTTAGACTCCACTTAGTTACAAGTTAACCATGTACTGGTTGGCAGCAGGGAGCAGAAGCAGATCTTTCTGGGTGGTGCCGGGCCATGGCAAAGGATTTGGAAGGATACAGATCTGGGCTCAAATCCTGGGTCCACTACTCACTGTGTGACCCTGAGCTTCTTAACCTTTAAATCCCAGTTTCCCCAGCAGTCTGTTGAAACACCAATACCTTCTTAATATTCCAGTGACGCATAGAATATCTGCTACTCTTCTAGTGGATTATATTAAAGTGGTAACTATATTGTATCATTTTGTTGTTAGCTACAAGAAAATGCAGGCTGGGCTGTATCACTCCTTGAAGGCATATTTCAAGTCTTCTTCTCTGTGATGCTTCTGCAGGCTCCAGACAACTGTGATTCTCCCTCCTTTGTGCCCCTGCAGCCCTTGTCATGATGTGCTGCCATTTATCTCCACATTTTGCTTCACTACAGCATTTTCCCCCCTATGTCAACACCTAGTATAGAGTCTGGTATTACATGTTGAAACAATGAGTTTTAAAATGTTCCCATTTCTTGTATCAGTTCTGACTTTGAGTATAATTTGTATTAAACTTCAAGCTCTAGAACCTGAACCCTTTAGCTCATAAAGAGTTTATACTAAAATTATGTTTTCTGTTTATCTGTCTGCTTAAAGCATGATTTTTCAGTGCTGGGTTTGTCCTTGAAGACCAGCCTGCTATGCTTTTTTGTTTGCACTTGATGTCAGTTGATCCTGCCTTGTAATAGTGAAAGTAAAATCTGAATTCTAAACCCAAACCACCAGGGTTTTACCCAGCATTCTGTACCCACCCTGTACACATCTGCTACCCAGATCATTTCTGAGCTTTTGTGGGAAGGTCCTGACCTAACAGAAAACATTGTTCTTTTCAGTTTTAGCTGTCAACACTGTTGCAACCATTAGCACTTTCTGAATTAAAAGCTGCAAGATAAAACTCACCTTTAGCAAGTTTTGAAATCCTTGACTCTATAAAATTAAAAATGTTAAGACCAGGAGAATAAAACCTACCCTAGAAAATGCCTGTGAGCAGCAAGTTGCCCAAGAGGTAATGTGGTCAAATGTGGTCTTGACCCTAAAATGGTAGTTGAATTTGTGCCAGAGGAGAGGGTGGTGGTGCTGAGGACCTAAAAATAGGATACTACAAAATTTGATTCAAATTCTTCTAAAGCCAGCCTTGTGTATTTTAACTTCCCTCCACCTCTCCCTCCCCAAACACATAGAAGATAGAAGTGGTCGGTCCCATTGATTTGGGAGATATTTTCTGGAAATAATGAATAAGCACTTACTAGGTATATATTATGTGCTAAGTACTAGCTTTATATGTGCTGTCTCATTTATTGACTCTAGCTGTCCAGGCAGTCTTGTTTTCTCCTATTGACAGAGGAGAAACTGAGGCATGTTATAAACAAGTAACTAGTCAAAGGTCATATGAGTAGAAGAATTGGGATTTGGACCCAGGCAAGTCTAATTTCAGAGTTCTCATGCTTAACCACTGTTCAAGCATATGGAAAAGGAATATTAATTTTTAAACTGAACCCATCAAAGTGTATTCAGTAAGGTTAATGATGTACTTTCTCAGTAGTTGTTAAAATTGCATTCATTTGTGCTTTTCCCAGTAGCATATTTACATCCTAAATGTGCCTGCATGAGGTGATTTTACAGCTTACTCTTTAATTGAAAAGCATCTTATGATTGAAAACAAACTCTTAAGTAAAGATCATAAAGTGTTTGTGGTTCTGAGTTTAGGCAACATGAAATATACCAGGCAGAGAACCTCATCCTTGTAATTGTTGTTCCTGTGGGTCAAAGATAACTAAATAACTTTCACACATTGCATATGTATGAAGTGAAAAGTGAGTTTGACATTCTCAGCAGTGACTTATTTTTTGCACCTAAATATCACTACTATAATTCCATTACCAAATAATATTTGCTTGCTACAATGTACTATACATGTACAGCCACTGATCTAAGGACTTCATATGTAATAACTCATTAGTTAAATCTACAAATGACTAGCTGTAGTCATGAAGTGAATTATTCTAAAAATAATAATATACCCTTCAGGGGTTTGAACTTTCATATTTATTTAAAAAACTTAAGATAGACCTAAGGAAGGTAACTCATATTTCCCAGGATTCAAAATATTTACTTTTACCTTAACACCATATATCATGCATTTAGCATGTACCACAGAACATCTCAGGTCACACAGTTTAACATGGACTTGCTTCAAATACGAGTGACATCAACCCTGACATAGCACCTAATTTCAAGAGTAAGGAATCGCTTCTTTCCTTTGACTAAGAAGCTGCTCTTTTAGGAATGAAGATTGATAGCTCAAGAAACCTTATCAGGGGAGTGAAATTGAAGATGCTCTTGTTACATAAACAGGACTCTCCTTGAATAATTATCACCAACGGTGCTTTGTACACTTAGAAAATGCTATAACCATGCCCTGATGCTGTCAAAGTTTCCACCCATACTGACACAAGATGCATTTTCTTGAGCCTTTTTGGAGTTCACTTATTAATTTCCCAAATTGACTTATGTTGTTTCCCTTTCTGGGAAAAATACAAGAAAGCCTGGTTTTCTTTCTCAGTATCAGTGATAATAATCATTAGTGGTCACTTTTATTGCTATTAATAAAAAGATCATAAACTGAGATTAATGAGACCTAGATTCCAGGCATGGCTCTATCATTGACTAACTCTGTGACTTGGGACAAGTCTCTCAATACATTCGGATCCCTGAGTCTCCTTTTCTGAAATGAATCTGTTGGAATAGGTGATTTCTCAGGTCTTGTTCAGTGCTAAAACTTTTTACGTCAATCTTAAAAAAAAAGATACATATTTCTCCTCCCTAGATTTCAGTCAGTACTGGATATAATCACCAACATTTAATCAAGGAAGCAGGAAGGCATCCATCACTGCTATCTCTGGGAAACCAGTCCGGAGCAGGGCAGACCAGTCAGACAACATCCTCTGAAAGTACCTTAGTCTTCCACCACCCATTGCCAGTGAGATAGTCATTCCTACTGAGGCATTCCCAAGCAGCTTTCTGTAGAACTCTACCCTCTGAATATCCTAAGAAATAGGGGGTATGGTCACATTCATGTGGAGAATGCTACATCCCTCTTGGAGACTGACAATGCATATGAATATGCTTAGGACTCTGAGAAGTCCTGCATTAAAAATATCCATTTACCTCTGCTGAATCCAGCATTTCTGTAACTTCATTTGACCACGGAACTCTTTCCTTCGGCACATCTATATCAACATTCCAAGAAATATAAAACCTCTCAGAATAGAATATTTGAATTGTTACTTCAGTGTAAAAGACTATAGAACCTTCCTAAGGTTTCTTTTTTTCTTTGGAAAGAGAAGAGAATTATAGGCCCTATTAACTCATTTAATGAATGCCTACCAAGGTAAGGTCTCTTGGTAGAGGTTTTCTGTAGCTATTTTCCTGATAAACATCAGTCATAATAGAGTGTTGGTCATCTTTAAAGCACAATGAGCACCCATTCTCACTGATAATGTAGCCTTATTCCTTTAAAATGAAGACTACTTCCTTGCCTTTACATGCTTTTATTAACATCTGAGTTCTTTGACAACCTTTTAGAAGTAGTTGAAACTGGTATAAAACAGACATGCCTTCGAGCACTTAAAGGTATAGCAAAAAGTAGTTTATTATTGACTATTGGGAGACACTTCTCCATGGGTCTCTAGTATTTCTGCACATTTTGTGAGCAAGGTGCTGGCTGCCCTTTCTGCCAGACTGAATTTTCAAGGATATTTCTATACAGGCTTTGAAGATAGAGATAGTATCTCAAGCCTGTTGGAGCAGACGGTAAGCATACCTACTGTTTGGTGTAAGGAAGATAATGTTTCTCTCCAAGCAAAGGGCAGGCATGCCTATGCTTACTCTAAAAGATGCATGTTCCCTAAGCTCATGGTTTCCTCTCCATAATACAACCTGCTATTACTGTGGGGAGGCCCCAGGAACTGACACAAAAATGCTCATACTCTGGCTACTACTATTGCTGTGAGTATTGAAACTTTCTTTCAGCACTGGCCCAGGAATTTCATGTCTTCTACTAGCATCCAAGAAATTGTGTCAGGCTAGATTTTAGCTTGCAAGGAATAAAGTCTCCAACCTTTCACAGTTCTTGAGAATAACCAGTTTCCCCCCTATGAATTGCACATTGATAGAATCACTTTCTACCCTTAGGTGTTTTGCTTCACTGAATCATCCCTGTCCTTGTGACTGTTCTCTTCTATGACTGCTTCTCTAAGCCTGTTGTAACATTTATAGCTGTCCATCCTTGTTCTTGAGGAACATTCTGTAGAGGGCTATTACAAGTGATACATTCTGATTATAGAAAATCAAAGAAAGACAACAGGAATTCTGTTCAGTCTGCTAACATTTCATTAAAATGATTAGAAAATATTTTATATTCTCTCTGGATTTTTAGAAGGAATTTTAAAATCCTCAATGAAATAGAAGTATCATCTTCTAGTAAAGAATGAATATGTGTGTTGGCAGGGCAGGGGGATACTTCTGAATTAACTGTACTGATGGCCTCTAAAAAAGGAAGAGACGAGAGTTCAAATAAGATAAATTGCTTCATGTGACCAGAGCTAGAATTATTGTACCACAACACGAAAACAACGGTGGCCTTATGTAGGAGACTGAAAACATCCAGATTTCTTGAATGCCCCCAATATTCTTCAGCTTGTAAAATGCCCCAGACAGCAGTCTATTTACATCTGATTTGATGTCATTTCATATAAACTGTTGATTTCATTGGCCAAACCAGAATTCAAAATTATTTTTTCTGTAACAATGCTTCTCATCCATTGCTCTGAAACAAACACTTTCTGACTGAAAGGTTTTCAGGGACTTCATAATAACACAATACTTGGTTTGGGAATAATTTGGTCTGGAAATTTTAAGAAGTAATCTGATAACTTGATAACAGTGGTTTGAATGCCACAGATGGACGAGCAAATTAAGCTTTGTTGAGTACTTTGTGCCAGGCACAATTTAAGACATTTTACATGTGTTATTTCATTCTATCCATGTAGCAACACTACAAAACAGGTCTTATCACTGTCCTCATTCCACAGGTGGGAGGCTGAGGCAAAAATATGTCATGTCACTTGTCCAAGGTAATGCTGCTAATAAGTGGCAGGGCCACGGATGAAATCCAGGCAGCTTGACTCTGAAGCATACATTCTTACAACTCCCTTCCTGCCTTGTAACATCAGACTGTTTTTAGACTAAGTAAAATGTGAATTTTTCCTGAATACTTCAGAGAAATAAATATCAATGTTGTTACTTTTTTGGAGTATTATCTCTAGATTATTATCTTCTAGATGTAATATTTTGTTCTTCATTTCTTAATACAGAATATATCTCAGGACCATCAAAGGTGAATTGTATCCATCATCAGCACCTCTTGAGAGGAGGGAGATATTGTGTAGACCAACTTTCAGGAGGGAGACACTCCATTTAAGACACCTTGAAATCTTCCACATAAGGCTTTGATGTAGCTCAAATCCCTAACATAAGATGCCCTTCAAAATTTTTCTAATGATCTAAAACAAAGACACAGTAGATGTTGAGTGTTTGTCTTTAAGTCTGTACCCAGAGGAGGAATAAAAAGCAAAACCATTTTTAACGTTACCAGTTCTCTACTTGGGCAAGCTTTAATTTTTCATGGTCAGGAGTAGTGATCACGCACAATTGCCACAGTCCCCAAATGGGTGAATTGTGACCCTATCTAGACTAACAGTCATGTCGCAATGCTTTTCCTCCAATTAGACTGGCAGCCTATTCCATCCAGTCCCCCAGGAAGTATGGGGTGAGGGAAGGGAGAGGGGTGCTTCTGAGTGCTTTAAGGGGAAAGGATTTTTAAAAATCTTGGATGACTCTTAGAATGATGAGGGAATCATAAATCTGAATGTATAACATTCAGAAGCTGCTCAGCCTCTGAAATGCTGAAATGATTACTGGAAACTAGAGACTGGAAGGTTTCACGTGAAACTCTTTGCAGTCTCAGATCTGTTCCGTGTGTCAACCACTGAAGACAAACGGACAGATGCCAAGAGCGAGATACCCTTCTGCAGCATTTCACAAGAAAGTGAGGGACTCAGCACGGTCTTTGCCAAACAACTTCTGAGGAGATTGGTGGGTATCTGTCTTTTCTTGTCAAGACCTTGCCTAACCAAGAGTTGAGTGGAACTTTCTACTTTTGTGCCTCTCAAATCTAGAATGAATCTAGAAGTTTAAGAAAAGCAAGTATGAATCCATCTCCGGATCTTTGGGAGACCTCAAGTAATTGCACGGAAGTCTTGTAATTCCTTAACTAAAAGGATTTGGATCTATCTGGATTTTAACCTGCATTGCATGTTTTAAGAATAATTTATATGATGACTGAATTTCCTGTGTACCCAACATTTTTTGGCAAAATCGTCTTCCTAAATGTTGTAGTTGTTTACTCTGAGGGGACTTTCTAATCACATTTGTACATGCCTCCGGTGGCTTTACAGCTCTCTACCACCTCCTTGAATTTGACTTCTTTGCCTCCTAATTTCTCACTTCCTTTTTCTCACCTCCCTGCTCTCCTCCAAATTCCATGTCTTTAAATGTCCTTTTCAAAGCCTATCTACATGAAATTTTCTAACACTTTCTTTCCTAAAAACTCTTCTGATAACTAGTCATCTTTTAATCTTCCATAGCTGTGAGAACTTGTATAAGTTGCTTAACCTCTCTGAGTCTCAGTTTCTCCAGAGATAATAGGGATTATAGTGCCCACTTTTTAGTGTGCTTGTGAGGACTAGGTGATTTGATACACGTGTCTTCGAACTATGCCTGCCACATTGCAAACATGGAATACGTGTAACTCTTGGTTAATATTCAACAACTAATGATGTCTTCTCTTTTTTGACACTTTACATTTTTTTCTTGTTGCACACACACTGGAGGCTCAAAAATTATTTCTTGACTTAATTATTTTGATATGATGTCAAAGGAAGGCTCTTCAATTTTTTTGTGTGTGACAAACATGAAGAGTTACTGGTTGCCAATTTTCTTAAAAGTCAACGTCTTATAGTTTGATATGTAATAATGATTTTAAAAAGTAAATGTAATGAGTGCTTATTGCATGAATGAACTATATATATATATATATTTACTATTTTTTGTCTATTTCAATTTAATGTATCGCCCATGATACACTAAAATAATCGTTTCTCTCCCCCCAGAACTTTCAAACTTGTGATATTGAAAAAAAATTCAATGATTCAGTGTCCTAGTTCAGTGTCTCTATTATGGAAAAAAAGAGCATACACTGAAAAATTGGAAATATATTTTATTGTTTACTGAAATCTGCATTTAGCAAGAAACAGCCAGTTTTAAACATCAACGTTACAGGTTCTTTTTCATACAGGATTTATACAAGAGTATATCCCTATATCTTCCAGCCTCTTCATGAATTTGTGATCTTCAAGGGGAAGAAGGCCTTGTACTCAAAAGTGAACAAAATTCAAAAGGCTATTTGAAAAGTAAAAACTGATCATTTTCATTTAAAAACTGAAACAGGTCGGCATTTGAAGACAAGAGGAGTCAACGTTTTGTCCGAAGAACCAATGGAAATACGACATTAAAGATCAGGGCAAGGGCCCCAAAGTTTGTTCAAGAGGTAAAATACTAAGATCTTTCTATTAAATTTTTACTGTTTAGAACACAAATTAATCACAAAAGAGCCACTTTATCAATATGACTTGGATTTCTTTAGAAAGCAGTTTAGCCCTTCAGGTAGTTTTAACTTCTCTACTCATAGTGTAGTAGTTTGTGATGGAGATAAAGCTTTAAATGATAAGTTGAAATCTTCCTTCAAAATCCCTCTCAAATCCTTCCCTTTCCCCCCATTTCCATTTCCACTTCTGCTCCCGCAGGTCAGCTCTCACCACTTCCTGGCTATGCGGTGGTCACTGCCTCCTTCCCAGTCTTTTCATGTCTTAGCTGCATCCAGACTACTCTCCATGTGGTTGCCTAGGTTACCTTCCAAATGTACTGCTCTCAGCATGTATATTATGAATGGCTGGCTGCTCAGTGAACAGTAGGATAGAATAGAATACATAGCAGCTGCTCAATAAATGATCATTTCTGCTTGCTTTAAGTGACTCCCCATTGCCAAAGGGAAAAGCTTAGACTCAAAGCCCTGATGGTCTGTAAATAATAATAGGAGATCACAGTGTACTAAAGAATATAAATATATAAAGAATATATTTGATCTTTGTCCTTGGTTCTTGGTCAGGAGCTCCTAAAACCCATGGAATTTCCTGAGTGACAGAAGTGTCTTTGTTAAGGTAGTGAGATGACTCCCGTGGGCCTCTGTATAGCTTCAGGATGGGGCCTGGACATCAGAAAGACCAACCACATGATTAGAGGGCTGGAACTTTAGGCCAGCCTGCCCTGGAAGGGGGGACGGGGGTGCTGGAGACTGAGATCAATCATGTCTATGTAATGAGACCCCCAACAAAAATTCTGACACCAGGGCTCAGTGAAGCTTCCCCGCTGGCGAACACACAGATGTACCTGGAAGGTGACTAGCCCTCACTCCATGGGGAGTGGGCACAGGAGCTCTGCTTTCCACTAGACTTTGCCCTAAGCATCTCTTCATTTGGCTCTTCTTGAGTTACATCCTTAAAAGAAAACTGTAATAGTAAGTGTAGTACTTTCTTGAGTTCAGAATAGAGACAGTATTAAGTAGCTATTATTGGAACCTACAGAAATAGATCAGGTCACTAGAGCATAATGTATATCACAGCTATAATGGAAAGGTTGATTTACTAAAAGCCTCCCCAGGACCACAAAATGGTAATACTGCTTCCTCTCATCTGGCTTACATAGAGTCTGTTAGGATGGCCTCATGCTAAGGAATCATGCCTGTAAGTCATTTGAAGACAAGAGGAGTCAAAATGTTTTGACTAGCCTGGGACAGAGCATCTGGAATGCATTGTGATTTATGGTCTTAATTCCACAGGATCCTACCAGTGATTTATTTTGGCAGAAGACAATGAAGTGTTCCTCTCCACTTAGTTTCTCTGAGAAACATTCCACCTAGGCAAGATGGGAAAGCCTGGCTAGAGAGTTACGAGTAAATGGGTATGTTCTGTGTGAAGATTTGGAATCCTCTGCACCATCTACACCCTCAGTAGCAATTCTGAGGAGAATCAAGCTACAAGTGCTCGCGGCTATGGCAGGAGGAAGGGCAGCGTCTGTTCCTTCCACACCAAGCTGTGTGCTTCCAATTTTGGCAGTAAAACCTAGCAACAGGGGGAAAGATAAAAGAAGCCCCAAGGCTCTGTGAAGGACTTGGTGGAGTGCTTGTACTTAAATTAGCTTATTTCAGCCTTATGACCTCCCCGAGGAGGAAGAGGTATCAGCATGGCCTCTGTACAGACCCGCAAACAATGGCTCCGGGTTCCCTGAGGTTTCATCGCTGGTAGGTTAGAGGATGAGCATTAGATCCAGGGCTGTCTGAATCCAAATTTAAGCTCCATATTCACCCTGTGCTTCCAGCTTTGGGCCTTACCCTGGCATGCCCAAGTCACACTCTGAGTTAGGAAAGCAGAGAAAGGTTTTCTTTTCCCTCTCAAATTAGTCTAGAGTCTGAATCAGTTTTCCCTACGTAAGTCAGAGGCAGCCACTGGCAAGACAGTATTGAAATATTTTTTGCAGGCTTTTCTCTCAGCATTCTCTCTTTTAGGCAAATTGGTGCTAATTCAGGGGCAGGCAGGAGCAAGAAACCATCACTGCCTTCCAGAGACATTCTTGACCCAGCCAGCCAGGGCATACTTGGCTGTGTCTACAGAATGCCTCCCCTCCACCCACCTGACTCCCCTGAATTAACTCCATCTAGTTGTAAGTAGCAAGCGGTGACTCTTCCAGAAAAATCCTTGGTGGTATACCTCTCTGTCCCCCAGAAAACTTGCTGGAGGACTCAGAATGTGCTGAAGCCTCACTGAGGATGAGGCTGGGGTCCCTGCATTACTAAGTGTCTCTCTGTCAGCAGTGAGGTGCTGTTCCTAGCACAGTTGGTCAGAGACTTGATGCTGGAGGGCTTGGAGGACAGTGGCCAGCCTCCCCCAGTGCTGGATGCTCAGAAGAACAGGACAAGTTGTGCTGACCTTCACACTCTGACTTAGCCACCAGTAGGTGGGCAGCCTAGGACAGTGTCTCACCTGTCAAAGTTTTGAACAGCTTGTGGTCTGGAGCCTGGGCAGAGCGTACCACTCTCCAGAGAGCTCCCTGAGCTGAACACACTCTCCCTGCCATTTCCTAAGGTTTCACAGCAGTTGATTTCCCATGGAAACAAGCAGAAATCTGCTTCAATCATCTGGCATTTTTAGTTTCCTAATTTGTATGGGAACCTGGAGGTACAGACATATGGTACATTCATTATCCCAGAAAGCTACAGCTGAAAGAAAAATAGTTACAGCCAGTCTTAAAACTGGAAAGCTTCAGCATATGCCTTCAAATTATTTTTCTTAATCTCAGACTGTCAACAATGCTGCCAAAAGAGTTGTTTGTGTTTCAGCTCAGTACTTGTAGCAGGATTTATATTTGAACCTTGATGTGTGCTTCTCCCATGGCCCAGCCCTGCCAGCCAGCTCTCCTGGTGGAATGGCGGCCCTCTTGTCTCCTAAACCAGACTGAGAGAGTGAAATGAGCGCTGGCTGAGTTCTGATCCTGCCCCCGGCATTTACTAGTCCTGTGGGCGAAAACTGAACTTCTCTGGGCCTCAGTGTCCCCATTTGAAAATTTCTTTCAATCATTTAACAAATATTTATTGAACATCTATTTTGTGGCAAGCACTGTTCAAAGAACTGGGAAGATAGCAGAGAACAAAATAGGATCCCCACCTTGAGGAGTTTAGATTCTACATGGGGGGATAAAAAATAAATGAGTCGAAGGCATCATGTTAGCTGACGATTAGGGTTTTGGAGAAAAGGAAAGCAGGGAAGGGAGTACTTGGGTAGGACAATTACCTACCCAAGTACTTAGGTAATTTAAAACACAGTGGCCAAGGAAGTCCTCACCGGAGAGGAGGTGGTGGAGGAAAGGCCTGGAAGAGGTGAGAGCACCATGTAGGGGGAGGAAGACATTTTGGGGAGAAGCCCTGAAGTTGCAGGCTACCTGCTGCTTTTGAGGAAGAGCAGGAAGTCCAGGGTGGCCAGAGTCCATGAGCGTGGGGCTTTGGAGCCGCCAAAGAGAATTTGCCTGTGGTCGCTGTCATAGTGGAGGGTTTTGAGCAGAGGCGATATGAGCTAGGCTGTGTGGGGGTTGTTCTGACTGCTGTGCTGAGTGGACTGAGGGGGACAAAGTGGGACAGACACAGTAATCGAAGGGAGTCCTGATAGTTTGGTCTGGGGACTGGCCTTGGGTGGTGAGGAGTGGTTGAGTTTTAGCTAAGAGCTAGCACATTATTTTGAGAGTTGAGCTGCCAGGCTGACAGATTAGATGTGGGGTATAAAAGAAAGAGGGCATTCCTCTAAGGCTGTTAGACTGGTTACCAGGAAGAATGGGGTGTCTGTTTTCTGAGATGGGGAATGGAGGGTGGGGAATGGAAGGCACATCTGGAATTCAGTTTTGAACATGTAAAGTTTTTGAGATACCAGTTAGAAATATGAATGGATAAAATGAAAACATGCTACTCATCAAACAAGATTTATCAAATGAAATAAATCTAAAAGAACTGCTTTTGTCTTCAAGAAAAATAAGAGTAATCTCTGCTATGTGGTGAGAAGCCAAGATTGAGAAGTCAATTACTCAGTTTCCATGCTTTCCTTGCATGGACAGTATTATTACTATTATTATTGTTTTCTCTTTGTAGTTAGTTATCTAATAGAATGTCAAAGGTTTCTAAATGTAAAGGTAAGCAAAGTTCTTGTGATTGGACCATACAGTGTAGGAAGCACTTATCCATCTGCCCATTTACTGGGTCCTTCTGGGAAAGTTACACAGTGCCATGGTCGGAAAGTTTGTGTCCCCAGAAAATTCATATGTCATGAAATTCTAATGCCAGTGTGATGGTATCAGGAAGTGGGGCCTTTGGGAGGTGATTAGGTCATGAGTGTGGTGCCCTCACAAATGGGATTAGTGCCCTTATAAAAGATACCTAATCTCCCTGCCCCTTCCACCACATGAGCATACAGCAAGAAGTCAGCAGCCTGCAACCCAAAAGAGGGCCTTCACCAGAACCTAGCCATACTGGTGCCACAATCTAGCACTTCCCAGCCTCCAGAATTGTAAGAAACTAATAAGCCACCCAAGTCTATGGTATTCTGTAATAGCAACCCAAAACGGACTAAGACACACACAGAGTCTAGAATGGCAAAGAAGGTATTTATGATGAAGAATGTAGAGAAGACCCTGGGAAGAGAACACTCATGCTCATACCAGTTTGAAGAATCTTTCTGAGCTCCAGAGAGTGGAGGCTGTGAAGCTGGAGTTAAGTTGTGTGGTGGAAATTATAGCTGGCTTGCAAGGCTGCCCAGGGCCTGGTGCACAGTAGGGTTCAGTGAAACTTAGTTCACTTTCTATATTATTAATCTTTGTACTCTTACTAGGTATATAATAAGTGTACTTATTTCTAAATTTGAGTTTGGTCCCTTTATATATATTAATGTTTCTAAGGTACTGGAGACTTAGAAGGGTCAGGTCAAGGTAAAGTTAAGCCTTTAATCTAGAGCAGTGTTACCAATAGATAGTGCTGCCAGTACATAGGCCTAATGCAAGCCACAGAGGTAATTTTCTTTCTAAAATCCACATTTAAAAAACTAAAACAATAAAATTAATTTTAATTTAATTACTTAACTCAATATAGCCAAAGTGTTATTCTTTCACCATGTAATTAACATAAAATTTCAAGCTCTTTCACTGTTTTTAGCTAATTCTTTGAAATCCAGCTTGTATTTTACATCTATAGAACATCTCAATTCAAACTATCCCATTTCAAGAACTTAACAGATGTATGTGACTAGTGGCTATCGTATTGGACAGTATAGCTCTGGTGGCAATAAGGAGGTATTTTCCTTTCTTCCTTTTAATTTTTTGTGAGCCTGACATTTGACTGTGGGACTGTGGTGTATAATCTGTCAGTCAGGCTCAGTTATTACTTGTTCCTTTGCAAGCAGTTGGGTAGTTGCTCTTCCTGCATGCGCTGGAAGCAGAGGAGCTCAAACTGTCTTTTCTGCACCAACCACTCAGAATGGCAGATTGCCCTGCAAGTCTCCTGCTTCACCTGTTCTCATCTCCCACAGGTAGAAACATAGCCCAAAAAAAACCAGGAAGGAAAGAGCCAATAACAAAACTTCAGCTTGTGTGTGTTGGGGGGATCATCCTAATAGCAACATTTGAAAATGTTACCTTTCTCTGATTTTGTGTTAAAAATCTCTGTGATGAAAAAGCATAAAAATGATGGAGAGGTGGGACACAAATAACTTGGCATTGGTGTTCTTAGGAAATGACACAGGAAATAAAAACAAAGGAAAACTGTTTTGAAAAATGGAGAGCTCTTAGTCACAGAATAAATGGGACCTTAACTTACTTTTGTAAGTTTATTCAAGTGACTTTACGTACTTTTGATGAGTCAGTTAATTTGCTTACTTACAAATTCCTCCCTGATTCCAGAATGTTTATGTTAGCTCTTAATGGATTACTACAAGTAATACTGTTCTAAGAAGTTTAAATATGTTAATTTATTTAATCCTTATAACAGACCTATGCCCCTTATAATAAACCTATAACAGGTTTGAATGAGCTCTGTCACTTGCTCCTGAGAACTCTCCTAGGCTCACTTTTCTGTAAAATAGAAATAATAATGATTCACCTCATAAGATAGTTGTGAAAATTAACTTAAGCTATGTGTAAAATGGACATAGAACAGTGTTTGACACACAGTAAACTCTCAGTAAACATTACTACTGTTATCGATGACAGAGTTACTTCACAAATCTTGAGGAAAGAGGTTACAAATATTCCATGGCAAGGAGGCCATAGGATTAGAATCTCTTCTTCTGGTTATTAGTACGCTATTTAATAGACAGTGGTTTTCAGTTGAAGAGCCACAGTTTCTCTTATTCATATATTAGAAAGTTTTGGAGGCTATGCCAATCTACAAAGCATTGGAGGATTCTTTCTAGAGTATCTAAATCAAGAATTTATTTCAAACATCACTGATATTTTTAAAGTAATTTTTGAATAAGTAAAATATGCACTTGATGCAAAATTAAAAGAAAAAACAGAAATGCAGAGAAAAGGGAATATAGAGTTACCAGGGTTTATGCATCTACCAGAGATCCTCTGAATACCCAAGCTTACGCACACACACACACAATGCTCAGTCAGAAAATATACTCAATAGGGGTCTAGTGTTTTTACTGAGATACTCCAAAGCCCTAAGCATTTCTAAACACATGGAGCAAGAGTTTTCATTTAGGAGTGCTGATTACTGTTTTTCCAGGGACACTTGCTACAGGCTTACACTAGCTGTTGACTCTGTTGGTGATTGTCTCACCAGAGGCCCCAGAGGGGTGTCAGTACTCAGGTGTGAGGAGCCGGAAGTGGGTAGAGAAGGAAGGTGAGGCTGATGAGTACTTACTGGGTGTCAGATAGGACTCTAAGAGATGGCTCTTATATAATAATAACCACTCTGGGAGATGGTTATTATTCTCCTCCATTTCACAGATGAGAAAACTGAGGTGTAGAGAGGATATGTGACATGCCCAGTGTATCAGAGCTACAAAGTTGAGGAGGCAGGATTGAAACTTAGGTCTGGCTGACGTCAAAGTCCCAAGCTGGATGATTTCCACCCTAGGAGAAGGACCAAGGGGATCAGGGGCCCAGGAGGGTGGAGAGTGGCTGAATTGCCAGTTATTTTAAATGCTATAGGAAGGGGTGGGAGATTAAAGCTGAACAACTGACAATTACAACAATTATAACCTCAAAAACAACATCCCACAGGCAAAGACCATAGTGGACAACCTTTCTCTGTCTCAGCACCTCTTCAGACATGTGGACTCTTGACCAGGACACATTTTACATGTTCATAGAGGTCAGGTCCAAGACCAGGGGACAGCAGACATTCCCGTCGCCCACCCCTGTGCTGTCTTCGCCCATCCCCAGAATGCTGACTTCTGTGGCTGAGTGGAAATCAGTTATAATGATGTGAGTATGTAACTAAGATTTTTGTAAATAAAAATTCTGGAATCAAAAAACTGGATACGTTCTCCAATTTTGTGCTGGTATTGCCTCAGTCAGTTCAGGCCACTGTAACAAAATACCACAGACTGGGCAGCTTAAAGAGTAGACATTTATTTCTTACAGCTCTGGAGGCTGGAAGCCCAAGATCAAGGTGTTGGCTGATTCCGTTCTTGGTGAGGGCCCTCCCCCCAGCTTGTACACGGCCAGCTTCTTGCCATCACAGAGAGAGAAGGGGAATCCCAGCTAGACTCTTCCTCTTTTTGCAAGGGTTCTAATTCCTTTCTTGGGGCTCCACCCTCATGACCTTACCTAACCTCATTACCTTCCAAGGCCCCGCCTCCTATTGCCGGTCTGGGGGTCAGGGTTTCAGCACGGGCATTTTGGAGGGAGACATGCACTCAGCCCATACTAGCAAAATAATGCACTGTGCACAGAGTTTCTCGGCTGGCTAAGTAAATACCCATATCTCACCTCATTTGCACCTCAAGGCTTTATCAGTGAGTTAGCTATTTTTATTTTCCCTGTTTTACAGACGAAGAAGCCTAGTTGAGAAGGATTCGGTGATTTCCCCAGGGTCACTCAACTAGTGAGTGGTGCTGTTGGTGTGCAAATACAGGTCTTCTAATTCCCAATCCTGTGTTTGTTCAGCTGCGTCAGGAATCCAGCCGCTCTTCCCTATCATTAACAACGGCAATGACAAAGCGCGGACAGCACCTGATGTTTATTTAGTGCTCTACTGTGTGCCAGTAGACACAGTAAAAACATTATTTCCTGCGGTAGGCACTATGATTCTATTTTACACCCCCCAGAAAACCTAAAATTATCAGGGTTAAGTCAGTTTCCAAGATCACACAGTTAGTACAACAGAACAAGTATTTGGACCAGGTCTGGCTGAATCTAAAAATTATGTTCTTATTAAGCCCTTTCCTCTAGCAGCCTTTGAAGTTCTCCTTGAAAACAGTATGTAATATAGAAATATTCTGTTGGACATATTTATGGAGATTTGAGTCAGAAATGGATTTCTTGCCCTTTAAAAGCCTTGTTTCCTACAATGTCCTCTATTGAAAGTGCTGTTTTTTAGGCCCTGCAGATGGAGGACAGATGTTTCTTTATGCTCAAAAGTCCACTCTATGTAGCTAACCAGAATGTGATTTTATCTTGTTCTGAATGTTTCAGAAAAATGGCATTGGACACATCGTTCTAAATGAAAGCCAAATCAAAGGAGTTACTGCATAGGTTCGATGAAAACAACAACAGAATGTAGCTCAGTGACCTGGGAGGGAACTTCCCATTTCAGAGTTCGTTCTGAACCACACAGACATTTTTGATTCACTCGACCCGGACATTCAGCCTGAAGTCAGAGAACCGTGTGTGTGTCTGATGGGGTGGGATGCTACAGGTTTGGGTAGGTGGACGTTCAACTTCATTTCATTGTGACACACAATCCTAAGGAGAGTGAAGGCCCTGAGGCCGTGCAGAGCGGGTGGGAACTTTGCTGTGACTTAAGTCTGACTACGCAGATAAACAGACACTTTCTGTGAGTCCAGCAGTTACACTTTTGTGCCTGGGCGTATGTTAAATTCCCAATTAAATGGGAAGAATGATTAGACCTCTATGATTATATTTTAGAGTCTTTGCTGTATTTGGAGTTATGATTGCAACCAATGAAAAAATTTTCAGGGCCAGTCCACAAGTACACAGGTTTTGACTGAGCCGATTTCCAGGTTGGGAAATTTGTAGTTGTATTGGGTTGTAGAATACAAATATTGTCCATTTGTATTTTGCAGAGCATCAGAGCATCTCAGAGCTAGAACTGGCCTTACAGTCACCTAGCTCACTGTTTTACTGAAGAGGAAATTGAAGTAGGCTTAGTGGCATTCTGGGAGTGAAACCTAACACAGATGGAAGAACATTCGCTGAGGACCCACAGGGACCCACGTGCAAGGTGATATTTATAGATTTGGTTGATTTTTTTGGGTAAGTCCTACGAACTCAAACTCTAAAATCAGATCTGAATTCTAAACAAGATTTCTTTGCTTACTAGCTGTATGAGTTTTGGTAAAACATTTAACTTCTTCAAGCCTCAGTTTTCTCATCTGTAGAATGGGCATAAGATTTTCATTTTTTTTTTAAACCTCCTACCTATTACACACTCAGTGTTCCAAATCTACTTCCTCATGCAGTTTCCTTGTCCACAAGCCTTCAATGACTTTTTGATGTTTTAACAGTCTGTCCACAAAACTCATACCCCCTCATAGTTTATGGCACATACACTTTCCCTTAGGCATTCTGGTTGACCCGCTGGCCCTGGGACACAGTTTGCCAATGCCTGGATTTCTGTCTTCCATTCATTCTGCACCTACAATGTGCCAGATACTATACTAGTTGAAGGGGATTAAAAAGATGGACAAGATTTGGTTTTCATCATCAATACAGTAAGGAGGAAATCTATAAATAAGCCCACTGCATTGTTCTCAGGGTTAGGAAGAAGAGCACCTAACTTGAGATAATGTTAAGAGACAAAATTATATTTCATTTTAGTCTTGAAGAATGAATGGAGAGTTGACAGTAGTTGATTAATAGATAAATGATAGATAGGTAATCTTCCATGTTTGTATGAAGGAAGGGACTTCTGATTGAGAGAACAGCGTGGGCAAAGCACAGAGGTTCGGAAAGGCCTGGAACAGGGGACTGCCATATGGTTCCATGCGGTGGGCCTGCAGGAATGCATGTGGGAAGTTCAGCACTGCCCAGAGGGTCTGGATTCTGGCCAAAAGAAAACCACTGGGGTCAGGTCGCATTGCTGCTTTGTGAAACCCCACAAGGCACAAAAGGGCAAGATCATTAACATTTCCAATGAGTCACATATAAATGACTGCTTACTGAGGTCTCTTTCTCAAAGTACTGAGGCCGGGGGCATCTTTCATATCTCATCATGTGGCATTGGATTTCATTTTTCCAAGCTTCCTCCATCTACAGTTACAAATGATAACCCCTCTTCTTGTTAAGTCTTATTGCCTGGCTGTGGCAGAGCAGAAAAGGCTAGAAAAATAGAAAAGGGTGTGTGACTGTGGTATATATTGTCAAAGAAAACTCCTACTGCCCTGTTGTAACCCCGGAGTGGTGATGGACAAATGCTTGTTAATAACGGGAGACCCAGCATGCCATCCTTTGCTCTGTGACTCGGCTACCTGATTGCTTCCAGGGACATGTGGGTCTGCCCAGGGCATGGCCTGTTTTTTTAGCCATCTTCTGGCTGTTCCTCCTCTTCACAGTAGGAGAGAGAAAAAGAAGAAAGAAAGGGCCCCTGTGTTACCAAAGGTCCAGGTTCACCTTTGCTAGTCCAGAATACTTTCCTCATTCAGAGGGGAACATTCCCTTCACGTGTCAGCCAGTCAGCCAGCCAGAGGTTTAGGGAGAATCTCAGCGCCAGGCGCCGAGACTTTAGGTAGATGTGCAAGCTGTCCACACCAGGTTGGCAGTCCAGTCAGGAACACAGATTGTAAACAGAATCACCCAAGTGGTGGGCACCTCAAGTAGAGTGCCAGTTGCCACAGAACATACAGCCGGCAGCCTGAGCATGAACTGGGCAGGAAGGTGCTACCCTGAGGAGGTGACCAGTGACCTGAGGACTGGACAAGCAGGAGTCAGCTGCAAAGGGAGCAAGGAAGAGCCTTAGAGGCAGAGAGAAAGACTGAGGTGGGCAAGGGCATGTTTGAAAAGATTTCTACCACCTATGGAGGAAGAAATGAGAACAACCTCATTAGAGCTCATGTTGTAAACACCCACTAGGGTCACAAAGAATGCTGAGCATTTTACATCATCTCTTGGAATGATGGTATATGTTATCAAAGAAGACTGTGTGAGGTTTGTTTCCATGAGAGCGGGGCCCTGTTTGTCTTGTCCCCATTGATCCCTCTGTAGCCTCTATACCTAAGTCAGCATCTGGGAAGGAGCAGGCATTAATATTCATAGAATAGAAGTTACATTTTACAGAAGGGGAAGCTGAGGCTGAGAGAGAGAACGTTACTCAAGTGGTACTGGTTGGAGAGAGGACTCCAGTACAGGGTGGAGTTCAGTGCCTTCCCTGCAGCCCGCTGATGGTCTGGCTGTGCCTAGGACAGCAGTCACACTTTCCCTTCTAGACTCAGCAGAGCCCAGGTCTGGGCCTGGAGCTGTCTGAGCTGAGCGCCAGGGCACAGAGGAGGCACACAGCTCATGCTCCAGGCCAGCACCCCCCCAGGTGAGGGAAGCCTGATGAGCACACAGTTGGCCTTTGGAGCTGGCACCCAGCGGGATGTCCCCTAAATGCAGGAGGGAGCTGACATCTCTCAGTGCCCTGGAGTCAGGAGGTGCGTCTCTCCAACTGGGAGCCTGTTAGTTGACTGGACCCTTAAGCCTAGCACCCCAGGGAACAGAAACCAAAGAACTGACACATTAGAGGCATTTGTTGGCCCCAGGTCAGACTCTGGGCTCACCATCAGTGGTTATGGACCTGCCTCAGATGTCAAGCTATGGTGTTACAATCCAAGACGGCAGAGCACCTCGCAGGTCACGTTCTCACCTGTGCAGCCTCGGGACATTTCCCTTTACTGGAAACTAACCTGAGCAAGATGAAGCCCTCCAGGCAATGTTCCTGTCTGTCCTGCCCTACACAGCGTCTCTTCACTGCACACTTGGCCCTCCTGATGCAGAGGCCTGGCAGAACAGCCCTTTAAAATAATTCCATTTCCCTTTACTTGCTCTTGTGCCTTAAGTGCTTAAGTGAATAAAAGTATTGTTCCTATGTCATTTAAGTGAGTCATTTCAAAAGCTAAAAATTAAATGTGTGACATTCTCAGGCTCTTAAGAAAATTACTCATTAACCCTGATCAACACTACGCACTCACTGAGTGTTTCGTGTACATCAGAACATTGGAGCTGGCAGGCACCCTAGAGAGCATCTGGCCTCACCCTCTCGTTAGGATCAGTAAGGCTGGGCCCCTGAGCACGTTACATAGGCAGATTCCACTGGAAATGGCAGCGTCACAAGGGCTGATGCTGAATCCCACCAGACACAAGGACGCTTTCTTCTCTCCCTGAGCTGACCTGTGGTATCCTCAGCACTGCCAGATTCCCAGAGCCACAGCTCACCCAGAGAGAGAAGCGTGTGACTCTCTTGAGGGCCCCTCCAGCCATGGGCTCAGCCAGGACCTCTGCTGATTATCTAAGGCAGCATCCAAGCCACTTGGCTCACTTCTAGCCTGGCAAAAAATTCTCTTGGGCATTCTTTCTAAGCTGGAGGAATTAGCCTCCTCACCAGAAAAAGAGACAAGGGCCAATTTCTTTTATCTTCTAGAAGAACATAAATAACAGCTAATGTGGCTGTGCAAAGTTGCTTGGTAGGTCACCTTCCCTTCCTTAGCAGAGCTCAGTGGAGGGGTGGGAGGTCTGAGAGCTGCAGTCCCACTGTGTGAATGAGGCTCGGAGACTGCTGAGCTGGACGACTTGCCTCAAAGGATAGGCATTTCGAAGAATCCAAGGGGAAATGCCAAGTGAAGTGATGCTTCAAGGAGTGGGTCCTTAGAGCTTGGGTTAAGGCTTTTTCCATGATTAGCAGTGCATTCAGCCAAGAGGCAAAACCAGGAAGAGACACCTTGTCCACTTGGGAGAGGAACACAGCTTCTTATCTGGAGCGTGGCATGAATTCAGTAAGGACAGCATAACCTGTCCCTCCTCTCTCTCCAAATGTCTAAATCAGCAGAACACATTTAGAACGAATTTAGCCTGAACTGCGAGGAGGAGACGTTTTGCAAGTCTGAAATGTCTGCTCTCCCTTCCCTGTAATAAATCAGGATTCTCAGGGGGTTAAGCTGAAGCGGCAATTCTGTGCTACAACCCAGACTGCCTGCGGGCCTCCCCTGCACCTTGAAACAAAGACCAGAATGTTAACAATCCTTTTTAACAGGATGAGGCCTTTATCCAGTATCTCCCATAGGGTCTGAAATTCAGAATGACACCCCATTCTTCTAATGAGAGTAAATGTATTCAAAGCTTAGGTTAGGACATTAAAATAAAAAGTATGCATTTTCAAAAATAACCAAAGTTTGGAAATACAGTAGTCCTTTGGATGAAGTCATACATCAAAGGTGTGTTTGTGTATACAAGTGTGCCTGCAGGCATATCAATTATTTTGCAGAATATCCAGATTCTGCCTATTATAATGGACAGAATACTGAAATAGATGTCAAAATCCTAGCCTGTGCTCACAACCCCATCACTCACTTGCCGTGTGCCTTTGGCAGGATGCACTATACAAAAAGCAGAAATTTGGTGCTACAGTGTCTAATTCAAAGTATGACTCTGCCACATACTAGCTATATCCTCTAATATATACCCTAATATGTCATTTAACCTGCCTGGACCTATTTCTTTTCCTATAGATAGCACCTACCTTGTATGCCTTAAGCATTAGTGATGTTTATAAAGTTTGTGGCAGGTGCTCAATAATGGTAACTACTGAAAATGGCTCTTTCAGAGCCTAGTTTTCTTATAAGTGAAATGGGATCAGGAGCCTAAGTGTGTTGGGCCCAGTAATGCACCGTGCAGAGGAAGGGGTTATTCTCAAGGTGCAGGCTGTAACTAAAGTGAATGCAGCCTGTTAGAGAAAACAGAAAGCCTGGGGTTCGGGAGGTGCCTGGAGTGCTAGCCTTGGCCCTTCCACTAGCCGTTGGCTAAATACAGATGATCTGTGCTCCTTAGAACCAGCCCAGAAGGTGAAAAGACACTCCCACATACAGTGGGTTTGTGATCTCCAACAAAACACTTCCACTTTCCTCCTTAGAAAAGTCTCCATAGTTCCTTCCAGTTAGAAAGTTCGGCAATTCTGGAATTATATTAGGGATGTGATTCACTGGCTCAGAAACAAGCTAGGACAGATATGGAGCAGGATGAAGCACCGGGCTTAAAGCCGATGGGAAGACACCAGTGAGCTCTGAAATCCGGAGTGGGATTTGCCCATCTTCCAACACCAAGGTGGGCGAGAGAGGAAGTGCTGGTGTGGTGTTTACCTAAACCTCTGAAGAAACAAGCTTTGCAGACCTGCAGGTTGAATAGGATTCCTCTTCTAAACAGTTATGAGACCTTGGGAAAGTTAGGATTTTTAAGACTGTTTTCTCATCTATAAAATGGGAATAACACCCACCAAGTTTGTTGGATAGACCGAGCTAGCACACGTAAAGAAGTGAGCAGATTACCTGGCATGTAGCCCCTGCTAAGTAAGGATATTGCTATATTCCACAGCTGTTTCCCTCCAGAGATGGACTCCAAGGTGAAGGAGCACAGATGGAATAATTAGATTTTTATCTTTTCTCACTATGAAGCCATTAATCAGGTTTGTGATGCACTGTTTTGCCCAATTAGCGCAAATCCAGCAGCCTTTCCTCAGTGCAGACGGAGTCAGTTCCCCTTCACTTGGTGACTTGTTCACGCTTTCCCTTTGCACAGAGCAATTGCCTGAGACTGGCTCAGTCTATTCTGAAAAGCGTGACAGAACTGCTCTGGTCGCCCCAGAGTGATCTAAGTCATTCTCTGTGAGGCACCACAGAGTCAGTAAGACAAGAAAACAAATCCAAACCCAGTTCAGAGATAGGCGAAGGGAAACTTCCTTCACACGGGTGGCATTTGGTACCCCCGGGTTTACACAGTTTCCTGGGACACTAATTTACAAGGAACACCAAATGTCATTGGAATAATCAGAAATAGGAGACCAGTTAACTCAAGTTTGCATATGCAATTCCTTAGGTTACCAGCCTATGGAATTGCAAATCGGTCCATGCAGCACACTGAGTAAGTGTCTTGTTTGAAATTTGAATTGTGACGCTGGGAAGGGAGAATATTGATAACTGAAGGACATTTCTTTTGGTGAGCACAAACTAAAACATCACCCTTGGGATGATGGGTATTTAATACTCTCAAAGATGTGATTTAGTGATGGGGAGGCTATTTAAGATTGGAGTGTGTAGTTAGGACACCAAACAGCACAGCCAGAGAGAATGAGAGAGAGGAGAGAGATCAGAGGGAGTGGGGGTAGAGAGAGAAGGGAAAGGGTGGGGTCAGGACTGTAGGGAGATTGAAGGAGGAAATATTAAAGGGAGACCCAGCAACTTACAGACCTGCTCATGAGGCCTGGAAGAAGAGACTGTCCCCTGGGGATGCTGGACAGACCTGCTCTGAGCTGACAACTCGCATGCACCCTACAGCCAGCCCCTCCTCGCACCTGCCTGGCTCAATCTTCTTTAAGTGCTGCCTCACTCTTGTGAGTTTTGCTTTTGGAGAAGGGAATAATTAGGTAGCTGACGTAGGGATTCATTATTTTTACAAATAGAAAACCAGTTCCCCTATCTCTACCAGATACATATTGAATAAATAAAGCATGTTTTTAAAGGGGTGCCATATTCTTACCTCTCCAGGGCAGCCACATGTCCAGTCTGGTCCAGGTACCAGGAACACTGCATGGAGCTAAGTGCATCTCATTTGAGATGGAGTCACAGATAAGTGAGCATGACTGAATTCTCAAAATCTTACCTTGGGGGTTACATTTACTAAAGACAAGGCAAGGAGAAAGTGAAAAAAAGGGGAGAAAATAGAATCTGGGAAAGCTTTTGATTCTTATCTCAGCAGCAGAGGGAGGCAGAGAGTAAAAAATGGTATGTTGAGCCTTACCCAAACAAACAATAGGCCTGCGTAAAAAGACATCCAACATTTAAGGTATTTGTTATAAGAAATAATTTGAAAAGCTTCTCAGTAGCACAAGGCAGTTCTACAGAATCATTGGTATTTAGGAGGCAGGACTTAGAGCTCATCTAAAGGATAAGACAACACAGGGCAAAGAGAGATTTGTATTTTTAAAAAGAAAGACAACATGTTAAAAAATGACATTTTTCTGATCGTTCTTTGGCATATGCATTTTATTTTCTTCTGTAAATACAGGGTGTGAGTTCCTGTGACTGTGCCTTTGGATAAATGGCTTTTCTTGAGACCTCAGGAATGAGAGGAACAGACAATGCAAGCTAGGGCCCTGGATTTCAGAGAATCTAGCAATGGGGGCAGAACCCAAACACAGCTGCAGCTCCAGAGAAGGGACCTGTGCCCTCAGCCCTGCCGATGTGGCCTCTCTGTTCCGCAGCAGGCCCTGCTCAGTATGTTCAAAAACTCATTTTGCAAAGTGGAAGCAAACACTGAAGAACATGAATCCACACTACTGCCATGCTCTTGGGGCATGTCCCTGCCCTGTAGGCTGTTAGCACAGGACCCTAGCAGCCCAAAGCACCAAGCAGTCCCTGAATGGCTGCTATTGCCTTAGTCAGGCACTGGTTTTCCTTTCCTCAATATATTTCCTATTCCTGAGCAGCTGGAGGGAGGTGAAAGCCTTTCTTAAAGCATCACCCTTACAGGAAAAAATATGGCCATCTGGTTTCAGCAGTTAGTTTTCCCTTAAAACCTGGTTCAGTATATATTGTTTTGTCCTCCAGCAGAGAAAAAGTTGTGTATCTGCTTTCTAATGTGTTCCTGAAAGTGTGGGTGTGCATGTGTGTGTGTGTGAATGAGAGATGAAAGTCTTTATTCAAAAGGCCCTACTATCATATGCCCATTTTACCAATTCCATGTTTAATCCCTTTATTAAACCTTCTCAAAATGTTCTGTCTTGCAGTTCATTACTTTCTATTTATCTTGTCCACTATTCAATGTTAATGCTAAACTAACAGTAATCGGAGAAGCAAGAGTCCAGAAGAAGACAGGGAAGAGAGATGGTTGGTTTATCAACATTAGCTCCCAAGGATGGAAAGATGGAACTATTAGGATTGTGACAGATCCCTGCTCCAGCGTACTCTAGGGTCAATCCAGCTCTTTTCGGGTATTTCCTATTTTGTGACCATTGCAGTATATTTTGAAAACTCATACTACTGTTACGAGATTCATGTGTAAATCTATAATCTATCACTTGGTAAATAATATAATAGCGCAACTGCACAGGGAGCTATGGAAGAGGAAGAGAATCACTTTTGGAGCCTGGGCACTGTAAGTGTACACATGTAAAAATTAGTACAGTCCACTTCCAATGTTTAATCTGTTTTTATTTGTCATTTATTATAAAAATTGAATCTTTATTTTACACAAAAGATACTTTAAAAACAGGAAAGTTTACCAAAAACTACTAAATCTCAGGCAAAGGATTTTTACCACCAAAATGCAGATTTACATGGTAAACCTGAGGGCCAAAAACATTCAACTCATGACAAAATCTTACATTTTCTAATAATTCATTACTAGAAGCAAAAACTGATTATGCACGTTTCAAAATACATGACAAAGATAAAATACATACTAGCCTTTCCTGTGAAGCCACCCAAAGGAAATGTCTCAAGACTGGCCCCATTATTTGAGTGAGTGAAACATTTGAAGAGTTTCAAAAATAGATGTAAATATTTTGGTTTATACATGATATATATATATGCACAAACACATCCATTCTACTTCTATGCTTCTTTGTATTTTTTTTTAATTGCACCATCTCTGTTAGAGATAATATATAACATGCAGGAGGCATTCATAAACGTTTTTCTCAGCAGTAGCATCTAATACAAGTCAAATGCAAAACTTCTCTATGAATTCAGTTCAACTTGAAGCCATCTCGGTAGTTTGGCTCACATACTCTATATTAATGCTTTAGCACTGATGACATTGTTCATGTAAAAACAAGTGGAAGAGAATGTAGTCCATTACCAAAGAGACTTAGTAGATAGCTCCCAGTGGAAGTGGGAGACCAGAAACAGGAAGAAACCAATTAAATAGGATGGCAGTTTTTCACTGTTTCAGCTTTCATATCCAGCTGTAGATAAGAAATAAATATGTCCAGGGCATTTTGCAACAGTTATTAGTTTATGCCATTTCATGTATATAATGTCTTCATAATTCAAACTAGGATGCAAAATAACTTTTCCCCTTCTCCCACCAGCCTTCCCCTTGTTTCCACGAAGAAATAAAAACAGATTTTGATGCAATATAGTTCCCAAAAACAAAGTGGACTTAGAGTTATATGCTCATGCTTTTGGTTGGTTGAGGGACAGTGGATCAGCTCTGAATACTGCAGGGATGGGTAAAGCAGAACTACTCAATTAGGCATAATGAGAGGCATAATTAGAGGCTCTGGCCTCCCCTCAAATAAACACATGCCCAAGTATCACTGCAGGTTCTCTAGCACAAATATATGTTACTATACAACTGCTGATCACATTTAAGGAGGGGAGTGAGTGATGAGGGAAAACACAATACCTCAGAGGATAGAACAATGCTAAGCAGATTAAGATGGAAAGAGCCTTTTATTGAAAATACAAGGAAAGAAAGCTAGAAATCCAGAGAATAACTGTTTGATTATTTTAATGGTTTCCAATACTATGCAGTATTTTCATTAAACATACAAAATTTGAATCATGGAACATATGAAGAACAGAAACAAGTATTTTCACTATCAAATGATAATGTTATGCAAATAACTTTCTGCAGCTCACCACAGCACACTAACTGGAGCTACACCACAGTGCCAAGATCCCTGGGGATCTCTATTTACCCTGTTTAACACAAACATTTGTTAAGTGACAGTGAAATATGGTGACACCTGGGGGAAAAGTTAAGACTGAGGATGAAGAATGAAAACATAGTGTCTATGTGCCACATAAATGTACCCTGCTGGCAGTTAGGGGGAGAACACTGTGTCTTTCCAGGGATGCTCAAAACTGCTTCGGTTCTCAGACTAAGGTTGAGCATTCAGTTTTCTTTTAAATATTATGACTAAGAGAATAGAACACTCCATGATTACAAGTAATGAGTATAAAAGAACATCCTAGCATTAACTGACAACCTCTAGCTACTTTGGAAAAAATACTGAACATCCAAAGCTAGAAAGTTACCTACTACATATATAAGGGTGTGTGTCTATATGTGTGCAAGCTTATCTGTGTGTGTGTGTGTGTGTGTGTGTGCGCACGCATGTAAATAAAATGAACCAAAGGTTGCCAGCATAAGCCATCAACTTTGTTCTGAAAACTCTGACATTTATTTTTTGGAAAATATACTTCATGTTCTTCGAAATCAAATGCCAACAAGAGTCTCATGATTATCATGAACAAACTTCATTTTCTTCATATAAAATCCTCTTAGATATTATGAAGATCAGCTACAACAGTGCGGCAGAGGTGGCATCAATACATTCTTGCATGTCAAATCGATGGTCTCAGAGTTCACTGCATCAGAGCTCTGTCATTTCAAAAGCTACCTAAACACTCATGTGTACGATTGAAAAAATAATCTAAAAACTATGGCATCAAGAACAGCAAAGTTTGAACCACTAACTATAGTGTTTGGAAAGCAGCTTATAATATTCACTTATGATCCTGATAGTAATGTGTTTCCAGAAACTGAGAGCTCTGATTAAGAAAGATTTAACCAATGATTTCTGCAGGTGAATAGAACTAATGATTAGTCATGGAGAAGTTCTAGTTTGTGAGGGGAATGTTAGCAAATTTGAAATTTATAGGAGAGGATGGGATTTTTTCATACAAATTACGGCTGATTATATGGCCAAAAACATTTAAACACCTGTCCATGTATCATATTCACATCCAAAACAGGATAATCCTATGTAACATTGAAATCAGTACACATGACAATTCTGTTGTGAAATACTGACCATTAACTCACATTAAAAAAAAACAAATATAGTCCCTAGATATAGTCAGAATCTATTTTCTGAATTCCGTCAGTTATGCCTGGGTCCCTGAGAACTTCAAAGTTTTGACTAAAGGCAAGTTTTGGTGAGGATTGTATTTTTACACTGGTTCTTCTAATTCATAATAAATGATAATGTTTTAGGCAGCTTTTGGTGTTTTATGTTTTTTATAGTTAATATTATGCAAATTTCATTTAACATAAACAATTCTTTTTTTCAGAGTTTTAGTCCAGGGGTGTGTGGCTGGTGAGAGAAGCTACATTTTGCTACAGTTTAAAGACTCACTTTCATCTTTCTGGAACAAGCAAAGCAAGAAAAACATACTACGCATCACAATTCCCTGTTTACAGTGCTCATTACCTATAGTGTTTTCCAGTTTTATCCAGATGCAGTTAGATTACTTCATAGTTACACCCAAAATGAGATGGCATTATAACGCCTAGACCCATTAGAGAAAATCACATTAAAAGTATACATTTCTCAAAAATGAGTCAGTCAATTTTATTCACTTTACTGTATGCATGATAACAAAAGGCCAAACACAAAGCTCTTTATAAAAAAGGGCAAAATGTATTCCAGAAAAATTACTCAAAGTCATGAGATGAATTTCAGTTAAATGGTTCTACTTCTCTGTGAGCTTTGAGAACCCATCTTAAAGACTGAATGGAGGCTGAGTGTTTTACATTATAATCATATCTAGAGATCATGCACATGGAGAAAATATTTTGCTTTAACTCTTTTACAAAGAGTTTTAAAACCAATTTTAAAGATCCAAATCTGTACCTCTCCCCTCCATCACAGTTTTTGAAGTAATTAAGGATAGTACCCCTACAATAGCACAGCAACTAGGGAAGAGAGAGGTAGATGATGCAGCCATCCTCTTATATAGGAAACTCCCCAAATATTCTAGGGCACAAGACACAAGGCTTTTGTTATCCAAAGTAAATAATGGCAGAATACAAAAACATTTGGAACAGAATGCACACAAATATGAGAAATAGAAGCAGCCAAAACCAAGTATATTAATTGTAAATTCTTGAAGAAATGAACGTGTTCCCTGTACGTTACAAAATTTCTCACAGATTTTGAATACAAGATTATACAATCGAAAATATGTATATGTTTTACATTTACTATATAAACTATTAGCAAATAAAAAAAGCCTTGACGATACACAAGAAGACATTTTAGAGAATACATTAATTTTCAGGAAGCCCTGAGGGTGGGTGACATGTCCTAAGTATCCTACTCTTGTTCTACACAAAGGCCAAAAGCCGGCACTTTCTCAGGGTTCATCTCTGTTGTTAGGAGAAAACAACATGAAGGAAGATGTAAGCAAGCTGAGACAGGAAGTAAAAATTAAGTCGAGAAGGAATTCTTCCAAGCACAATGCACCCTGCCTAAAAATATTTAAAAACATAAATCAAAGACAGTGCTGAGTGTACATCAAGGGAATTTATGTTGATGAGTTTATGGTCTAGGTGATAAATTTCAAAACAGGAAGTCAGTTAAAACAAGTGTGCAAGTAAGAAATGGGGCATGGGGGAGGGAGAGGAAAAGAGTAGCTAAGCTTCAAGGTAAGAACTGCAACATGGAGATTCAAGGATTTCATGTCTCCTGTTCCACCCCCGAAGTATACTTCTTACGTCTCAATAAGTTAAAAATCAATTATTCACAAAACTTCAGTGTTGACGCTGTTCAATCTGTTTAAGCTAGATACTGAGTTGCTTTAATAAGACATTTGGTTGTAGTTAGTCATAATTATACCCATTTTTCACCTTTATAACTTAGGAAACTTCAGTTCTCATTTAACGCCCTGGGGCATCCTTTCAAAGATTATTTTCTCTTTAGGTTAGCATTTATCTAAGCATGTCTGCAAACGTTCTGTTACAGGGAGAGGAAGGGTACTGAGCAGATTCTCCTCAACAATCAGACAGCTCCGCTTCAGGGACTGACATCCTTCCAGCTCAGGAGGAAGTGTTTCCAGGTAATTACCAATGAGTTCCAGGTGAGTGAGGTTCAAGAGCTCACCCACGTGAGGGGACAAACTCATCAGGCTATTTTTCCCCAAAAGTAAACACTGCAGCTTTTTGCATTGAAACAGCCCATCTGGAAGCATCTCAATCTGGAAAGGAATAGAAAGAAGCCAATAAGCTTGATTTCTGATGGCCTATGATAACACAATTACTTCCTTAAACCCCTACCTTCGACCAAAAACATTTCTGGATGTTTAGCAGGATACATGGAGCAAAAATGATAAATTTGAAGTAGATAAAAAAGATACACGAAAAATAATTTGGACATCCTGACATGGAGTCAATCAGGATTGAGTCTACAGTGAACTTTTCAACCCTTGCTGTACACGAGTGGGCAATAAGTTTGTCTCTAAACATTCTTTTATTTATTTTTTATTAAAGTTTCATTGATATACACTTTTATGAAGGTTTCACAAGAAAAACAATGTGGTTACTACATTCACCCTTATTATCGAGTTCCCCCCATACCCCATTGCAGCCACTATCCATCAGTGTAGTAAGATGGCTCTAAACATTCTAACAATTCTCAAACAAAACCCAATCAGTCATATACTTATTGTCCCTAACATAGAAAATAAACCAGTAACTCAGGGGAATCATAATTATTCTTGAGTCCTAGAACAGAAATAAATTGCTCTCAGGAGTCCATAAAGAGCTTACTGCGTAATGTAATGAGCAATATCCTCAAAAACATCCGGAGAACAGGCATAAGGCTATTTCTTAGGGTTTCACAGTAAAAACGAAACACTTAATTCTGTTAAAAAAGTCAACAGAAACACACATCAGAAGAACATGATAATACGTACATGCACATTTCACTCCCCCCTACATACACATTCATGAGTACCCTTCTTCCTGCTCTCTGGCAATTTCAACTGAATCATGTAACACAGAGAATAATAATTTAAAACAATGATTTTAATACGATAAGAGCTTGCAATTCCTAGAGCTGCTTAAATGAATTGCTCCCCTTTCTAGTGGGTAGGTGGCATGCGAATTTCTAAGGGAGCAAAAGAAACGATTACAGTGTGTTCGTGAAATAGGGTTGATTGGGGAAAGACATCCAGAGAAGAGCTGAGCATGCACAATGCCCTCAACGCTCATCATGCCACTGAATTGAGTGTGTGCCAGGCAGAGCTGGACTGTACACACCCCACCCTGTAATATTCCACACATTTATTCAAGCTGGGGCCGAGCATCTTTGCCACTGTGAGACAATGTAAGCTCCTTGGTTCAGGAAGTGGCTTTGTTAGAAAAAGGGATGAAAGGAGCACTCCAGAGTTCAGGCTGCTCTTTTGATGGGCTAAACACAGTTCCACTGAGCCAGCTCTCTGCTGGAACTTCCAGAGCCATCCAGAATTATCTCCTCAAAAAGATAAACATTCTCCATGCGACCTAAAAGGTGGTCAAATTGCATTAAAAAGTGCTCATTGTGGTAACTACACTTATTGCAGTGCCCATTTTTTAATGTATATAATTGTTGAATCAGTATGTTGTACACCTGAAACTAACATAATATTCTATATTAACTCTACTTCCATTAAAAAATGCTCATTATGTTGGAAACCCCCTCTCTTCCATCACCCCCCCCACACAAAGTGCAGGCTATCCTTGAAAATAAACCTAATGATCACTGCTGCTAAGACTGCATTCAATAGAGCTCATCACTATACCAAAATATGAGGTATAAGGAAAGGAAAAATGTCTATGCTTTTATTTATTCCCTTCTCAAAAATGCAGGTGCAAAGCTATATATATGTAGATCTCGATGTAGAGAGAGAATGGGGAGATAAGAGAAGAAGGAATGTAAACCCTAATGATGTTTTCAGGTCAGAGGCATCTGCAGTTCAGAAGTAGGGTTAGTGATGTTCAAGCAGTGGAAATAATCGGTCCTGGGCAGTGTGCACAGGGTTGAGGGTGCCTATTGGTTCCTAAGCAATAACTTCAGGGAAACAGCTGAAAAACAGGAAGGCTTGGCTTATCTGTGTTCAGTGAATGCAGGCTGAGAACCTCCTTTTATGCCAGGCTCCCAGCTAGGTGTTGGGGATAAAGTGCTGAACGAGGCAGATGGATCTTCAAGAACTTTAGTCCAATGCTGGGTTTCTTGACCTTGGTGCTGTTGTCATACTGGGTGGGCTAATTCTTTTTTGGGGGCAGCCTGTGCTGTAGGATGCTTAGCAGCATCCCTAGCTTCTGCCTACTAGATGCCAGTGCCACACCTCTCCCCAGTTGTGACAACCCAAAACATTGTCATACAAATGTCCCCAGGTGGGGGTAGGGGAGGCACTGGTCTAGTAGGGAAGAGGAATATTAAACAATACACAAGTAGTTTGTCTGTAGTGGTTGCAGTGAAGAAGACTGCCCTAACCTGAGCTGCACGGGGGGTGGGGGGTAGGGGGTGTCTTCCCACCTGCCTTCCTCAGTCAGGCAAGTACCTTCCTTAACTGGGCAGATCTCTGGGGTGGATCCCTGCAGCCACTCCCCTTACTCTCCTTCTGTCTGGCTATCAGCACTACCATGTTCTCACCAATCTTTTAAACCTCTGAATTTGTGGCTTTGGTGACTTCACAGCCCCCAGTACAGGAGAGAGATTTCACAAGACAATGGCAGTGAGCCCCGGACCAGAGGCCCCAGGGTGCCTGAGGTGCTGCTGTCACAAGAATGAGTCATGGGCTGTGGTTAATAGTACCAATTTCCCAGTGCCAAGTGTCCATCTCAGGGCTTTCTCTTGCCATTGGCACCAGCGACGGCAGAGGACCATGACTCACCTACTCGAAGTGGTTGTACCAGAGGAGGCAGAGGAGCTGTGTAACTCAAACTTTTGTTCAATTCAGCAGTTTTATCCTGAAAATTCTACTTAAACCTTTAAGAATAGTTTGCAATGAATCTTTTAAGAACACCAAATACATACTGCCTGGGTCAATACATTTTAAAAAATGTTTAGATAGGAGAGGATTAAAGGTAATGGCATGAGAGGTGAGACAGAGGCTTCCTCCTAAAACAGCATATAATACAAAAATATAATTAATACAACTAATCCTGAAAGAGCAACAGGAAAGAGGGCTGTGCCAAACTGCATACACCTGGAGAAAAGAATAAACATCACGGAACAGGGTAATGTACCAAAGCCAAGGCCCAGCTGGATCCAAGCCCTTCCACCACCCCAGCTCACAGGTGGGAGGAAGAGAAACGGAGCAGGGAGGGAGTGGAGGCCTGGGACTGCTGAATACCTAACTCTGGAGATCTGCTCTGGGAGCACAAACCTACATTTCATGGTGCTTTCATAGTACTGTCATGATTAGGGGGTTAGAAAGCTAAAACAGGCAGAATACCTGGAGAGACTGAGACTCCAGCTGCTTGTGGAAAGCAGGGATCCATATCCAGCTGCTCTGGGACAAAAGAAAAGCTGGAAGTCTGAGAGACTTCCTAAATATAGGGCTGCTAAAGGGGCAAGGATTCCACAGAGTATACTGCTCAAGAGAAAGGACAGGTGGACAAAATTTTCCAGGTGCACTCTGTCCAGCAGGTTGGGAACTTTCTCGATCTTTGGGTGCTCCAGCTCGTTGGCTGGCTGCACAGCTCGAGGGACCCCCTCCTTGATATGCGGCCTACTGTGCCTTTCTCCGGGCAAGCCCCACCTGGCTCACAAACCAGCAAACCCTACCCTGCCATTAGGCCAGACAGAGGGAAGCCCCATCTACAGCAACTACAAAAACAAAGCCTAGAGGCTTATACCTGTGTGCTCGGCCCACTTCTGGCAGTGGAGGCAGGCATAGCAGCGGTGAAGCAGGAAACAGCTCTTCCCACCCCCCAGGCACCAATACAGCTCCCCTGCAACCCCCAATCTTGCATCAGGGGCTGAGCAGCTCCAGAGAGTAGAGCTTCTGTACACCAGAGGGCACCATATACAAATATGAAACGCCAAAGACACCTAGTTCAAAGTAAAATTATTAATACAACACCTGAGAAAGATTCAAATGAAACTGACCTCATGAATCTTCCTGAAAGGAATTTCAAAATAAAAATCATTAACATACTCAAGGAGGTAAAGAAAAATATTCAAGAACTCAGGGATGAATTTTGGTTGGAGATCCAATCGTTGAAGAGCACAATGGAGGGTATTAAAAGCAGGTTGGATACAGTGAAGGAGAAAATAAATGAAATGGAAATTAGAGAAGAGGAATACGAAGAAGCTGAGGCACAGAGAGAGAAAAGGATCTCTAAAAATGAAAGAATATTGAGAAAACTGTGTGACCAACCCAAAAGGAATAATATCCATATTGTAGGGGTACCAGAAAAAGAAGAGAGAGAAAAAGGGGTAGAAAGTGTCTTTGAGGAGGTAATTGCTGAAAACTTCCCCAAACTGGGGAAGGAGATAGTCTCTGAGGCCATGGAGATCCACACATCTACCAACACAAGGGACCCAAGGAAGACAACACCAAGACATACAGTAATTAAAATGGCAAAGATCAAAGATAACGACAGACTATTAAAAGCAGCCAGAGCGAAATAAGATCACATACAAAGGAAAGCCCATCAGGCTATCATCAGACTTCTCAGCAGAAACCTTACAGGCCAGAAGGGAGTGGCATGATGTATTTAATGCAATGAAGCAGAAGGGCCTGGAACCAAGATTACTTTATCCGGCAAGATTATCATTTAAATTTGAAGGAGGGATTAAACAATTTCCAGATAAGCAAAAGCTGAGAGAATTTACCTCCCACAAACTGTCTCTACAGTCTATTTTGGAGGGACTGCTATAGAAGGAAGTGTTCCTAAGGTTTAATGGCTGTCACCAGAGGTAATAAAACCAAAGTAAAGAAAATAGAACAGTTAATTACTAAGCAAATGCAAAATTAAATCAACTATCCCCAAAGCCAATCAAGGTACAGACAAAGAGTGCAGAATATAATATATAAAGAATGGAGGAGGAAGGAAAAGGAGGAGAAAAAGAAAAGGACCCTTAGATTGTGTTTCTAATAGCATATAAGGTGAGTTAAGTTAGACTCTTAGATAGTAAGGAAGTTAACCTTGAACCTTTGGTAACCATGAATCTAAAGTCTGCAATGGCAATAAGTACATACTTATTGATAATCACCCTAAACGTAAATGGACTGAATGCACCAAACAAAAGACATAGAGTCACTGAATGGATAAAAAAACAAGACCCGTCTATATGCTGCCTACAAGAGACTCACTTTAAACCCAGAGACATACACAGACTAAAAGTGAAGGGATGGAAAAAGATATTTCATGCAACTAATAGGGAGAAAAAAGCAGGAGTTGCAGTACTTGTATCAGACAAAATAGACTTCAAAATAAAGAAAGTCACAAGAGACAAAGAAGGACATTACATAATGATAAAGGGGTCAATCCAACAAGAAGATATAACAATTATAAATATCTGTGCTCCCAACACAGGAGCACCTACATATGTGAATCATATACTAACAGAATTAAAAGGGGAAATAGAATGCAATGCATTCATTTTAGGAGACTTCAACACACCACTCAGTCTGAAGAACAGATCCACCAGACAGAAAATAAGTAAGGACACAGAGGCACTGAACAACACATTAGAACAGATGGACCTAACAGATATCTACAGAACTCTACACCCAAAAGCAGCAGAATACACATTTTTCTCAAGTGCACATGGAACATTTTCAAGGATAGATCATATGCTAGGACAGAAAAAGAGCCTCGGTAAATTAAAAAAGACTGAAATTGTACCAACCAGTTTCACAGACCACAAAGGTATGAAACTAGAAATAAATCATGCAAAGAAAATGAAAAATCCCACAAACACATGGAGGCTTCACAACATGCTTCTAAATAACCAGGGGATCAATGACCAAATAAAAACAGAGATCAAGCAATATATGGAGAAAAATGGCAACAATAATTCAAATCACCAAACCTGTGGGACAGAGCAAAGGCTGTGCTAAGAGGAAAATATATTGCAGTACAGGCCTACGTCAGGAAAGAAGAACAATCCCATATGAACATTCTAAACTCACAATTAACTAAACTAGAAAAAGAAGAACAAATGAGGCCCAAAGTCAGTAGAAGGAGGGACATACTAAAAATTAGAGAAGAAATAAATAAAATTGAGAAGAATAAAACAATAGAAAGAATCCATGAAAGCAGGAGCTGGTTCTTTGAGAAAATAAACAAAATAGATTAACCCCTAGCCAGACTTACCAAGAAAAAGAGAGAATCTACACACATAAACAGAATCAGAAATGAGAAAGGAAAAACCACTACTGACACCACAGAAATACAAAGAATAATTAGAGAATACTATGAAAAATTATATGCCAACAAACTAGATAACCTACAAGAAATGGACAACTTTCTATGAAAATACAACCTTCCAAGGCTGAGACAGAAAGAAACAGAAAATCTGAAAAGACCAATTACCAGCAACAAAATTGAATTCATAATAAAAAAACTACCTAAGAACAAAATTCCTGGGCCAGATAGCTTCACCACTGAATTTTATCAAACATTTAGTGAAGACCTAATACCCATCCTCCTTAAAGTTTTCCAAAGAGTAGAAGAAGAGGGAATACTTCCGAACTCATTCTATGAGGCCAGCGTCACTCTAATACCAAAACCAGGCAAGGACACCACAAAAAAATAAAATTATAGACCAATATCCCTGATGAACATAGATGCAAAAATACTCAACAAAATATTAGCAAACCGAATTCAAAAATACATAAAAAAGATCACCTCTCATGATCAACTAGGATTTATTCCAGGGATGCAAGGATGGTACAACATTCAAAAATCCATCAACATCATCCACCACATCAACAAAAAGAAGGACAAAAACCACATGATTATCTCTATAGATCTGAAAAAACATTTGACAAAATTCAATATCCATTCATGATAAAAACTCTCAAGAAAATGGGTACAGAGGGCAAGTAGCTCAACATAATAAAAGCCATATACCACAAACCCACAGTCAACATCATACTTAACAGTGAGAAGCTGAAAGCTTTTCCTTTAAGATTGGGAACAAGACAGGAATGCCCACTGTCCCCACTTTTACTCAACATAGTACTGGAGGTCCTAGCCATGGCAATCAGACAACACAAAGAAATAAAAGGCACCCAGATTGGCAAGGAAGAACTTAAATTGTCCCTGTTTGCAGATAACATGATATTGTACATAAAAAACCCAAGGAATCCACTCCAAAACTACTAGATCTGAATTCAGCAAAGTTGCAGGACACAAAATTAATATGCAGAAATCTGCAGCATTCCTATACACTAATGATGAACTAGCAGACAGAGAAATCAGGAAAACAATTCTATTCACAGTTGCATTGAAAAGAATAAAATACCTAGGAATAAACCTAACCAAGGAAGTGAAAGATCTATATTCTGAAAACTACAAGACACTCATGAGAGAAATTAAAGAAGATACCAATAAATGGAAACACATCCCATGCTCATGGATAGGAAGAATTAATATTGTCAAAATGGCAATCCTGCCTAAAGCAATCTAGAAATTCAATGCAATACCAACAGCATTCCTCAATGAACTAGAGCAAATAGTTCTAAAATTCATATGGAACCACAAAACACCTCGATTAGCCAAAGCAATCTGGAGAAGGAAGAAAAAAGCTGGGGGGATTATGCTCCCCAACTTCAAGCTCTACTGCAAAGCCACAGTAATCAAGACAATTTGGTACTGGCACAAGAACAGAACCATAGACCAATGGAACAGACTAGAGAGCCCTAATATAAACCCAACCATATATGGTCAATTAATATAGGATAAAGGAGCCATGGACATACAATGGGGAAATGACAGCCTCCTCAACAACTGGTGTTGGCAAAACTGGACAGCTACATGCAAGAAAATGAAACTGGATTATTGTTTAACTCCATACACAAAAGTAAACTCAAAATGGATCAAAGACCTTAATGTAAGTCATGAAACCATAAAACTCTTAGAAGAAAACATAGGCAAAAATCTCCTGAATATACAACTGCTTCCTGAACGCATCTCCTTGAGCAAGGGCAACAAAAGCAAAAATGAACACATGGGACTACATCAAACTAAAAATTTTCTGTATGGCAAAGGACACCATCAACAGAACAAAAAGGCATCCTACAGTATGGGAGAATATATTTGTAAATGACATATCTGACAAGGGGTTAACATCCAAAATATGTAAAGAACTCACATGCCTCAACACCCAAAAAGCAAATAACTCAATTCAAAAATGGGCAGAGGGTACGAAGAGACAATTCTCCAAAGAAGAAATTCAGATGGCCAACAGACACATGAAAAGATGCTCCACATTACTAATCATCAGGGAAATGCAAATTCAAACCAGAATGAGATATCATCTCACACCAATAAGAATGGCCAGCCCTGAAAAGTCTAAGAACAACAAACGTTGGTGAAGATGCAGAGAAAGGGGAACCCTCCTACACTGCTGTTGGGAATGTAAACTAGTTCAACCATTGTCAAAAGCAATTCCTCAAAAAACTAAAAATAAAAATACCATTTGACCCGGAATCCCACTTCTTGGAATTTACCCAAAGAATACAATTTCTCAGGCTCAAAAAGACATATGCACCCCTATGTTCATTGCAGCACTATTTACAATAACCAAGATATGGAAGCAACCTAAGTGTCCATCAGTAGATGAATGGATAAAGAAGATGTGGTACATATAAACAATGGAATACTATTCAACCATAAGAAAGAAACAAATCCTACCATTTGCAACAACATGGATGGAGCTGGAGGATATTATGCTCAGTGAAATAAGCCAGGCAGAGAAAGACAACTGCCAAATGATTTCCCTATTTGTGGAGTATAACAACAAAGCAAAACTGAAGGAACAAAATAGCAGAAGACTTACAGACTCCAAGAAGGGACTAGTGGTTACCAAAGGTGAGGGGTGTGGGAGGGCGGGTTGGGAGGGATGGAGAAGGGGATTGAGGGGTATTATGTTTAGTACACATGGTGTGGGGGATCACGGGGAGAACAGTATATCACAGAGAAGGGACATAGTGGATCTCTGGCAACTTGCTGCACTGATGGACAGTGACTGCATTGGGGTATGGGTGGGGAGTTGATAATATGGGTAAATGTAGAAACCACTTTGTTTTTTCATGTGAAACTTCATAAGAGTGTATATCAATAATACCTTAATAAAATTTTTTTAATGTTTATATAGCATTTATTTATACTGAATATATTAGCATGTTCTTCTTAGACTATATAATACATGAGCCAGAAAGGAAAAAATTTACCCTAGACACCTGATTGCTTCTGAAAAATTGAAAATAATTACAGACTATGAGGGAGATGATAAACTTCATAAACAGAATGGTTCTTACTGAATAAACTATACTATATAAATGTAATAAACTACAAAATAAAATGAAGGAAAGAAAAATTAATGACTACATTATCACTCTGTATCCTGGAATTATCTGTCAACCGAGTATCTTCAACAAATTGGTGCCCCCAGAACATCCAGGGAAGGGTGGCCCCTTCCTCTATCTATGGCTGACATTGATAAGTAAACACTCCACTGTTTCCCAGAGGTTGGGACCTTACTCCAGAGTCCTCAATGTCAGATTTCCTTTTTTTCTGGCCACTAACACATGCTGTCGCAGGACATGCTTACCAAATCCATAAAATCCAATCATTTCAAGGAACACAGCTGCGTAGTTCCATTTCTAAGTAGTGATATTGAAAACAACAAGCAGTGCCACATGAGGGATCTTCTGCAGGAATTTCTACATGACTCACCTTCCAGCCAGAAGTCTTTGAGCAACCAAAGACATGCATTAAATGCGGAAAGGTAGAAGTTGTAAGACCTTGGTGTGAACTGAAGTGGTTTTTAAGATCTGAGCAGAACTATTAAGTCCTCCCTCTTCTCCTGTGCTTCTCCATCGCACTCCATGCCATCTCAATCCAGTGACACGGGCTCTGGGGTGGAGATTGATGTGCTTCTCCCTCTCCTGCCCTCCGTATACACCACTGCTGCTGACATAACAGCACTGGGACCGACGCCTCCAAGATGCGGTCCCAGGTGATGCACCGGAGGGGCAGCCACCCCTAGGAGGCTTCAGACCTCAGCACAGCACTCAGAGCCTCAGTTTCAGGATCAGTCAACTGAGGGCCGTGGCTAGAGCAGAGATTGGACAAGCTTTCTCTAAAGGAGGATAGTAGATATTTTAGGCTTTGTGGGCCACGAGGCAAAACTGAAGATATGATGTAGGCACTTTTATAAAAAGAGAGAAAAAAATTTCATACATTTTTAGGTGATGAAATTCAAAATATAGTAACAACTGAGTACAATTGTCTGATAATGCAGGACCACTAATGAGAACACTGGGATTTATTCATGGACACTGAAATTTGAATTTCATATAATTTTCATGAGTGATGAGATATTATTCTTTTTATTTTTTCACCGACCGTTTAAAAATTTAAAAACCATTCTTAGCTCAGGGCTATAGAAACATTTTAAGACTGTTCTTAGCGCAGGCTATGGGTGGATTTGGCTCCCAGGCTGTATAGTTTGCTGACCTCTGGACTAGATGGCCTATAGTTCCTTTCAGATACAACAGTCTTTGTCTTTTCTTTTTAACTTATTTTCCTAGTTCTAAGTCATAACTGATTAAACCTTTTAATGGTTTTTTTTTCTTGACTGTCCTCTCCCAACCCTTCTGTATGCTACAATCAGAGTTTCCTTTGAAGGCACCTGTTCAGTCTAATTAGCACTTTGAAGTTTAAGTCTGACCCCAGCTACTATCCAAAGACTCAAACTTGAACTTGACTGGCAAACTCCAAGACACTCTCCATTCCCGCCTTCTAAATGTTCTCAGTTCTCATTACATCTGGGCATGCGTGCTGTAACCCTCTGTTCATGACCTCTATCCTTTTTCATTTTCCCAATCTAGTGTTCTCAGGAACACTTCTCCCAAGAATTATTATGAAAAAGAGTGTCTTGCTCAAATGCATTTGATAAAGTTGGATACCATATATCCCTCTTGCAGAAGCACAATATTTATTCATATATTAAAGGCTCTGAGGACTACTGGAGAAAAAATATGCCAAAAAGAAATGTTTAATGTTTATTGTAATAATATCAATAGCAATAACACCTATTGCTATCCTGTGGGAGAAAACTAGAGTGCCCTCTCGATGAATGTCTGTCATTTGGGGGAATGCACAACACCTCTGATGTCTAGAGAATTCCCGACCTTACCTTGGTGGGACTCACTGGGAAGCAGAGCCCTCTTCCCACTAGATGAACTGACAATACCAGATTCTTGTGTTCCCAGCTCCCTGACAGCTCAAATGTCGGCATTCATAAGCTCTGTCCCTCAGGTGCTCAGTCTTGGACCTTGAATTGGTCAGGTCGGAAAGCATCAGAAGCATGAAGAACCTATGTTGTGAGAGGACAAGGGGCACAGGAACAGCAGCACCCAGCTTTCAGGGCCCACCCTGCTGCCCAGAGTGGGTGCGGCCAGCTGCAGTGTGTCCCTACCTTTTTCTGTGCTGTGGGTGTGGCTGGGGTTCTTTTTACTACCTTACTTTGTATTTGACTGACAAGCTTGATTCTACAGCCTTTCCAGTGATGAGACACACAGTGTCCTTTCAATAAGTGTCTTTTTTGCTAAACCACAGAGTTAGTATTTATTGCCTCCGTCTATGAACCTGATACACTGCCCATGTCTTTAGGAACGTCTTTAAAACCTCTTCTTGCAGGAATTGTTACTAAACCCCATTTCAAATGGACAGATCAACTCACATTTCTGAGTATACACATATCTAAACATTTATGCATCCAATTTGATGCTTTATTTTCTAATTTTTATAAATTTTTTGGTCTGCCTTATAGAGTCATGAGAATTTCAAGGTTAGAAGGAAACTTGAAATTAGTTGAATCCCTAAATAAAACACAAACAGGGGTTACAACATTCTTACCAAGTGGCTGACAATCAATATCTGAACAGTTTTATTAATAAGAAAATTACTTCTCCCTTCTCAAATGTTCATTCAATCTTTGGACAGCTTTTTTGGGAAAGGTGAGAAATTTTCTTCTGTGTGTCCTCTTTCTAACATTTATTAGCTACTTCCAATAAGCTTTTTTCCTATTTAAATCTTCTAAACATGTGAAGACCAATTTTGTAGACTACATTCTCTCCCTCCCCTCCCCTCTACATCCCATCATTAGGCTAAACATCCATCAGGGAGGAACTTTTCATCTCTTGAGTGAGTTCTAGTTTCTCCACATCCTTATTAAAGAAGCCTCTTCACCATCCAGAATGTTCCTCACCCAACCAAAGGTGTCATGGTCATCCTCATGGCTCTGAGGATGCTCAGCAACTGCTTTTATCAGACTTCTGAGAAGATACCATTCTACTTTGGTCCTCAACCACCTTCAGCATAAGGCTTTTCATGTGCTACTAAGGATCCTCCCTTATTCAAGACAGGCTGTGTTTCTCATGCCTAGTGTCTCAGACACTGTGAAGAAGTCTAAACTTAAGTGTCAAAAGTGCCAATGATCTTAAGGTTTCATAAACTATAAAAAAATTAATAGTTATATAATCTGTGGCCAGCTAACAATTTTATCAGCTGCAACATTCAAAACTCATGTAGCGATTTAACTGTATAACTTAGTAGAACCAACGCCTTCCAAAATAATTATGTATATTTTTATTATAGATTTAGCAGTGGAAAAAGTATAACCAAAATATTAATATTAATGTACTGCATAATTAAGTGACATTAATAATAAATCTCTAGACCTGTAGTTTTCAAAATATGGTCACCAGACCAGCAGCAGCAGCTCTGCCTGGAGCTTTTTAAAACTGCAAACACTCAGCTCCTACACCAGACCTACTGTATCAGAAACCCTGGGAATGGGGTGCAGCAATCTTTGTTTGAACAAAGACTTCAGTATATAGTTCTGATTTACACTGCTAGTCTACATCAAACCTAAAGGAGTGTCAAAACCTCATAATCCTTTAAGACTTGAATAGTCCTTGCTTATCTCAGAATGGGCTCTCTCTTTTACATACGAGTAAAGTTTCAGAGTTCTAAAAATCAGCATAAATTTTGTTCTTATTCCCCAACTTTCTTTAACAATCCATGGCTTTTGAAAATAGTGCCGGGTGATGAATATGCTTATTAGCTGACAACATGTGCATAGCCCTATTCAGCATGAAATATGAATTACAGAAAGTCTAGGAGATAAGACATTTTTGGGTGGGATAAAAGAAAATAGTTCCCATTTTCAATTAGAGGAAGATCACTCCTCTTTCGGCAGACCCGATTTCTGACAGGTTTTATTTTTTCTTCTTCCGATGAGGGCTTTCCCATCAGTCTCTTGTCCTTTTGGCTAGCATGAATTTTTACTTTTTCCTCCTCCTTCACATTTTAACTCAGGAAGCCACTCATTATTTTGCTTTTTCTTGTTTCAGCGAAGTTAAGTTTTCCTTACCTTGGCTTTACTGTTGCAAATTATGGTTCATTTTTGAAGTATGGATGCTGGGAAAAGCTTCTAAGGAACCCTAGTGTTGCATTGCAGGACTAGGCCTTTCATTTTGGATTGTGTTTCTAGACATGAATGTAGATTTCAAGTCTTTACTGCGTCACAAAAAAAGACCTATAAATAATTCATGATACCAGTATATTTTTACTAAGAAGTTCTTCTCCTATGACAGATTTGGAAAGCTGAAATGTTTTACAAAACTTTCTGAGTACTTAAGACCTTTCCAAAAATGAACAGTAAGCTCTGTCAGAACTAATTAATTAGCTTAAAATACTTCAACTGTGATGTTTGTGAAAAAAAGGGGGAATGAGAATAAAGAGAACATTTGTTGAGTAACTACTATGTGCCAGGAACTGTACCATATGTTTGTATATTTTTAAATAAAATCTCCATGACAACTCGTACGATTAAAAACTAATGCTCAGTGTTTTGGTAAATTTTCCATGGTCACATACCTAGTAAGTGGTAGTCAAGAGAGATTCAGAGGATGCTTGGTATGACTTACAGTCCATTTTCTTCTTCTACATTACACACTGCAACAGATGCTCAAAAGACTGGCTGAATAAAAGGAAGAACAGATTTACTTACATTGTTGTTGGTCACAGCAAAGTACTGCAAATTACTCAGATACTGGATTTCTTCTGGAATGAAGGTCAGGTGGTTATAGCTTAGATCCAAATAGTGTAGTTTGGTGCATAGGAAGAGCTGCAGAGGCAGATTCTCAATGTTATTATGGTTCAGAGAGAGCTGCTCTAGATTAGACAATGCCCCAATCTGGGCAGGAATATAAGCAATGTTATTGTGCCACAACTTTAAGCAGGAAAGATTCTGGAGATGCTGAAAGCTAATGATTTCTTCTACAGTTTTAAGATTATTTTCCTTTAGGTCTAACTCATGCAAATTGTTCAGGCTGAAAATGGAGTGTGGAATGCGCTCCAGGTCACAGCTGATCAGCTCTAGGCTTTTCAGATTGACCATCTTCTTCAGGTTGTTCAGCACGACCAGTTTGCTTCCCTCGTTATCCAGGGACAGCTTCTGCAGGGAAGGCAGGAGGTCCGTGATGACCTGTGGGATCCGGGACAGGCTGCTCTTCAGGTAGAGCGTCCTCAGGTTTTTTAAGTCCTGAAAGCCCTCCAACTGCATGGGACCCAACTGCTCGGGTAGAACACAGCCCGACAGATAAAGTTCCTTGAGATTCTTCAGGTGAAATACCCAGCGTGGGATTTTCCCCATTTCAGTAAATTTCAGGCGGAGAATCCTTAAATTATCCTCCAGGAAGGCCAGGGCAGGAGGGTCCGCCACCAGGGAGGAGTGGTGCACATGCAGCTCCTTGAGGCTGACCAGCTGGGAGATGGCGGAGGGCAGCTTGGCCTCAGGGATAAGCTCCAGGCTTAGCACTTCAATTTCAGTCAGTTCAAACACATTGTCTGGAAGACCATTCAGCATAAACAGATGCAGTTCTATCTTGTCTTGGGAGTTTTTCACAAGCTTACTTTTCAGTTTCTCAACTGTCCATTCATTATTGAGGTTGATCTGTTTCAGTTTATTCTCGCTGACCTCCGACAGGAATATGGAGAAACGTTTGGAATAAAGAGGATCATACTGATCAGCCAGGTGGAGAATGAAGGCGAAGTCGTTCTTGACGTCAGGGATGTCACTGTAGTTGCTTTTTTCTCTCAATGCCTCAAAGGAATATTGCTTCAAAGAACTCCTCAGCATCCACCACAAGCTGTAGGAGGAGGTGAGCCCATAAAGTATAACCAGGATGACATAGAACGAAGCCAGGACCTTAAATATTTCTGCCAAGGAGTAGACACACTGGTAATGCTTATAGCCTGTGAAAGCCTGTACGTCAACTGAGCAGTCAATTTCAAGAGTGATGTAGGTTAAGAAATATGGAACGTAAGTTATGATGAGGACAAACAAAATGACTTTGACTATGATCTGCTTCAGATACACTCTGTAAATGATGTCCTTCTGCTCCACGTGCATGCGAAACCTTTTCACTTTTTCGAAGATGGCTTTGGCCTGTTCACCCTCCTTCTTGTCCAGCACGCTAGAAGTTGGGCTTTCTATGCCAGCTGACTCCAGACCAGCCTGCGGGTAGGGTAATGACTGTTTGCTGGGATCGACTTCGGCGGAGCACCCTGAGGATGAAAGCAATGCCTTGGACTTGGAGAGCGTCAGGGGCCTCACCGACTGCTCGGCCACCGTTTCGGACAGGGCCCGGGTGGTCCACGGAGAATCGAAGCACTTGTGAAGGATGGCCACAAAATGCTCAAGCCTGGAGCTGGTACTGGGGTAGTGAAGCCAGAAGTTGCTGCAAGCTGCAAAGATGAGCGTGTGCAGGAGCACCAGGTAGGGGAAAAATTTTGCAAACCAGTGGAGCTGCTTCTCATAGCAGACAGCATCGATGTACGAGTACTGCTGTCTGTGGAGGCCGTTCTGGATCCTGAGGGGCAGCGGAAGCGGTGCCCCATTGTCAGAGGACATGTTAGCGCTGGCTTTCAGGACGTCCCAAGGCACAGCACAGTGACTGTCGAACTCCACCTTGCACGGAAGACAGCAGAGAACCCTGCTCTGCGTCAGCTGAAGCGCGCCGGCGAGCGCTGCCACGAGCAGCATGACCAGCGTGATGTAGTACCAGAAGACGTCCCACCATGGTTTCAGGATGTGATACGATGGCTGGGTGTCTGCCAAGCATTTCAGCTCTGTTAGTGTGATCATGACTTTCCCTTGCAGGAGTACAGAAGCTGGGAAAAAAAAAAAACACTGAAGCAAGTACCCAAATCCTATCAAAGTAGGACTTCCCTACTTGGGGAGTCTGGGCTGATCAGGGGTATAAAATGCTTCTGCTTTCATCTGAGACCTTAACTAGCCCCATTGTGCAGCACGAAGTCCCTCAGAGGAGAGACAATCTGGCAATAGCCAGGCTGGATTTGTAAAGGTATTTGGAGCAGGACATGAAGCAACTATCTAATTTCCTCCTGGATCTCCACTCCATGCTAAGCTATTAAAAACCAAAGCCAAAATCTCTTCAATCCACATTAGGAAAACTTGTTCTCATGGTACTAATTTCTAACAGCCACACTGTATACCTTACAGTTTGAATAAGCTCTTTTCAACATCTCACCCCATATCTGGAACACTGGTCACAGCCTGGGTTGTGTTTAACCACTACCAGGAACCTCTTTTGCGCAAGCACTGCTTTATAAAATGATCCCTTAGGATTACAGAGATCTACCAATTCTATGTTCTAACCAAACTGTGATTTAATGCATTATCTCCTTTTCTCCCAAGCTCTTGGTTTATAACTTAAGTTCACATCCAACCTACAGTATTTTAAAATGACAAACAACAGTTATAGCTTAAAAAGGGATAAGAAAAAATAAATGCAACATCCTACTATGGGGACTCTCTCATATTTAATGTTTTGACAGCAAAGAACTAATAGGATAATGACTAAAGGCATACTCTATTATTATCGTATGTTTGCCTTCAGAAAAATAAGGTGGATTTTTCACTTTCATATTGAAAAGTATTCAGACAATGCCCCTTACAGAAATGATTTATGTAACATTCAGCCTTCCATAAATCATTTAAAAAGTTGCTAATTAGTAAAAATCCAGATCATCAACAACATGGCACAGAGTAAAACAGATAAAAATAAATATTTGGATCTAATAACATGTCTGGTAAGAATAAAGAAGAAAGGAAGTCACACTAGCATGGCCATCGTGTCCTGGTGCTTCAGCTTCAATACACGTCCAAGGGCTTTTCTTGTAACTTTCTTGAGTCTGAAGTCTTCTCATCCCTCCTGGGCCTGAGTTTCTCTCTCTCTAGATACCCCAGTACTGGTCAGCAACCCCAAGGAAACTTTTTTTGCTCTAGCGACTGATGTCCCTAGAATCCCATTACAAAGAACCCTAGGATCCCCATGACAAATCCCATTACAAAGGCCCTGGTATCTGTTAATAGTGTCTTGTCCTTTGCTGGTCAGCCCCAACACATTCCTGACCTGATCCTGAACCCTACACTTTCATGTTCTCCCTCTGGTTTGGCATCCCATGATCCTTGCTTTCAACTGCTGGACCAGAGTGCCACTTTACACCTGCATCCTCTCTGGGTGTCATCATATATGTATTCAACCACCTTTTAGGACATGTAGCGTTAGGACATAGGGCTTCCTTCCTTCACTCTAGTGGGCTTATTTCTAACTTTCACCTCCTCCCATTCTGCTTCACCCCACTGGAGCTGACCATAATTGTGTGTCAAGACAAGACAAAAACAAGAAACAAGAGCATTAATTATATGAGACAAATAGGAAATCTGGGACTTAAACCCCAAAATACCATAAACATGATGGGAGGGTGGATGGCAGAAAACATCGCTGGATAAACACGTGAAGAACACCTGGGATTTTAGCTGACGTGAATGCATACTTTCAGCTAATTGTGTGATAGCTATGATGCTAAATACAGTTACAGAGTGACTATAATCTATGGTCATGTTAACAGATGAACCCAGATAAAGGGGCAACAGTCCTTCTGTGCCAGCCTGGTGAGATCACACCTAGAATACAATGCTTAGTGATAATTAAGACTAAGTGGGCAACAAAACAATTAAGAGCTACAACATTTCCAATGGCAGAACACATGTAATTAATGATATTCAGCCAAGATAAAAGACCACTAGGGAAACCTGAAAATTTATCTCTACATTTTTGTGTGACTATCTCTTACATGAAAGGATAAGTAGATTTGTTCCAGAGGCAGAACGAGGTGTGTGGGCACTTTAGAAGTGCTCTATTTTGATTCTAGTTGTGGTGGACTATCCACAGAACTACCACTCTGTGAATGCTTAGGCCCTTCACCCTACCATGGTCTAGCTGAGTTGGATGACTGCCCATCAGGGGTGTTACCAAGGAATTTCTTATAACGGATAAAGAGAGTGAGCCAGATCATCTTTAAGGGCCCTGCTCAAAGTTTATGGCTTTATTTATCCTCTCAAAAGTCCTGAGAAATAAATTCATTTAAGACATGCAGCTGAAACCATGGAAGAATGTAAACACCAACAGCTCTAACAATGATAAGGTTGGTTGACAGAAAGTGAATATTTATTCAGCAAAGAACAGAAGTCCACATTGACCAAAATAAAGTATTTTAAATATTTATACTTACTATAATGAAAAAAATGAATTCAAGAAGTTGGCTATGCTTCAATCAGGAGGCCTACATCTTTTGAAATTTCTTAGACACACCATTTCTGTGTTTGTCTTCATTCTATGAGAAAGCATAGATAATTTAAAATAGCTGCAGTCATTCAAACAAACTGATACTGTCTTCAGAGACCCTCTCCATCATAAGACGTGATATGGCAAACAGACTTCCACACATCAGTTATTTTTCACACTGGGGCACACTCTAGCAAAGCTGTGCGTAGGACCCCACCCACATATCGAATCATACTCAGCTCCCAAACTCCTTTAAATTACAAATAAGCTTTTATAGCAAATTAGGTATTAACATATATTAAAATCCATGTCTACAACCTTAGATGAAAATTTGCTTTTAATGAGCAATCTGCATACATTTATTTCTTTCAGTCAGTCCTCATACACAGTTGGTCTTATTTGTATTTATCGGATGGCCTGGCAAACCATGTAATTTCTGCACTCTAAGTTAAAACCTCACATCTATCCAACTAAGAATTGGTACTCTTAAAATGTAGCTTATGGATTTCATTAGAAATAGTCACAAGTTAATAGCTTTTTAAGATATAGCTCACAAATATGGCTGAAATTCTCTGAAATTATATTATTAAATGTAGATACTCTTTATATTAGTTTTTTTTTCCTTTTTACCTGGTAGGTTAATAAAAGGAATTCTTAGCATCTACTTCAAATAATCGTTTGCAACAGTTTAAGTTACATACACATAGATTGGTTTGAAATGTGAGAACACTCTAAAACATACAAATAATTTTAAAACTGGGTGTCAAAATTATACTTTTTAATGTCTATGTGACCTCTGAAAAGTTGCTGGGAAGTTTTATATATTTGTCCTGCAGATACAATCCTTTTTTGGTTTATTAAGTATTGAAGTCCAGCTAAGTGAATGGACACCAAATTATATTTAAGATAATTTTAGCAATATTCTTGTGACCGTGTCATTTTCAAAGATAAAAAAATTGGGCATGTCTGAAATTTACTTTGGACTTACTAATCCATGTGTAAATCCTGCTTTATAATTACTAACCAGTATTAAATTATTTTGCAGGCCAGAGAGCACAGCTGGCAGTTGGTGTGTATGAAAATCACACTGTGTATGAGTTCATGCTCAGCACCACTGAAGTGTGAGCTTGTTGTTCACAATTCACTGTTAAAGGCTTACAACATGATACACGACTGCATATGTATGCAACAGGAGTGATAAAGACATTTGATGGGTGAAACATTTTACATATTAGTCCATTTCATTGCATCTGTAATGTGCCAGGAAATAATTTATTGCATAATCCCAGAATGCTACTCAGCCATCAGGATACTTCTTATACAATACACTTTCCTTTAAATTACATACATAAATACAATATAGTTTCTACTTTAAGCACAGTATTTCTATGAAAGAAGACAGTCATGAACCTCCAACTATAGTAATATTTTTAAATAATCATGAGAAACTAGAGAGCCACAACAGACTACAGATTCACCATATTTATTCTAACTGAAAATTATTTATAACGAACTTTTCCTGTTCACCTTCCTAAGAGTTATAAACTTCTCCTTTAATCACCTATTCAGATTTCCTTTGATGAGTTCCTTGTCAATGAGAGCAAATAAAAATCTGTTATTAATAATCTAATATCTGTTTTCTTACTTCCAAAGCACCTTCATTTACATTAATTTGTTTCATACTTACAACAAACCATTAAGATAAATATTCTTCTTATGCACATTTTATAAACATGGAAAATAAGGCAGGCCTAAAGGGGTTATCTTGCTTAAGGTGACAAAACTGGGAAGAAATTGTTTCAACTAGAACCGAAGTCCTCAGATGTAAACCTCAACCTTGCCCACACTAGATAGACCACACTGTGCCATTCAATCCAGTTACATGCGTCAATCTCAGTTCTCTCAAAAGCTAAAGAAAAAGCCTAATATTTAACTCTTTTCCCCAACTGCAGTGGACTGAATGTTTGTGTGCCCCCAAAATACACCGTATCCCCCCATGACAGCATTAGGAGGTGGGACCCCTGGGAGGTGGTGAGGTCACGAGGTGGAGTGCCCTTGTGAAAGGGACCCCAGAGAGCTCTCTTGCCCCTCCCACCTCGGGAGGACACAGTAAGAGGATGGCTGTCTATGAACGTCAGCGTGACACCCGATCAATTCTCATCAGACACTGAATCTGCTGGTGCCTTGATCTTAGATTTCCCAGCCTCCAGAAACTGTGAGAAATGTTTGTTGTTTAAGTCACTCAGTCTGTGATAGTTTGTTATAACAGCCTGAATAGACTCTGACATCAACTTGCCCCAACATCAGATTTATTACTGGGTTCTATTATAGCCTTTTGAAAAACAAAGATGCAAATGTACAATATCTCTCCAGCTACATACTATATAATCTTTCTCAGCTAAACTTTCTCTACTCTGGACTACCTAAGACTTAATATATAAATACATAGCATCTGGATCTAATGATGTCTGAAAAGTCTCAAGCATTCCTGTATGTTGAATGATGTTAATTTTTCTAATTGAAGTTTATTTTTCTAATTTTTCTAATGGAAAGCTACAGTATAGCTTTCCTTTGTTATTACAAAATGTAATACTGTTTGTGTGTCTAGGAAATTTTTTCCAAGCCATATTTTTGCAAATAATGAGGATTCAATTCAAATCAGATCTCTATTTCTAATATACAAATGCACTAAATCAGTTCAAAGAAGCAATGTTAAGAATAAAGGATTGTGTGGTCTTGTTCCCATTCCTTTAGCTTTTAAACCTCATTAAAAAATCATAAAAGCTTTTCAAAGCACATGAATTCACTTGACAGTCTCACTCCAAAGTCTCTAAGACTGGAACAACACTCACATTAGACATCTTTTCTTCCCAGTAGTCCTTACTTTACTTTGAAAGCATTTCCAAAGTAACCAGTGAAAAAATAAACAAATGATGATCAGATAGTATTTAGAGTCATTATATGCTGAGAAGTGGACACCACTTCAAAGATCTCTGTATCTGACCCAGGGCAGGGATACAGTCAAACAATATAATATGGGGTCTCTCTACACTACTCTCATTGCAAATTGATTAAAAAAAAAAATCACCTTATAGCCTTTCAACATGTCTAGTACTACTTGTCATCAAGATGTTTCTTGGGTCTCACATATACCTAACTGAAATTGAAATTCACCTCTTTGAATTCTCTCTCTCTGGGAAACAATGCACCTGATTAATTTGTATCCCTCATTAATTTGTTCCTTTTCTTTATCCTGAATAACCCCTGACCCACTCTCCAGAGATCTGATGATAATCATTTAGCATTCTTCTTTATGTCCCTTAGCAATTGTTTCAGATCTTGTCAGCATAGCCACTTTCAAATAATAAATACCGTTCCCAAATTAAGTTATAGTTTTGAGAGCTAGAAAGAAATGAAGAGTTATTTAGGAAAGGATTTCCCTAAAGTTAAAGTCCCTAAAGTCACTGGAGAGCTTATTAAAACAAGAAGTGAAAGCTCCCACCCTCAGACTTTCTGATTCATTAGGTCTGAAGTAGGCCCCAGGAATGTACATTTCTGACAAATTCCTGGTTAATGTTGATCCTGCTGATGCAGTGACCACTTTTTGAGTCACAAATCTGAGCCAGCAGTTTTGATTTTGATTTCACATTAAAACTATCTGGGCACTTTAAAAAAAAACTTAAATCTGTGCCCCACTCCCACAGAGCAACTCAACTGATCTAGGAGGAGACCAGATTTTTTTTCCCCCTCAAATATGCCAGGGGAAGAAATCTCTCAAGAGAGACTGGCAATAAAATATCTGGGAAAAGTGCCTACCTGGAAGTTTCACTGGGTATTTAGAGTGCTCCCACTCTCCACAGACTGCAAAGTAACAGCTACCGTCAACCACGTGAGCCCTTCAGACACTTGGGTATGTGTGTGAGGCAGTAGGATAGGGAATCACTTAGTCACAGAGATCGCAGCAGGCACTTGAGGAGGGATGAGAAACAATGTCGCCAGCTGAAAGCCTATTTCAATGCATGGGCCAGAAACAAGGGAAAGTTTTATAGTACATTCGAAAAAAAAGCAATGAATGAACTAGTCACTGAAAATGAAAATTCAACACCATTTAAGCAACATCTGATAGGTCCATGGAGAGGCAAGAGTCAAATGGACTCAGATATTGAGCCTATGGTATTATACCATACACAATTTCAAGCACAGTTTCCATGTGCTATATCAATAATTGAACCAGAAGGCAGAAAAACATATGCTCAGATGTTAGGCAGGGTGCATCCCAGGTGATAGAGCCTTTCTTGGGGCAAGCTAGAACTCAGCAGCATATAGATGGGAAGGATTTTGGCTAACTATTCTGCATACCCAAACCTCAAAGTCTTAAAAAATATATGGCTTTATTCCTTGTGATTCTGTGGGTGGTTCTGTTACCTGGCTGGCACAAAGACAGCTAGAAGGTCCAATGTTCTCATTCTTCAGGCCGGTAGTTGGGGTTGACTGCTCGTGACTGTCTGAGCAAGGTGACTGGGTTCTAAGATGGTGCATTCCAAGCACAGAGGTGAAAACTGCAGCTCTTTTACGGCATAGCCCTTAAAGCCACAACGTGCCATGTTTACCACATTCCATTGATCAAAAGAGCCACATGGCCAGCCCAGATTCAAGGGGACAGGAGGAGTGGCAAGAAATGTGCAGCTGTGTTTAATCCACCATAGTCTATTCTCTGCCCACAAATGATTTACATTCCTCCCACATGCAAAGCACATTCCCCCACTCCTAAACCCCCCAAAAGTTCATCCCATTATGGCATCAAGTTCAGGCTTGAAGTCTAGGATCTTCTCATTTAAGTTAGGCCCAGGATGCTGTGGAAGATTCTTAAGATTCTTAGAGGCCCTTCTATCCAGCTGAGAAGATCTAGGAGGCTCTGCCTTAGATCTTTTTGCAGTCTTAATACAGGGTTTTACAGCTGAGCTCTGGTTTTTATTTGTATCTTGAGACCAAGCTTTACCATCAGTAGTGCCTTGGAGCTGATTTTTCAACCTGAGGCCATTAATCTTCCTTTGAGTACCTTCTGCTGGGTGGAGACGCTGGGAATGAGAAACAGTTTTACTTATGATCCTAGAAAATTCTTAGTTGGAAACATATCCTCTCAAAATCTACTTAATACCTGAACAGTTTCTTTTTTAATTCATCTCCCTCTGTACTACTTTGGTCATAAGGGGTTAAAAAGAGTCAATTAGCACTTCAATGTTCTGTTAGAAAATCTCCTAAGCTAGATCTACAACTCTATTAGGTTCATTTTCTATCTTCAATGTTTCTGTAGGTGTCAGTCTTGTCAATTTTTCTGTCAATATAAAACAAGGGTACTATTTTATATTCTCCCATAGCAATTTCCTCACTGCACTTCCAGCCACCACTAACAGCCTTACTTCCCCTCCAGCCTCCCCTGTCCTCTGGTCTCAAAGCCAATGCCAGGTGTTTTGTTATGAAGCACTTTACTTCTGGGTACCAAGTTGTGCCTCGGTTCTTTTTTTCTCTTTTTATCTAATCTATCTATCTATCTATCTATCTATCTATCTATCTATCTATCTATCTATCTATCTATCTATCTGTCTGTCTATTTATACTTTGTTGTCATTAATCTACAATTACATGAAGAACATTATGTTTACTAGGGTCCCCCCTTCACCAAGTCCCCCCCACAAACCCCATTACAGTCACTGTTCATCAGCATAGTAAGATGCTGTAGAATCACTACTTGGCTTCTCTGTGTTGCACAGCCCTCCCCTTTCCCCCACCACCCACATTATACATGCTAATCGTAATACCCCCTTTCTTTTTCCCCACCCTTATCCATCCCTTCCCTCCCATTCTCCCCAGTCCCTTTCCCTTTGGTAACTGTTAGTCCATTCTTGGGTTCTGTGATTCTGCTGATGTTTTGTTCCTTCAGTCTTTCTTTGTTCCTATACTCCACATATGAGTGAAATCATTTGGTGTTTGTCTTTCTCTGTCTGACTTATTTATACCCTCTAGCTCCATCCATGTTACTGCATATGGTAGGATTTGTTTTCTTAAGGCTAATTAATATTCCATTGTGTATATGTACCACGTCTTCTTTATCCATTCATCTACTGATAGACACTTAAGTTGCTTCCATTTCTTGGCTATTGTAAATAGTGGCTTTTGGATGTAGAGTTCTATAGATGTCTATTAGGTCCATCTGTTCTAGTGTGTTGTTCAGTGTCTCTGTGTCCTTACTTATTTTCTGTCTGGTGGATCTATCCTTCGGAGTGAGTGGTGTGTTGAAGTTTCCTAAAATGAGTGCATTGCATTCTCTTTCCTCCTTTAGTTCTGTTAGTATTTATTTCACATATGTTGGTGCTCCTGTGTTGGGTGCATATATATTTATAATGGTTATATCCTCTTGTTGGACTGAAGCCTTTATCATTATGGAATGTCTTCTTTATCTTTTGTTACTTTCTTTGTTTTGAGGTCTATTTTGTCTGACACTACTGCAACACCTGCTTTTTTCTCCCTGTTGTTTTCATGAAATATCTTTTCCCATCCCTTGGCTTTTAATCTGTGCATGTCTTTGGGTTTGAGGTGAGTCTCTTGTAAGCAGCATAGAGATGGGTTTTGATTTTTTATCCACTCTATTACTCTGTGTCTTTTGATTGGTGCATTCAGTCCATTTACATTTAGGGTGATTAATGAAAGATATGTACTTATTGCCTTTGCAGGCTTTAGAATCGTGGTTACCAAAAGTTCAAGGTTATCTTCTTTAGTATCTTACTGTCTTACTTAACTTGCTTATTGAGCTATTTTAAACACTGTCTGGTGATTATTTTTCTCCCTTCTTATTCCTCCTCCTCCATTCTTTATATGTTGGTTGTTTTATTCTGTGCTCTTTTGTTTCCTTTAACTGCTTCTGTGGGTAGTTGACTTTATTTTCTGCCTTTAGTATTTGGTTGGTCTGCTTTCTTTGCTGTGATTTTATTTTCTCTGGTGACATCTATTTAGTCTTAGGAGTGCTCCCATCTAGAACAGTCCCTCTAAAATACCCTGTAGAGGTGGTTTGTGGGAGGCAAATTCCCTCAACTTTTGCTTGTCTGGGAATTGTTTAATCCCTCCTTCACATTTAAATGATAATCGTGCTGGATACAGTATTTTTGGCTCAAGGCCCTTCTCTTTCATTGCATTAAATATATCATGCCATTCTCTTCTGGCCTGTAAGGTTTCTGTTGAGAAGTCTGATGATAGCCTGATGGGTTTTCCTTTGTAGGTGACCTTTTTCCTCTCTCTAGCTGCCTTTAAAACTCTGTCCTTGATCTTTGTCATTTTAATTATTATGTGTCTTGGTGTTGTCCTCCTTGTGTCCCTTCTGTTGGGGGTTCTGTGCACTTCCGTGGTCTGATCGATTATTTCCTTCCCCAGTTTGGGGAAGTTTTCAGCAATTATTTCTTCAAATACACTTTCTATCCCTTTTTCTCTCTCTTCTTCTTCTGGTACCCCTATAATGCAGATATTGTTCCTTTTGGATTGGTCACACAGTTCTCTTAATATTGTTTCATTCCTGGAGATCCTTTTATCTCTTTCTGTGTCAGCTTCTATGCGTTCCTGTTCTCTGGTTTCTATTCCATCAATGGCCTCTTGCATCTTATCCATTCTGCTTATAAATCCTTCCAGAGATTGTTTCATTTCTGTAATCTCCTTGTGGATGTCATCCCTTAGCTCTTCCATATTTTTTTGCAGCTCCATCAGCATGGTTATGAACTTTATTTTTAATTCTTTTTCAGGAAGCTTGGTTAGGTCTATCTCCTTCTCAGGGTTTGCCTGTGATCTTGGTCTGTATCAAATTCTTCTGCCTTTTCATAGCAATAGAGGTATTTGTGGGGAGCTGGCACGTGTGTTGGCTAAGGGAAAGTCCCTTCTTGCTGGTTTGTGGCCTTCCTCTCCTGGGAGAACAGCGATCCCTAGCAGCTTGTGCTGGGCAGCTGCGCGCAGACAGGGTTTCTAATTCTTGCCTGGCCACTGTGGAGCTCTGCGGTTGCTGTGGGCGTGGCCAGCCTCAGGCTGCTTCTCCAATATGGCAGAGCCGCAGAAGGGGAAAGGGCGGGAGACTGTTTATCGCCGTGAGGGGCCTCCGAGCTGCGCTGTCGCCCAGGGGGATAGGGCGCCCGGAGTTCCCTGGGATTCCCAGCTCCTGGGCTAAGTGTCCCGGGACGCTTCCGTCCAGCTGTGGGATCCCTGTCCCTTTAAGACTTTCAAAAAGCACTTGCTTTTCTTTGTCCCAGGTGCATCAGCTGCAGGGACCCGCTCACAGGTCTTATTGTCCTGTTTCCCTAGTATCCAGCACCTCACACACTGTGTGTCTGTGTTCTCAGTGCGGATGACTAGGGCTGGCTATTTAGCAGCCCTGGGATCCCTCTCCCTCCCTCCTCCGACTCCTCTCCTCCCACAGGGAGTTGGTGTGAGGGGAACTCGGGTCCCGCCAGGCCGGAGCTTGTATCTTACCCCCTTCACTAGGTGCTGGGTTCTCGCAGGTGTAGATGTAGTCTGGCTGTTGTCCTGTGTCTTCTGGTCTCTCTTTTAGGAATAGTTGTATTTGTTGTATTTTCAAAAATATAAATGGTTTTGGGAGGAGATTTCCACTGCTCTACTCATGCCGCCATCTTGGTTCTCCCAAGTTGTGCTTCGGTTCTTTATGGCTATGTAACAAACCATCCCAGACCTCAGCAGCTAATCATTTCTCATGAGTCTGTGGGATGATGAGGCAGTTCCTGATTTCACATGGTGTTGGCTGGAAGGTCCAAAATGCCTCAGTCACAGGCTGGCACTGGGTCTGGCTGTTGGCCTGGAGCTCAGCTTGCACTAATGACCAGGGGCCTTGCCCCTCTTCCATGTGGCTAGTTAGGCTTCCTCTCAGCAAGGGGGCTACATTCTAAGAAGGAACATTGCAAGCACACAAAAGCAGATGCACACATCTCTTTAAGGTCCAGACTTTGAAATCACTCCATGCCACTTCTGCCACATTTGATCGGTCAAAAAAGGTAACAGGGCCAGCCCAAGCTCAAAGGGAGGGGAAACAGACTATAGCTTGATGGGGAAAAAAAAATCACAAAGTATCTGAAGCCATCTTTAGTCCACCATAGAAAGTCATGAGCATTTAAGTAGTACATAGTACCATAAAAATGAATCAATTGGAAGAAAATATTTAGTAAGTGAAGAATAGAATCTCTCTGCCCTAGATGATATATTAGGTGAGGAAGACTTTCAGACAAGGAAGAGTAAAGGGCTACGGATAGAGAAGCAGGATCAGTGAGGTAAATGAGAAGCATAGTGTTTCTGGAGCAGAAATCAAAGAGTTTCAAAGAAATAATGAACATCAGAGTCAAACAACACAGAGAAATCAAAGGAGAATAGTAACGTGTAGCTACCATTCTGTAGATTCTTACCCCAAGCTGTAGAGTGGTAATAGGTTGTGAAACAATCATAAATAATATTCTAAATAGTAGGAACATTACCTTAATCATCTGAAGCCCCAGGAGAAAGTTACTGTACATGACAATTAAAACCATGGGAACAACTCAAGAAATCCTAATTAAATATGAGTTATTCTGAACTTTAAGGAACATTGCTTCACTTTTCTTGTTTGTGTTTTAGATGGTTAATTGTCCTCTTAGGAAAAGATCTCTTAATTTTTTGGTACTTTCAGTTAGCTACCAAAATATCTAGGAAACATTTAAAATGAAAGGAGTTGCAGCCACATTATTATAAATATTAACACTAGCGCATAAGCCACCATTGGCTGCTTAATTCTTTGAGGGGATGTGTAGACAGAAGGCAACCTCAAGCCTTCTTCACCATCTTCATTGCAGATAATGATTTCTTTCCTGACCACCCCACCTGCCACCACCTCACATAAGGTAGAGCCAAACTCAGTCACTCTGCAGTCACCCGTGAACCACACACACTCTCCTCTCAAATAACCAGCTAAGAGCAGAGCTGATTCTTTAATAGGTGACCTACTTTTCACAAGAGCACAAATATCCGGGACTATTTAACCCAGTGAGAAACCACAGAGATCAAAGTTCAGCTCTTTACACAAAAGGAAACTAAAGTTCAGAGGTGTTTAAGTAGTCAGTAGGATAATAGAGGAGTAGAACAAGGGATTATGGCCAATTTTCCTAATTTGGAAAGAACTAGGAGTACAATAGCATTAATTTTGGCCACCAAACCTAATTAATAATAAGCCTTCTTAATAGAACAGGATTTTGGAATATGAAGTCACAAATATAGTCCAGAACATTTCTATGTGATAATTTTTGAAACTATACATCAAAATGATTTTTTTTTTAGCTCTGCAACAGATAAACCAATGTACTCTAGAAATACTTAAAAATATGATTAAGCCACTAGTCTTAACCTGTTCTCTAAAATTAACATTTATATGCACTTAGTTATGGAGGCTAGCTCCAAAGGCATACCAAGGAAATATGAGGACTTGTGTCTGCTTTCACAGGACTTACAATCATTTTATGGAGAGGAGACTGCACAGTTGAAAGATGTTAAAGAGAGATTCAGGATTTTAGTCTGTTCATGTGACAAAATATTTAGAATGTCTACTGTGTGCCCAGCAGAGTTCTAGGTGTTAGAGAAATACTGATTTGCAAAATAGACAAGATCCCTGCTCTCAGGGACCTTACTATGTACTAAGGGAAGAGAGACAACCACTTATAACAACATGATAAAATCAGAAGTGCTAAGAAAAATATAAAGCAACTTAAGATTGGGTAGTCAGGGAAGGCCTCTTGGACTACCATGAGACAACCATGAGAACAGAGATCTAAAAGGAGTCAGCTATGGGGAAGATCATTCTAGGCAGAAGGAGCAAGGATCTTAGGATGTGTGCAGATCAGAAAGGAAGCCCTTGACTGGAATGTCAGGAGTCTGTAGAAGAGAGAAAGTAGAAGAGAGACAGACAGAGGGCTTGCAGCCAAGATGAAGAGTCTGGATAACAATAGTTCAAGAGTGATGGAAAAGCCACAGAAGAGTCATAAGTAGAGGAGTAGCTGCAATGTTATTAGCTTTTAAAAATTCATAGGCAACTCAATGAATCAGTGGGGAAATGTGGATATATTCATGAAGTCAAAGGACACACAACTTCATCTATAAAAATAAAAAGAAAGGTGCTGAGAATATAGTAGGGGACTGACCGCTTGTCCTCACCTCTGCTTCACCTGGCTGTATGTTCAGGGCTGGGTGGCACACTTTTAAGATAAACGTCATATTCATAACACTAGAGAGTCATGCTGTTTAATACAATGTAATCATTCATATGTCAAAGTCAAAAGCTCTGCCACAGTGCTAATTTCAGATTAATCTTCCACAGCTAGAAAAGACTGATGATGTTTACAGAAAGCAACACAGTATAGGGCTTGGTTATTTCGACTTACCTACTCTAGAAAAACACGGCCATCTCTTACTTATGGAAACACGGCAAACTGATCCTACACATTAAAAATGTTACCTTAAACAAAAATCTGAAAAATATAGACATGGTCTAAGTCCCTTACAGACTTTAATATATTCCGTAGATCTTTAATGCTAAAAAAATGCCAAATATTAAACATACACACACATACTTTCCCACATACAAAACCAACAAAGGACAGGAAAATGGCATCTTACCAAAATGTATACAGATTTAATTTTCTGTTTATTAACTGGCTTAAAAGCATCAAAAGGATTTCATTTGAAACATCTGTAAGATAGTAATCTCTTTTAACATACTAAGTATTCAATATTTATTTACCCTAAGCTACCAATGTAATAGTAATTATCTTTACCATGTGTTCACAATTCAGAATGTTAATCTTACCTTATGAATGCTGGTCAACCGGAAACTCTGCAATTAGTTTCTATTTGAAAAATTCCTAAAGAGAAATCATAAACATACTGTTATATTTTACACATCACAGGACTACAAAACAATTTATCCACTCATGTGGTTCTAAAATTTCTAACATCTGTAATAATTTTATGAAACATACAGAAGATAACTTTTTAAAAAAGTGATTGTTGTTGAAGAGATCACTGTCTGATCTCTCACAAAGGTGATCGACTAATCCCCAGGGAGAGAAACAAATCAGTCAAAAGCTACATATTTAATCTCATCACCATGGCAATTTGCAGAGCATAAAACATGAACACTAAATTTTAAACTAAGAATGAGATAAGCATTATATCTGAGGCATCACTCACTTTATAAATAAAAGAAAAACTCATTGAAATTTTCTATGTTTCATAAAGAAAATAGGGGAAGCTTAGAGGAAAAAAGACTTAATAGTTGGGATAGTTTTCTCCTTATAGTTTTTCTTTTTTGTTGTTGTTGGTTTTTTTGGATTTTTTTGTTTTGTTTTGCTGGCCTGCTAGTTTTATACAATTATGCCATTGTCAAATTCACTGGCACAAAATTTTTGCCTCTTATTATTTATCATAGACTTTCTTGATGTAACAGTTTCTCTAAACATATTTGATGAAAACATAGGCATTCATACATACATACACCATAGTTTACAAAATCATTTCCCCAGAATCTTAGATTTTCTCCTTTTATTACTAATAATGCTATAAACACTTCTGTATTCTTCATGTGAGTCATGGGTCACAGCATGAACATTTTAAGGCTGCTATATAAGCATCAAATTATTTCCCAAGAAGATTATACTAATTTTCTTTCCTATAAATAATACATAAGTAGCATGGTCTATATGTGGGAATCATCATTTAAAGAAAAAAATCTTGGCTAATTCCATATATGAGAAAATGATCTTACTGTTGCTTTATTTTGCATTTCTTTGACTGAGTTGGGTTTGAATGGGTTTTATTAATGAGTTTCATTCCTCTTTTCTATTTAACATTTACCTAAACCAGAGGAATATTTTGCTGAGAAGATATGAATGTAGAGCTTCATGAAAACTCTCTTATAATGACAACTTGTCATCTCGGAGTAAAACCACTGCTGTCAAGTAAAAAACAACAAAATGTAGCTCAGATTCTTCATCCAGGCTAAAATCAAATCACTCTAATTGTAGAAACCATAGCAAAAGTATCAACTTTCTTCCTCCCCAGCAGCAAACAAAAGTACAATTTGGAAGAATGAAATGTGAAAATACTAAATGGTAATGCCTCTTGGAATAGCATAAATAGTCCCTGTTAGGCAGGATAAAAATGGGACTTGGCTGCCAGTGATTGAGAGACCCAGCTGCCGAGAGAGGCTGTGGTGTCATCGGCTCGGCAGCTCACTATGCTAATGAGTGTTATAAAGCTGGCCTTACCTACCCCCTCAAACACACTTTCTCTCCCCAGTGGCAGGGCACAAGATATGTGCATTTTCACTTAGAGAGTCAATTCCAAGATAACCTAAGCAAATGTATTCTGGAAGATCTGGGATGACAAGCTTCAACCTGAGAATTCCCTTTCTCAAATAAGAGCTCCTTTCATGAGGTTCCCAGGGCCGGACTATAAGGGAAAACCTCCAAGTGACTGTGGATGAAGGAACAATAGCGGACAATCAGCTTTCTCACAGAAAAACAAAAGGCCCCAAGGCTTTTATTTTGAAAATTGAGAAGTCTGGATGATCTTATTTCCTTGAGTCAGTGCAGATAGGGAAGACTGACAAATGCCTCTTCAGTTAAGCAAAGAAGTATAAAAATATGAAATCTGAGAATGGTTTTACATTTGGGTGAATTTGTCTTTTAGTGATAGTTCAATAAAATATTTCCTTTTAAGATTTAGCAAGAAGTCAAGAATCTCTGCGTATCACTTGATCTCATTTTGCAGGTTGGATTCAGCAAGAATCACCCAAGAATCACAGCAGCATCACCCTCACTCACCTGCCTTGTGCAACTCCATAAATTCAAGGCTTCAAGTTACGTAAGATTAAAGTGGCCTATTTTATTCGTTTGAAAAGTTCACACTGTGAATACCAGATGTGCTGAAAAGAGGGACACTTCATTTCACCATCTGTCCCGCCCCAGGATCACCTTCATGAGCCACCCTCACCACCACCGGCTGAATACACTGCTCTTCCATCTGTGTTCCTGGAACACTTACTAATAGTTCTCTCACACTGCTTTACAGTATATAATAACGGTCACCTCAAGTTCTTTGCGTGCAGGGGCAGTGTCTTATTTATGTATATCCCTGTGGTCTATCCTAGTGTCTCTTTACAGAGCTAGATTAAGAGCCCAAATATTATGGCAGCTTCTATGCAGATTCATCAATGGGGTGTTGAAAACATCTCTGGAAACTTAACTAGATTAAACAAAATAGTGATAACCAGAACTTTTCTCAGGCATTGCACAGATTATGTTTGGAAGGAAAGATAAGGAACCTGCTATTTTTCTTCTGGTCAGTTCAGATCCTGGGAACAGCAGAAGCGGCAGTGAGAGGGGCTCTGGCTACCCTCTTCCCTTTCGTGCAGTGCTTGGCTTCTCCTCTTAAATATGTTGTGAACAAATATTTAAAGAATAACAATCTGAAATGGCATCAAATCATTAGCCTTCCTAGGATAACATCTTATTAGCCCACCTAGGAGGACCCCTGTTTCAGTCCTATCTTTTAGTGATAGTTCAATAAAATATTTAGTAAAGAATTATGACATCAACAAGTAATACCAGATTAGGTTTTACCACCCAGTTAGGACCCCAGGACACAGAGGAGGAGGCCTGGCTCTCTGAAAGATCTGTGAACACAGCTGGTGCACACACGATGGGTCTGGAAGGGTGGCAAAGCAGAGCAACAGGGACAGAGCCTCAGGCATTTGCGTTACCTCCTGGTAGATGATAGGAATCTTAGAGATTCAGAAGCAGAGGGTAAGCCTTTACCCTTCAGGAAGAAAGGAGAAAAATGCATACTTGCCAAATTACCCACCAAACATGACATCTCACAAACCTGAATGTAGAACTGCTGTCAAATTTAGCATGACTGGCTGCACTGTAATGACAGGGAGTCATTTTGCATCAGTGATGGATTGCTGGATAAATGCCACAGCATTCTAAGTGACCTTAATATCACTTATTTGACCTTAAAATCAAATAACGATTTCATAGTTCTTCTTTTGCACATGTTTACAGTATAACACAATAGGAATAATGTCAGGACCAGTGAATATCAAGTTATCACCCCAACAAAGATGGTATATATCATGCTTTTCTGTGCCCACTTGTTGTCCTGTCCATTTTCCCCCAAAACCATGGGCTCTGGGAAGGCAAGGACATTTCTTGTCTGCTGCATATTAGGTGCCCCATCAATACTGTAATTCTACAACCCTGTGAGCTATGATCAAGCTGACAATACTGTATGTCCTTATATGATTTCAGTCTCATAAAATCAGTAATTTCTGATACTGATCATTGTAAAGAATGCTACATCTGCTCTAACATATTCTTAACCCAATGGCAAAAATCAATGCCATGCATTGCAAATCAGCCTAGTGTTTAGATTAAGTTAATTTCTGACCATAAAATACAAAGGTTTAATGTTCACCCAGTATTAAATGACCATTACATACAAAGATGTTTAAAATGAACACTGCTACATGCTCCCCCCAAAAAAACAAGTAGGTGCTCCATACCTCATGTTTCTCCAGCATTTAGAGAGGGTTAAACTGCATTGCAATAGATGCTCAGGTGCCTTTCTGCCTGTCACTTTGAGCTCTTAGAAGAGTTCACTGTACAGGACAGGACCTAACACATAACAGATTCTCAATAATTATCTGTTGAATGTAAAAAGGTGGTGGTGGTGGGGTAGATGCGAACGTACATACTACCATTTAGTGAGGTAGGTAAAATGATCTCAACTCTAAAGGTGAGAAAGCTGAGAATTGGAGAAACCAAGAAACCTGCTCAAGCTCACAAAGCAAGCCCAGAATCACCCCAGCTCTGACTAACAGCCATCTGCTGCTCTGTCTCTCCAATGAGCTATATAAAAAGGAGCTTTATATAGAATGTAACAACCCTCTTTTAAAAAATCTACACTCTATCCTTTAGTTTACAAAAACTAAAAGATACAATCTAAAAAGCAGATGCCTATAGTTTTTCTAACTCATTACTTAATGTTCCATCTAGTGAAACAGAATCAACAGACGCTCCCTCCATCCTGCCTGCCTTAAGTGATTAATAGTTATCAACATCGTTGAAGTCCAGAGCAATGGGGCATCCTGCTGGCACAATCTCTTACTGAAAATATTGACCCACTAATTTAATGACAAGGGGAATAAATGAAGTTTAATTTATACTTAAATGGTTTTTTATATGGTTCTTCTTCCTGGCCTTCCTATTGAAATGTGATTAACGTAAGTTATTGTAAGTTAATACATATCACCTAAATAAATATAACCTTCTTTCTGAATGACTTAATAAAGAAGTATCACGTACCTTCAACATGTTAGTTACTTTGTTAGGCCTGCTTCTTATCCTAAAACTCTTAGGAATATTTGAGACCTGTTAGGCAATGTAGTAGAATGGTTAAATCAGATCAATTCTGACTTTGTCATTTACCACCTGCTTAGTCTTAGAAAAGCTGTCTAAGTATCAGTTTTCTCATCTGTAAAGCAGGGATAATGGAGTTGTTTGAATTAAATGAGGTAACTATAAATTAGCTGCCTAGCACAGCAGTGGGTACCAAGAAGCACTCAAAAATGGTAATTTATTAACAGAGTAGTAGCTTTATCTAAAATTAATCCCTTAAAGGTTGGCTTCAAAGCACTAGCCTGTATGAGAAACCAGACTGGGTGTTAAAGGGTTTGGTTCTCCACCTAAATTAACGATTTCTATGCCAGATTTTACAATAGAGTATATGAATCCAGTTACTAGAAATTATTGAATATAAATGTAACTTACTGCAATTATTTAATGCGTGGTCTATAGGGAGGACAAAGTGTTGTAAAACCAAAACAATACATGGTGATAAAACGTGTTAAAAAGTTAAGCTGGGGAAGCAAACTCTTTTTTTAATTAAGGTATTATTGATACACACATTCTTATGAAGGTTTCACATGAAAAACATTGTGGTTACTACATTTACCCATATTATCAAGTCCTCCCCATACTCCATTGCAGTCACTGCCCATCAGTGTAGTAGGATGCCACAGAGTCACTACTTGTCTCCTCTGTGCTCCACTGTCTTCCCTGTGACCCCCAACACACCATGTGTGCCAATCATAATCCCCTCAATCCCTCTCTCCCTCCCTCCCCACCTGCCCTCTCCACCCCCACCTCCCTTTGGTAACTGCTAGTCCCTTCTTGGAGTCTGAGTCTAATGTTGGCAAACTCTACTTTTTGCTGTAATGCTTGTCTTCCTGGTCAAGATTCATTCTGCAGACAAGTCAATACACCCAACATCGCCCAAGCAAAGTCCATGTTTTCAAGTCTATAATCATAGTTGCAAAACAAAGTGAATGTACTTAATGCCACAGAACTAGACACTTAAAAATGGCTAAAATTGTAAGTTTTATATTGCATATGTTTTACCATAAAAAATGTATAATTATTTTAAATCACTGTTTTGACTACATTAAAGTGAGCGTAATGGATTACACACATTAAGTGTACATTGGGCCCCAATATACTAGAGAACATAACAACACATAAAAATGTAATTTTATTGTGGCAAATTTGCTTTTCCATAATTCATAGGTTATAATAAATACTAAATATTTATCAGTTTTGTTACCTTGAATAAGAAGAAGAAGGATTTGGGTGGGAGAGATATGATCCTATTAATTTGTCCAGAAAAGGTATACGAGCCTTCTTTTATAATAAAAAGCCATATATGAAGCTAACACATCAAAAATCTTCTGGTGACTATCTAGGTAAGCATACATGAAATCTTTTTTTTCTAAAATAACCATTGAAGTACACACATGTTTACAAAAATCACTACTAACTTTAGGTAATATTTCATTCTCCTTTTAATCTATTTTATTAAGGGATCAGTCTGGCAGAAAACATCAGGACAGCAGAATAGAGTATGTGAGGGAGGGCTGGAGAGAGAGAGCAGGTGGGGGCGGCATGGGGGGTGGGGATAGGCTGGTGGCAATGCTGAGAGGTCGTGTGTGTGCTGGAAGGTGGTTAAAGGTGAGCAATCACAATCCTTTGCCTTAATGATTGCAGATATACTTTGCTGGGCACTTATACCAATCAATCAATCAATCCCTGAGACTCAAAATTACAAACTCATTTTGTAGGATTACCTTGTTACTTCCTTGATCTCTGGATATGTGGGGTGGAAATGTCCATCCATGGCTAAAGGTAGTGGACAAAAGTAGTCAATCATATCAAATGAGAGCTGATTTAAAGAAACAGCTGCTCTGCCTCTCCACAGGGCTATGGTAGAGGAGGGTGAGGGGAATGGAGGAGTGAGGATGGATATTTAAATGAAGGAAAGTAAGCATCACTGAGAAGCAGGGAAGAGTCAAGACCAGGAGGCAGCATGGCCTGACAGTGAGACCCCTGACTAGGTATCTGGGGACCTAGTTTCTACTCCCTACTTCCCATCTGACAGTGTAATGTTGAGCAAGTCCTCTCACCTCACTTGACCTGACTTTCCTCAGGTGCATGTTAGAAAGAGAGAGCCAGGTGATGGATAGACCTCCACTTCTAGCATTCCACTGTCCTATAAGTTGATTAACTACATCTGGAGTTAGGGGACATCTAATCTGAAAAGACTCCTCTGGAGTGGCAAGAACTGAGCAGGGCTTTAAAAGAAAACAGTGATACAGCACTGGGAGAAGCATTAATTTAAACATGAATGGTGTATGTTTTCTTAGCAAGAGAGCACTGAATGGCCATCAGTTGACAACTAAAAAATTGGTCTTGCTAAAAAGAGCATGAAAGTGGGTCATAACAAGAAAAGAAGGTCATCAGGTCAAGTATATAATGAAATCACTGATTTTAATAGAAGGTAAAAAAGGTAATTGGGAACCATGGAAGAGTCAGAATACAAATGCATCCCTACGCATCAGAGCTCACCAGGATTCAGTCCTCAGCCATTCAGCTTCACTGCATTCTTCTTGGGTGATAGCCTCTACTCTTATGGATCATTCACCACCTCCATGTAGATGACTCCTAAAACTACACGGTGAGCCCAGCTCCCAAGCCCTAAGCCTCAGAGTCATCTCTCCCACATCCTCCTGGCTATCCACCGAGATGTGTGGAAGCAACTCAAACTCAGTATGTCCCAGACTGAATCTGCCTTATCTGTTCACACCCACATCAAACCTGTTCTTCTTGGGCCCTGAATGTCGACTGCAACATTGAGATTGATAGTTGAATGATGTTGAAGGTTGATAGCAACATCAAGAGCTTAGGCACCTCCCCTGAAACCTTCTCTTCTTCTCTTCCCTCAAACCAATCAGTTCTTTTCTTAAACTAGCTTCCCCCCTTCTGCGTCCCTACCACTACCTCAGGCAGAGCCCATCAACTTTGGGGAGGATGACTGAAATAACCTCCTTTCTTGCTCTCCTTAGTCCTGTTTCCAAATTGCAGCCAGAGAGCTCTTTCTAAAAACGTATCACCTAATTTTTTTGTTTGCTTGTTTGTTATTTTAAAGACAAAAGAACATCTGAGGGAGACCTGGGAGAGGCCTGGAAATGGAAAATGATGGAAACCAGTGCTATCCAGACTCTCTTGATGTTTTACTGGCTCTTGGCAGGGATGCGAGGGTTTGACCCCACAGGCTGGGCAGACTGTATTCTGTGATCACTGTGAACATCACTCACTTGAAAAATAGGAGGAACAGGCAGAAAGGAAGCTTCACCACATGTCTCCCTGTGGGCATTCACTCAGCCTCGCAGGTTAGGTAAGGCTGCCTGCAGCCACAGCTCTGCTCCCCGTGTGACTTTGATGCCATTTGAACTGCGGATGTGATGGGAAAGGGTTTTTTAAACTCTAGCTTCTATCTGCACATTACTGGTGTCTATGCTCCCAAACACTGGGCATTTTTATGGTTTTATTCTACCTGCTGGTCAGTAGCAGTCACTGCCAGGGCCATCACTTCTGAGACTACAGAATGATTGCTGCTCCTGATGATGTATTGCCCTAAATGCTCTGGAGCAGCTTGAAGTGAATGCAAAACTACACAATTTTTATTTATTTATTTTTATACTTTTTGTTCCCCAACCCTAGGGGCTGTGCAGCTGACTGAGCAAAGCCTTGTTTCTCCATTCCCCCCTGCAAGCGAGGGTGAGGGGTAGGAGCTGATTTTCCATTGCTTCAGTATGGAAAATGTGCAATGCGTCCCAGGCCTGCCTCCACTGCCATCTACATGGGCTTAATCAAATCCCTCACCCAATCCAGGCCCCCATGTCCACGGTTACCATATGGACAATCATATTGGCCCTAAGAGTTGATATTAGTGGTAAAATAAATATTATGGAAGAACTTCAGAATCATAAATGTGAAAGCGAACTCTTAGAAAGAAAGCTGATCTTTTGCTGGTAAAGCAATTTTAAAAGAAAATACCTTTGGCCTTAGAACATTATTTTAAACTGAAACAAAATAACTCATGAAGTAAGCTTTATTTATACCACTTTGGTTCCAAGAAAACAAAACAGCAAATGTTATGAGGTTACTGACACCTCCTGACATTCAACTTCTATGACACAGTCAAAAGGAACTTTTCCAAAAGGTCCAGGGGTCTTGGTAGAAATGTGTCCCAAACGCAGAACTACAGGATAATGTGGCCCACAGAATTTCACTGTGACAAGACAGAAACCTGAGCAGAAAATTGTTCTCCATCTCAACCATGCAAATGGCCTGATAATGGACCATTTACAGCCCCGCAAGACTGCCACCACTTTGGACAACAGTTGCCAGGCCCAGCACCCAGACGACCCACACTTCTTTCCAACTTGATTACAAATTCAGCAGTTCCCACAACTCCCTCTTTTAAGTTCAATAACTCACTAGGATGACACACAGAACTCAGGAAAACACTCACAAACAATTAGTTTTATTGTAAAGGACACACCTTAGGAACAGCCAAATGGAAAAGATGCCTAGGGGAGGGGTTTGGTGGTGGGAGGGTAGGGGCCCAAAGGGAGGTGGGGGTGGAGCTCCCATGCCCTCTCCAAATACACCAGAGCTCCTTGAACCCTGACATTTAGGGGTGTTTATGGGAGCTTCATTATATAGGCATGGTTGGTAACGTCACTGGCTGTTGGTGATTGACAATCTCCAGCGCCTCTCCCCTACTCAGAGGTTGGGGGCAGACTGAAGTCCTGACCCTCTAATCACATGGTTGGCTCCACAGTGAAGCTAATCTAGGGGCCCCCACTGAGTCACCTCATTAGCATAAACCCAGATATGGCTGAAAGGGGCTCATTATAAGTAACAAAGAATGCTCCTGTCAAGAAATGCCAAGGATGTTAGGAGCTCTGTGCCAGAAACCAGGGGCAAAGAACCATTCTATATTTCTCATCACACCACTCAGAGCATGGCACTGCACAGGCATAGTCTCACACGAGGGCGAATTCTTATTCAAAACAGTTGCAATTTGAAACAGCGCCAATTAAACTTAGAAGGTCAAGTTCACCTTCAAGGCCCAAACAGGATAATCATTGAAGTCACCAACATCCTCAATGACTTATATCACTTCTTTCTAAGGTATGCCTTCCCTGACTGCTCCACCCAGGCCCTTCACAACACGCTCTTTCAGTTCTTTCACAGTAGTCACCACACACCTTCACGTAATTGTTCAATTCTTTTCCACTAACTATAAGCTCGATGAGGTCTGGTCTATGTGTAGCATGCTCATCATTGTATCCTCAGGGCTTAGCAGGCAGAAACTATTAAAGATTAAATGAACAGAGAAAAGAATTAAATTAGAACCCCCTTGCTTGGGGCAAGACCACAACTTCCTATATTGCCACGTCGTCTTCAAGTCACCAAATTCCACATAGCATGCAAAGGCCCCTGAATCCTTTAGCAGATAAAGACTCCATTTTAGCCCTAATAGGTGAGAAAAGAGATTTATTTCAGCCATGGTGTTAAGAGTAATTTGAGGCTGTTCAGGGCATGCTTAATTGATAGAGTGTAGCTAGGTGTCTTAAAGAACCCACAAGTAATGGGTAGGAATCAAACCCCAATGTTCCAAAGGTGACAGGGATTCTGCACACTGGCTTGGCTGCAGGCTTCAGAGCTCAGCAGGACTCTGCAGCTTCAATTGGTGTTTTTAGCAGAGGGTACAAACCATGTTCTCTCTGGGAGTTTTAGAGTTTTGATGCCTTCCCAGGAGACAAAAGCCACATTTGCCATCTGGCAGTTTAACATATGATTTCTAAATCACGGTGGGCTGTTCGGCTCAGTGCCAAATTCAGCTGCATAGCACTCACAGTCTCGGTCAGTGCCCTAAGTTTCCCCTTTGCATACAGCCCAGGGATCTATGGGGATTTCTTAACAACAACTAGAAGGGCAGGAGTATTGCGCCAAGAAAGCTAATTGTGTGTTTTTTTTCCTGCCTCCTCTTTTTCCCCTTACCACACACAAGAAATAATATTTTTCTATTTCTATTTGAGAACATCAACTGTTTTATTGTGGGAAGTGTTATCCATTCAAGGAAGGCAACAATGTAGTTATTACTAGTTGAACAGAGGTAGAAATGAAGAGGTCCTGATGCATCATCAGTTTGCGTCATGGCCAGAAATTGGGCTCCAAGAGAGAGCATAATAGGAATGTCATTATCTTACATCCATTTGGACACTAAGTGTGCTGAACAATCACGAACTAGCTTCTCTTTGCTGGGTGCAAAGCATCAACATGGATGCTGAAGGGAACAGAAAGGTGTGAAGCTCAGACATGGCCTTAACTTATGCTTTGGTGAAATAAAGCATGAATACAAGGAAGCTCAAACAAATGGATTAAATAGCTGAGTCTTAAGGCAATAATGCCAAAGGAGTAAGAGCCACACATAGGAGTTATGTGTTGGACCAAGAAAGATGCACAGGGTTTATAAAGGTGGGAGGTGAAGGGATAAGAGGTAGAAGGAAGGACGATCACTAATAGGCACATAATATTCTATAGGAGGAATGGAGGGACAAATAAAGAAGGTAGGAGGAAGCTAAGGAGAATTTAAGGAGTTAGTGAAGAGACTCCATCCATATAGGAGGGAGTAGAATTTTTGAGATGGAAATAATAAAGATAAGAGTAGAAAGTAGACTAGGGTCAAATATTAAAAGAACATCTTGAATGTCAGGCTGAGAACTTAGCGTACAATAGGCACCTGAGAAATGATTTTGCTTTGGGATAAAGTATCACTTTAAGAACACCCAACTATTTTCATGAGAGCAGAAAGGAATTTAAATTTGAGCATACAGTCAGCAGAGAATCACTGATGGTATCTGAGCAGGAGAATAATGGGGAAAAAAATACATTTAAGGACATATTAGTGTTCAATAGGGAAATCAACTTGAAGAGATCAGGAAGAATTCTTTGGAGGGTGTTTGAGAATGAAAGCAGGGAGCCTAATTCTGTATAGGCTATATATCAGGTCATCTTGAAAAATAAAACATAAATGGACTTCAAAATTTAAATCTCAGAAAAATAGCTACGCTTAAGAACATTAAACAGATTAACCAGTAACATGATGCAACTGGGCAAAACAATCTGATTTTCAGGGAGCAGACTTTTCCTGAAAGTCTTTTTTTAAATTTATTTTTTAATTAAGGTATTATTGATAAACACTCTTATGAAGGTTTCACATGAAAAAACAATGTGGTTACTACATTCACCCCTGTTATCGTGTCCCCCTGAGACCCGATTGCAGTCACTGCCCATCAGTGTAGTAAGATGCCACAGAGTCACTATTTCCTGAAAGTCTTAATCGATGTTTTCAAAAGAGAAATGGATTTGGTTAGCTTTTTGTTTTTCTTTTGCACTACATGGTACCTGGATATTTGGTGAAGTTAGATACTTTGGGATAAAAATATCACTTTTCAAATTAATAGCCACATATTTCATGCAATGCTATGACACACAAAAATGGTCATTTAAAACATACACAGAAAATGGTGCAAGATATACTAGTGGCCATGTTAAACACACAAGCAAGCCATTAGCTTAAGAGAATACACTTGGCCCTTCTTCTGGAAAAATCATTAGGCATTCTGTCACTCACCAAGCAATCAGACCTCTGTTTAAAATCAAGTTATAGTTATTCTCATTATGGGCCAACGTTTCATTTGTTTCATGACTGGCACCTAATCAAACAGTCCTGGAGAAGACTTTGCCACTAGGTAATTTAATTAACTTCAGTGCCAAATAAGTTTTTTTTCTCTTTTATAAAGAGTTTTCCTTAAGCAACTGATTTACTGGTTTAGGTGTCAGAAACCTTAAGTCTATAAAGATTACGGCATGAACCAAATCTAAGTAAAGCCAAAAGGCTTTCACCCGTTATGAAACAATATCATTCTCTCATAAACACTCTATTTAAATATTTCCCAGCAACAGGCTTGTGTGGACAAACAAGGAAGTGAAACCAAATATGATCACATTGTGAAAGCCGAGTAAAATGAAAGAATACATTTGGAATTAGCTGAGACACTATTAAAACTTAATTTAAAAATCCATTCTCTTGGAAACATCAGTTTAATAAAAGCAGTAATAAGAGGGATTTCAAAAGCATAAATCTTTATTTTGTTGTTTGGCAGTTTCCCCATCCTCTATGCAAATGTCATTTCCTGCAGCAGGCTGGGTTATCTAAAATGCAAGCACTCACCAGACTGACCGGTGAAATGAGCAGGGTTAAGCTATCATTTTCATGCTACTAAATCTACTTCTGAAACAAAACAACTGCAGTCTCCAATGACTTGCTTTAGAGAAAAGCACCTTTTGCTTCTAAGATAAAAAGCAAATCCCAATTTCCCCTAATTGTTTGGCTGAGGTTACTGTCATTCCCTTTTTCCTACCATAAATTAAAAACTTTCCCCCAAAACAGGAACCGTAATTTACTGTTTGATTAGTTTGCTTTTTAACTGAGTACTAAGACTCAGTGACCCAGGCACAGTAAGAGTTCTAAGCACCTAATGGTTATTTTTACTGTCCAAGCATAGTGTTATAAGACTTGTTACATTTTATATGTTCCTTCTAAGATGGATACTAAGCCAAATCATAAATTCCTGCACTCCACTACCGTATCACTTATTCCTAGGAGGTTGCTTGTGGGAGAGGGGCTAGAAGACACCCAAATTCTTAAAACAAATTCTTATTTACTGATTATTATTCTTTACTATTTTTAATTTTAAGCAGGATTTGATTAAAATTAATATGACATATAATACAATATTTTTATGGACTTTTTTAGCAATTTAAACAATTAAGATAGTTCTTGAACTACCTAAGACTTCAGCAAGTGATCAGGCACCCCATCAGACACTGCACGAACACAGTTCAAATGTGAGTGTCATGCTGCTCTACAGACCCAAGGCAGACATGCTGCTGCTGCAAGAGAATGAAACTTATAAGGAAAAAAAATCAAAACCCATGAATAAACAGTTACAGACAAATCCATTGTTGTGTACATGTACATGTATAAACATAGTGTGTGTGCATAATAGTATGAAAATTACCTGGGTTGCAAATTCAATAAACATGTGAAAGCCTGCTCTGTGCAAGAGCTGTGTCACTCCCAAGAAAGTGAGGAAAGTCTTGCCATTGCATAAAGGGCGCTCACCCTGAGCTTGTCTGTGGACACATAAGAGAAATCGGTGTGTGGCAGTCAGTCCCCGAGTCAGTGTCTTTCTCTCTGGTCATCAGTTTTCTTCCTGTTTCCCTCTCACTCCTTGTATCAAATACTATCCTTTTACTATAGTGCTTGATACTTTATACTTGTATTCACTGGATCCTCTTGACAGGAGAAAATTTATTGAATTTCTATGGTGTAGACTGGCCAGAACAAGAAAAAATAATCATCAGTAAATGAGACTTCATTTTATTTTTGTATTCACCTAAAATCTACCCTTCAAACATGCATAAAAGTTAGGAAAATGGGAAATACACACAAACTGATTAAGAAACAGGAAAATATATAAAACTATAATAGTATAGTTGAAATAAGAAGTATATCTACATAATGTGTAAAGTTTATGGAGTATTTGTTTCCATAAGTCATTTAAATCATGCTCAGTGAGAAAAAACTAAGCTGTAAAGTCACATGTCTTTGAGAACAGGAGCTTGATCCCATAACTGACACCAAACATCATGTTCTTCCCCCTATCCAAAGCTCCTCTCACAAAGGCTAACAAGTTGGAATTCAGTGAATGGAGAAGGCAGCCTGGGGTAGGAGCCTCTGAGCCTTTAGGAACCTGCAGGAGCTGGATCAGAAACCCAGGTGGGGAATGGCAAGAGCAGAGAAGTCTTGAGTTTAAGAGAAGCAGTGATGCAGCAGGTCCCACTGAGAAGAGCATCTTCAGAACCAGAGGGAGATGACTTCATAAATAAGTGAGGTAGTGAGGACACTGAGGACTAAAGATTCCAGAATGAAGAACATGGCTTGACTTGACTTACAAAAGAGAACCATGACAGATTCTAAAACAGAATGCAAGCAATGTTTTAGAAAACTCATCTGGTGGGGCATGGGAGATACATTGGGCAGGAGAAGGGAGAAAAGACTGAATGAAGGCAAGGGAACCAGGTAGGAATCCACTGTGGTAATTCACTAACTCTACAGTGGGGACCAGGACAGGGGGACAGGAATAAAGGAACTTAAATAGTACAAACAGGGAAAATCTGACAAGTATTGGCTGATGGGACAGATGTGGAGAAAGGGAAGAGGAATAAAGCTGAGATGGTGAAGGGCTCCATCATAAAGTGGTAGTTAATATTCAAACATTCACTGGAAGAACCAATGAGCAATCTGGTGACTTTTACTCTTTTGCTTTAAATTTATTAACATAATTAAGGTTTTGTACCTTTTTTAGAGGTTTGGTGTAGCTAAGTTTCGACTGAGTATTGCTCTTGAGAGTGAACTCAGTGGAAAAGCTGAAGGTGAGATGAAAGGCCATTTAGGTTCAGATCAGAGAGAGACATGGGTACCATACTATGGAATCAATGAGGGTTTTTACAAAAGGGAGTGACATGATTTGGTAACTGTCAAATTTTAAACTTGTAAATTAAGAAGGTGCCACTTTGGTAGCAGCATGGAGGATTCACTAGAAGGGCTTATACCTGACACAGGTAGGCAACCAGATCAATAGTCCAAAGGATAGAACAAGAAAGAAGGCTTGAACCAAGATGTGACTGGGTATGAGAAGAAGGGATAAAAGCAAATGCTTTTAATCAGGTCCTCTGTTAAATAGCTAATGAACATGAATTTCAGGGTTATCCAGATACTGAGCAGAAGAACTTGATGGCAGACTAGATGTTGTGAAGAGACAGGACTCAATGGCCAGTGAACATCCTAGTCTTGACCACAAGATCAATGGTGAAAACTGGTCAGTGCAGGATGGTGCTGAGTGTGGTTTTTAAAATGCTAAGTTTGCCCTGTGGGCCATCTAGGTAGCGAGGTCTAGTAGACAGCTGGAAATACAAACTGGGGCCCTTGGGAGAGAAGTTTGTTAGAATGGTCATTTTCTGCTGACCCTGGCCAAAGTTGGGTTTAAAAGTCTACACTTGCTAATTTCCAAAAAAAAAAAAATTTTAAATAAAAAACTAAACGTAGCCTGAGTCCATCTCCTATAAAAAGGAATTCACTAAGCACCTTCTTTTCCGAATATTTCCATTTAAAGATGAGACCATTTAACTTTCTTGAAGGCAATCTAGTTGACTAAGATACAAAGTCTGTGTGTTATAAAACACACATACACACAAAACACCTCATTGCTTTGAATGGCTTATACTTGCCTGCCCAACTGGATGTAAACAGGATTGGAAGTAATCAAACACATTTTGTTTTTAAATAACTTCCAGCCTCCCTGTTGTAGGTGTTTATTGCCTTCCTGACAATGAACTGCCAACTCTCTAACAAAATATATAAGGGCATACTTTTCATTTTACTTCAGTAGAAAAAACTGCCACCTCTCCCATGATACTTTCAACTTTTAATTTGTGCTCTAAACTTACTGGTTGTAGAAATAGTATATTTAGTTTATCAACAAAGTTAATAGAAACATGAAGAAATTTCAGATGTGGAATGTTTTGTATTTTTATAAATATCAATCTTTGTTAGTGTTGATGGAGTTGGAAAATGTATCCTTGGGGAATCTAACTCTGAAAAATACTTCCTGTTTCACTTTCTAAGTAATTTCATCTCCATTTAATGTATTATGTAATTATTTAGTCTATTATCCATATCTACCCATTAGACAGTAAGTTTCAAGAGCACAGGGCTTTTATCTGTAGGGTACACTGATGAATTCCAGCACTGAGCCCAGATAATAGGGAGTCAATAAATAATTGTTGAGTGGTTAAATCATAGTCTTGTGAATATTATACTTGAAGAATTTAGTATGTATTTTTCCTTAGTAATCATGTCTCAGTTTCCATGCTATAATTTAATCTTGAACCATTATTTCTATTTATATACTACACAGAAATTCTTTCAGGACCTATATTACGGTGGGATCTTTTGGGTCACTGAAGGTTTGGGACAAAGGAATTAACACGGGGAAAGCTGTAGCCGAGTGTTAAAACCTCCCAGATTCTCCAGGGGACGCCTCTGTCTAGTTCTGTCTTATGAGGAGTTGTGATTCTTCTACCAATCCTACCCTCATTTCTGGTTTCCTGATCTCAGTTCCTGTTTCAGCGTCTGTTTTAGTCTAGGGTTCCATTTGGTATTCTGACCCCAGGTTACCTGAGTTTGACATCTGTTGTTTTCATTGTTTGACACTTTTTTTTTGGTACTCATGTGCTCAAGCCTAGAGAATGGTCTCAGCCTGTATTTCTATGAGATCAGAGACTCAGATAACTTAAAATTATAAGACCAATATTATAAATTACTTTCCTCTTAAGGTTCTTATTGTCCTTCCTTGTCCCCATTATAAAACCTAATAATTTCTCACCACCTGTTTGATGGATAATCACAGTGACCACCTGCATTCCTTACTCAACCTAATTTTTTTTTTTTCTGGTTAACTGTATTTAGTTAGTATGAATTATTATACAATCAAAGATAAGAAACTATTACCATACTCTAATTCATATTAAGAATAAAATTAAAAGGACTTCAAACTTAGGGAAAAAAAGATGGATTCTAAATAATTTATGCTACAAATTTTCCATTTATTAGGAAAAAATACTGTGCTTGTGCACTCTTTGTGAAATGTAGTCAGTATATAACCTAGGTTATGCTGTTTAAGTCATTGGCTTGGGTCTAATTTAATTCATAGGCCAACCATTCTAAACAGATCACTTGTATCAGCAAGGCAACGTTTAGAAAAGCTCTCAGTCATTCGCACAGAAGACAATTCACTTGATAGCACTTCTTCCTTGAGCAATGACTCAAATCAGCTAGGCTCAAAATATATCTAAAGGGTACACAGCTGTCACAGAGCTTGAAGTAACCCTCTGAGCAATAAGTTGATTTATTTTCCCCTATTTGTACTAGTTCTGCAGACAGCACTGTAATCTGACAAATGTTACCCCCATTGTGAAGAGAGAGAGCTTTTCAGTGTCCTAGGAGGGCTCTATTGGATTCCTTTGTCTTTATGAGTAAAGTAAACTGCACATAGTGATTTCTTGATTTTATTTAACAAGAAATAAACATTTAAACTCCGTGATTTATGCAAACCAATCACAAACAAGGGCTTTAAAATTAGAGAATAATATTTTATCAAAGGAATGTTAGCACCAAACTTTGGGGTGCAGACAGGTAGCAGACTATCTACTGGGTATAGGTAACTTAATTACTTTCATTGTAACATTCCTTAATTAAGGTTTTTAACTTCTTCTTATAAAGTTTAAAACAAACACAAAAGTAGGGAGTCAAATGAAGCCCGTATGTCCACCACTCTGATATAACAGTACAACATTATAATACCCATTCCCACTGGATTATTTGAAACAAATTCTAGATATCAGATCTTATCTGTCTTATTTCAGTATGTATCTCTAAATGGTGAGGAGCTTTAAAAAATAAAACCAGAATATTATAATCATATTCAGTGGTGTGCTGGCAGATAGTTAATAAGCAGTTCTTGGGGCAGGGACTGATTTATAGTCTTTGTTCATTTACATTGCATACATATTCCCACCATGGAAAATTCCAAGCCACTAACATGATGTCACTGAGGATGGAGCTGAGAATACGCAGTGCATCATTATACTCTACTTCCATGATGCAGATACATTAGACCTAAGTTAAGAACACACATAATAGCAAATTATAATAGAATAATTTAGGCAGTGATGTGTTTAGTATCATTTTTATTTACTACTTTAATTTTTGTTTCTATAATTTAATTTTAAATGCTATATTTAATGACTGGTCTACAAAATTCCTGAAAATTTAACTATTGGCTCTCATCAGCTCCATCATACCACTCAGTCGCATCCAAATAATGAACAATTTCTTAACATTACCAATTGCCCAAATTTCTATGACATACCTTCTCCTCTTTTTCCTCAGTAGTAGAGAAACATTTTAAGCAGGAAGGAATGCAGAACTTTGCTTCAGAAAGCTACCCCAAAGTTAGGCTTTCCAAATGATTCAGTGCATAATGCTTGTGTATAAATCTGCTGTTAAAGTATGTTTCCAGGAGGTTAAATTAGATGCTACCATGCACATATATGTCCATATTACTGGGGAATCACAGTAATGTTTTTATTTCTCTCTTGCTGCCCAGTCTCAGGCACAAGAGAAAGAACTTGGAAAAGAGTAGAAGAAGGATTTGGCAGGAGGGAAAATAAGTCCTTCCCAGGTAGATGACCATAAGTTTAGAGTGCTCTACCAGGAAGCTTCCTTGGATGAGAGATGCCCTTCCGTGCCTGATACGTACCACCATTGAACTGTGGCTTGGAAGGTAATTTTTCAGAACTGAATACGGCACATCGGATGTGGAAGGGCCTAAGTAGATGGGAAAGTGGGGATGCTGCCACCCTTGATGAGAATGCCAGGCTGCACTGCAATGCCACCTTGAGCCCATAGGAAGGAAAACTCAAATCCAGTCAATGAACCAGTGTCTACAGTACTCATCCAGACGCCATAGTGGACATTCACTAACCCCCTGCCCCTCACCAAATCTGCACCCAAACTGCCTTTTGAGCATCACTTCCCACCATACCTTTGAACAAACCTTTTATTCCAGCTAGACCAGCCTACCCACTGCCCCATACCATTTTTATATGAAAAGTTCCTTACACATGCAAAAGTACAAATAGTGTAAGGAAGCCCCTTGTACCTATCATCCAGCTTCAACAATTATCAACTCATACCACACCCTAGCCCAGGATCATTTTGAAGCAAATCCTGGATGTGTCACTTCACCCTCAGTTATTTCAGTAGTGCGTGTATTCCTCCCTGCATAGCTCAGCTCAGACATTTCCCTCCGCCCACTTCATCTTTCCAAATTGGTCCCAACCAGCAAGGCTCAGCTCAGGTCTCACCTCCCACATTGTTCCCAGTGGGCTTGTCTCTCAGTCCTAGCTCCCCTTGGGACATCTCTCTTACTGCTATCCTGTTGTTCCTTGCCTCTTAAACTGTACACTCACAATGCCTTTGGCCTGGAAAGTGGGAAATCTCTCTCACGACACATATAGTCCAATAACAAATGCTTTGTAGGGAAAGAACTAAAGAATAACAATTTAGTTTTATAAAATTAATAGAAATTTGGTCCAACAATTTTGCACAGCATATTGAAGAATTTCCTTATATGGGAAATGTCTCATGGTATAGAACAGGGTATGCTGACACAGTATGACTGGGCAGAATGAACAGTGGACATGGAGTTAAAAGGCCTATGTTATTATCTTGGCACTTTTGTTTGTGTGTTATTTTGGGAATATTGGTGTGACTTCTCAGAGCCCACCCATAAAATAGGAATTAACCACAGCCATCTTACCTCTTTCCCTCACTGAACTGTCAGAATCAAATGCAAAATATATATATAAAGATGGTTTTGTAATTGAGAGAGCATGATGTTGATACACATCATTACCTGTAAATGCAGAACTGACTGCCATATGACTTGACAACAAGGAAAACTATTGCTTTACATCCTGAATGAGGCAAATAAATTTAAGTTCTCAAAAGGGAGCATGGGAATGTGATAGTATAGAGATCAGGTGGAATTCAGAACCAACAAAATTAATCTTGGGAGGAATGTAAAAGCACACCTATTTATTTCTGAGACCTCAAAAATCATTGCCTTGTTATTAAAACAGGCAAACTGCAGAACCCCTAAGAAAAGATTGCAAAGGAAGCAAAATACATTGTCTGCTATTTAAGCAAATTCCTGTTACATTAAATGAGTAAATGAAAAAGCCAAATTTAACATCTAATTCCCCCCAAATAAAACTGCAGAATTATTCAATAAAATTGTTATAATTCTGAGGTTTTGCTTCCTGAGGACAATCTCAAAGCCTTTGACTTCTCAACTTTGAATTTTTCTTTACCAAACACAATCACTAATAACAAAGTACAAAACAAACATCTATCATATTACATCAAATACCAAATACCACCTAAATTACAATGGAATTGAGGTCTCTTCTTCCCTCAGGAGAAAAAAGAATAAATGATTTTCTCAAGAAATACTGTTCTACAAAACACATTGCAAGCTTCACTAGTGTCCTGTGAGAGACCCTCAGCCTAGCTAAACCATACACTGGAATATTAATATTATAAGATTCCTTGCAAGTACATGAAAATTACAAGGGCTGGGTAAGAAGCTTATATTTTATAAAACTCTGGATAACCTAGGCCAAAGTAGAAAAAAAGGGGTTTTCAACTTTGGACTTAAATATAATTTAGCAATAGTTGGTAAAACAACAGCTGCTACACCTGGTAAAGCCAAATGAGATTACTAGGTGGAAATCACAGAAACACACAGAGAACATTTCAAAATTCCCAGCATACTGCCAACAAAGCACCAAGGCAGAATCTCATTAGAAAAGGAAAAATTTTGTTTTTGAAAATAACTTTTTTTATAAGATTTCACCATGTGTTACATCTCTGAGGACTTAACTGGAGGGGAGAAACACAAGGCTCAAAAGAGTGAACTACAGAAAAACATCTTCCTTCCTCTATGCCCTTTCCCAGCTCAGCCCTGTGCTGCACACACCAGGCAGCTGTGTACCCTTACACCTTGTCCTCCATAAACACACATGGATAGAGATTTTTAAAAATCATCGTTTGTTTTTACTAGAATAGACTTTTTGCTTGTACAGATCACTGTAAGGAGACTACCAGTCAGTGACTCACACACCTTTAGGCACATCAGGAAAAGAAACAAAGGAATTCTGTGACTTATGACAAATAAAGAGGATTTTATGCCATTGAGACTTGAACTTGGAGTATGTACCCAAGATAACCAACTAGCACAAAAGACTTCAAGGTTAAACTCTACGCACCTCAAAATATCCATTGGCAATGTGAAGGACTATAGATTTTTTTACTCATCCACTTGCTGAACAGTTCAAAGCTGAATTTCAGAGACTCTGAAGATTGACCAAGTTTCAGGCTAACCAGAAGTTTAGAGACTTTTCTGATCTGGTCCCAGGACAGCTATAATTTCTTCTGATTTGTCTTCAGTGTTCTTATTCAATCAGTAACTATATAAGCCTCATTTTTCAGAATTGAGTAATTTGACTCAACTTTTAAAAAGACCAGGAAGAAGAAAAAAAAAAGCAAAGAAAAAAAGAAGAAAAAAAACGACCAGAAAAAAGTTCACTTAAGGCCTAGTTAAACGACAAATTATAAATTATCAGAAGACAAGTAAAGAAGAAATTCCTTCATAGTTCCTCCATGGTAAGTAAGACAAAACAAGCCCAGTTTGGGCCCTAACCAGTAGCTGATGTGAGGCTGAAGTAGTCACATAGGCTCAGTGTATTACAAGAATCATGGAAGCTGTGCTTACCACAAGATAACCATATGTTAAATATTCTTCTAAGCCCTTTATATCAACTTATTTAATGCTCCCAACAACTCTATGAGGTTTTCTCCACTTTACAGATGAGGCAACAGAGACAAAATTCTGTGATTTCATTAAATCTGCACAATTAGTAAACTCGTAATATGAAAGCTGGCATGAATGTCAATCTTCAAAGAGATCTTCCATAGGAATAAAAAGTAGCTTAACTCAATGGAACGAACGGTAGACTAAACAACTAAATACGCATTTGCTCATGCGCTCATTCATTCAGTAATGAGCATAGTAGTGGAGATCAGCAAAACAACTTACATCTGCCTACCATCTGCCTTAAATTTAGCCAAACAAGGCAATCTCTCAGAATGCCAGCTTTTTTATTGTAAAATTAGAAATAACTCTTCCTGGCCTACTTAATACTTTCACATTGATGATAATATCAAAAGCAATGGAACTCCCTCTGCCCAGGAGGTATCAGAGAACAAGTGCCCATAAAGAGGCAAACTCCTCACCAATACCTGCTCTGTTCTCCCCATGACACAAAACCTGCCCCAAGTGTCCACAGTTCTCAAGTCTTCTGGAAGACAAGGAGCTGTCCTGCAGGGCATGATTACCTGGTTTCTCAGGATGCTCCTATGCAGACACATTTTTCTTCCCATAGAACAAACACTACTGCTCATCAAGTCTTTTCTCATTTCCCATCACAGGATATTCCTGTTTGGAAGTTGTCTTAGTCTGTTTGGACTGTAGCAAGCCACCATAGACTAACTGGATGGGTTAATCAACCAGTGCTTCTTTCTCACAGTTTTAGAGGCTGAGAAGTCCAATATCAAGGTACCAGAAGATTCGGTGTCTGGTGAGGACTCACTTTCTGGCCCACGGACTCCCCCCACTGCGGTGGAAGGGGCCTAGGGCACTCCCTGGAGTCTCTTTCATAAGGGCACTGACCTCACTCACTGGGGCTCTTCTCTCAGAAGCCAGTTACCTCCAAAGGCCCACCTCCTAATACCATGACATTGGGGGTTAGGTTTTGACATATGAATTTTGGGTGGGGACATTCAGTCAATAGCAGCATCTGTGATTATTAAAGTTGTATTAATATAATGTACTCTCATCAGCAATCTGAAATGGGGGATTTGAGGGATCCAAACACAATCAGGAGAGAACTTAATCCATTCCTCCTATGAAAAATGATTAAAAAGTTAGAAGTTATTGCAAAACTAGTAAAACTTCAGGAAGCATAGTATGAGTTAAATAATTCCCATAGGATCCATGTGATGAAGAGAAATAGGACTAATCCTATGACTTCTTTCTCAAATTTCTCTCATATGAGTCTCCTCTGCTCCACTGCCCTATATGGTCCCCCAGCACCATCTCATCAGAACACATCCCCCACTCAGCTGCCAGCATTACTTCCTAAAGTAAATCTGATGCCGCTTTCTGCTTCAAACCCTTCCTTGCAGCTCCTGGGCTCTTCCTGTTAAAGCTGTGTACATTTTATAGGGTTACAAATCCATCTCCAAGCCCACCCCTGGCAGAGACTGAGCCAGAATCAGCACCGGGTATTACAACTCCCTCTCTAGCACCTTCTCTTTTATTCTTTTTACAGAGGGGAAAGCTGATTTTGGCAGGAAGGGGTACACTGCATAGACACTTCAGAAACTCACAGATGGTGGGGTTGATTCCAAGCACATTTTCATATCAGTGTTATAGCCACTGCAGCAGATAACAAAATTGGCAAAATATGGGTTCATCAGGTAAAAAGAAAGGAGCCACCAGAACAAAGAAGAAAAGTTTAGATCAAGAAAGAACTTCTGGTCCCAATGCCACAGTGCAACAGGCACATGGAACATTCAGCTTCTTTAGCTCCAAAAATCTGATGCATGATGTCCCATGACTTAATATTCCAAAATGTTGTGCTGAATTATTTTTACCCTGTACCTGCCCCTTAAACATAAAAATACAGCAAAACTTTAAAAGTAAGAATGAATTTAAAAATAATTATTCAGAAGAAGGAATTGAATAACTAGACTATTTTATTTGATCTTTGGGTAACTCATTAGGGATATCTAAGAATGTGATACATGAAGATGTGATATATGAGAGAATGAACATATATATAGAAGTTTGAAAAATATCTCCAGGCATCTTCTCTCAGAACATATGGAAAACACTCATTTCCACAATACTTAGAAAATATTTCATTGAAATTCTAAAATAAGCACAAAACAACCATGCATTAGTAGTTTAACCACTGATATAAAAAAAATTCAATGGAAAACAGCAAATACAACATAGATTGTCATTTAATTTTAAACAATATCTAATATAGACTAAGTACCTTGAAGGAAGAAAAACTTGGGCTAGTAAATCTCCTCTATTAAAGGATTAAGTTGAACAATGCAAAATCAATAGGATTAATGGCTGGTAAACCCTAGCACCAGTCCAAGATTCCCCCCAGTGTAATATGCTGTAGCAGAAGTATTTGTCTTTGCAGTGGATTGACTTTTTCTATGGCTACATGTGGCTAATTTCTGTGCTACATCCTCTCTACACGCTCCCACTGCTCTTCCTTCACCTTCATGACTCCTGGCAAAGTGTAGAATAGAGGAAATAGTAGGGCACAAATCAGTATGTAATCCCAGTGGCCCCTCGCAGCTGGACTGATCCAGTTCTGCCACCAATAAAGAACAAGCCATGCCTGAAAAACCTAGATCCCTTTTTAGCACTGTAAACCATGCAGGAGATGCTTATTACATCTGCTTTGTTCTCTATTCCTATGGTGCCCATCACCATAGTAACAAGGCACACAGATGGAAAAGTAGGCTAGAAATACCCCCAAATTCGGGTGGAGATAGGGAATATAGAGGAAAGGGCCTTTCACTGATAAAGAGAAAAAGGCTAGGGTTTCTTCTATTGGAGTTGTCAGTACATTAAGGGGCAAATTAACTGAAGTTTTCTCTGTATATAAGAGAGCCACAACAGAAAGCAACCTAAAATTTCAATAAATATGAATATTTACTGGAGGTAGACTTGTAGGCATCTAAGGTTTTAAAGCCAGGTGTATTTATTAGAAAATCTTGCATGTAAATTGAAATCCAGCATCCAATTTGGGAAATCACGCACTCATCCTACAATATGGCTGATTACTACTTACAATTTTTGGTTATTTTGTAGTACAGTTGAGACATCTATTAAGGAAGTGTGGCAGGGAAGATAAGTTGATTTAATGAATATTTTCCTGAAAGTGACACAGTATCTTCCAAGATTTTGTACAAGATGTCCCAAAAGGAAGTCACTGGGTGCAGGTGGGGGAGTAACTGTTGTTTCACCCCAGGGAGCCACTGCCCCTTTCCCCTTGGATGGTTTGTTGTTGTTTTTTTTCTTGCTTGCTGACAACCTGAGTCCTCCTAGCTCATAATTTTCGGGGACATTTGGAAGGCTCAGAATGTTATTAATGTTGTTACTGGTCAGGAAATAGGAAAAGGAAAATAGCCACATAAACCTAATCAGGGATGTTTTGCTCTACATAAATAAAAATGTGCAGTTACAGAAAAAGACAGATGTTTGATGAATTATTTGTTTTAGAGAATTTAACATTCTAGCTACTTACAGATTTTAGTGGGAAAAGCAATGGACAACTTTATGGGAATCTTAGTTCCCTGTCTCAGCCACTAACTAGTGGTGACGTTGGGGACAATTTTCACTTTGCCTTTCTCAACTTTAGTGTAGTATCAGGAAAAAAGACTGAAATAGACCAAAAATATGAATTTGAGGGGATCTAAAGATGATGCCAAGGCATGATCAAATGTTATGAGTATGTATGTGTTATTCTAGGAAAGACCCTCAAACATATCTATAAAATAAAAAAGTTAAAAATCAATAAAGGGCCTCTAAAGTCTCTTCCACATAACTCTACAAGACCATAACTGGAATCAACTTACCCACATAAACTCAAGGCTCTGAACTCAGACTTAGGTGAGCATAATATTCAGGTCTTCTCCAAAATCTCCACCCAAGGGATGCTGTCCCCGACCATCATTATCTAATCCCCACCACCAACCACTCTTCAGCTCTTTACGCTGCTTTATTTTTCTTCATTGCACTTAGCATGTGACATTATATCTTGAATTTGCTTGTTGCCCACCTTCCCTCCTCTAGGATGTATGCGCCATGCCAATAGGTTTATTCCTGTTTTTTTTTCTTTGCTGGATATATTCCCAGTGCTTGGCACACAATGCCTGGCAAATATTAAGTGCTCAAAAGAAAAAAAATCTTGAATGAATTAATTTTTTTTTAATCCATAAAATGAAGCACAGCAGAACAGAAGTTCAAATAAATTATTTTTCTTTTTTAAAAATCTGGGGCCTGCTAAGAGTGGTGTACTCTATTTAGCATGTTATGAGCATATCGAAATCTTCATATGATCCCTTTAAGGCAAGTTTTCCAACCCTTAGAGCTTTTTATAAAATAACACATCTGGGAAAATGAGCCAGGTAATATACTGTAGAAAAAGCCACTTCATCAGTTGCCAGATCTGCCACTTATTTGTGGGGTTTGCTTAGGCAAGCCACATATCTCCTTACAAACTCAGTTTCCACATTTGTATCCTGGGGATAATCATATAAGATGATACAGATACTTGACCCATTTACTGCAGATCCTCAGGAGGATAAATGTGAATATAAATTCTTTAGTATGTTAAAGTTATGTACAGCATGTTAAGTAATGTGGTGGAAGTTCCTGTACAGTGTTCTAGGAGAGATTTGTTATAAACTGTTGGGAGAAGGCAAGTGAATAATGGTCATCTGTACAAGGTCCTTCCAAACAGGGCCAGAACGGCCAGGGACCAGGCGGACCCCAGTAAGCCTCCCTATTCTGTAGGATGACAGCCAGGCTCAATTCCTCTCTTTCCTCCGTAAAGAAAAAAATGTCCCAAATGTAGCCTGGTACTGAACCCTCCTTCATGCTATAATTCACAACCTCTTGCTGGGCAGAAATCAGCGTTCTTGATAAATGCTGAACAATTTTTTTTTTTCCAGTGGGATTGAGACTTATTCTTAGAAACCAGTCACCCACTGACCCAGCTGACTACCACCAAGTGTCTGGTGATCTTTCCAGTGTTCTTTTTGTATCTGCTCAAATAACAGCTATTTAAAAAATGTACAATTTCTAACTGTTCTAGAAAGTTTGTGTGTACTTAAAACAGATGCTGGTGATGAAATCACTCTGGTGTCAAATTAGCATCCATGGGATTTATAAAGGGCATGATATGCTTTAGCCATGCTCTCTCCCTGGTCAATGTTCCTGAAATCTTTAAATCGGCTTATTAAGGAACTTTTCCCTTAGATTTGGTAGTCAACTTGACTGAAAATTTTTCTTTAGCTCCAAACCAGGATGATCTTCAGACAGGGGCATGGGGTTTGAGGACCCTTGCTTTTTGGAGTGGGGGAAGGCACCCTGCACAATCTATTTCCGTATCACCAAGTAACCCTTGTCTAAAAAATCATTTGCTTCAAAACATCTCATGTCCTGTTGGTTCTTTCTGGGCATCTCCTTTTTTCCCTTTTCACATTCGTCCTTTTCCCACATTCTAAAAGAAAGCCAAACATTCCACTTCTCAGGAGTCTGCTTATGATGCACTGTCTTGGTGAGTAAAAATGTCAAGGCCCCAAGCAGAGGGCCGTTTTGAAATATGTGTAGGGTTGTAGAGTCAAGAAACCAAATGACTTTCATGACTTTGAACAACACTGGAGAAAGACTTGATCAGGTTGTTAGACAACAGAAAGCTGAAAATCACTTTTGTGATCGATCTCCAGACAACTTGTTACTCAAGAGTTTTAAAAAAGGAATATTGCTTTCATTCCCATATACTTATCTATGCAGCAAATTTTTAAAGCAATTTAATTTTAAAAAGTAGCTGATTTGATTATGAAACCTATCTTACTGTAGCAATAAGTAATATTTACTTATGCATAAACTATTTTAAGCCCCATGTATTCACTGAGAGATAACTTTTCAACAAAATTTTACCTATCACTAAAAATGACTCATCAAAATTCTAATGTACTTGTTTTCACCAAATGTGTACTAGTAAAAGTCATAATTCAATGCAAAAGAACTTTTATAGCTAAAATGTGTGTATATGTATGGGTGTCACAAGAATATGATAAGGTAATGAATGAAAGATTTTTCAAACACAACAATGTTACATTAGGATTAAGTTTAATAGCAGAAGAGGAATGAAATGAGTTATATGAGGGAAATAGCTATATATAATGCCTGAATTTTTTAAAAGAGCTTGCTCATGTGTTTTTAAAATGGATGATATGGTAGAAATGAAACCACCTTGGTATTTAATTTAGCTTCCATTGAGTACATTAAAGAATGTTTTTTCTTAATCAGTATTTATATCAGAAATGTCACCTTTTACAACTATTTAAAATCATAATGAAAAACTATAACTGTTAACTTTTTAAATGTATGAGGAGAGTACATAGTTTTACAAAATCTTTTTAGTGGGAATTGGAAGTATTCTAAATTGCCTGATACAAAGAGCTTGTGCTGGCCAGCTAAAATTTCAACTTCTAATAGAAAGACAAAGTCAGAATTATTTCAGAAAAGTGCAAAAGCTGTCTCAAGCATCCCCTGCAAACTGCCAAATTCAGAACTCTGAGCACAGTAAATGTTCAATAAACACTAGCTCACTGACAAAATATTTTGACCAGTCAACTGATTTCTATTAATAGCATGCAATATATCTTCCTACTTCTAACCTCCAAGGAGATCTTTAAAATTTTGCTCAAATACCAGTCAAAAGTATGTCACTGAAACAAAGCCCTAGACTAGGTAATAAGTATACTGAACTATATTCCTTAATTCTTTCCCAGATGTCCATTTACATACCAAGAATAATGCCTAGACTAGGAAGCTCCGGAGATGAACAAAACATTCTTTATCATGAAGGAGCACCTTGGAGGAGGCAGGGACTTTCTCTGGCATTGGAGGCACAGAGGCAGCACAGAGGAGGGAGCGAGGAGCTCCAGGGAGCAGTAGGCAGAGCAAAAGTGTCTGGAAAGGTCTTTCAGAATAAGTGTGCTTGAACTGATTCCTGAAAGATGGGCAGGTGTTTGACAAGGGGAATCCAGCATCTCAGTCATGGCAAAGGAACAAAGCCATGGAATACAGCCATCTGGCCACCTCAAATCTCTCTCCCTGTACTGCAAATTCAGGATGGCTGGTATGGGGATGTGACTGCACATGTGGTGTCCATGTTGCATGCACTGGTGATTTAGAAATGATAGGGAGGCAAGAAGTGAAACTGGAGTGTTGCAGCAGACAAAGGAAGTCTTTATTATTGGCTCACCAAGTCACTGAACTTGATCCTGTGGTCAAGCAAGTTATTAAAGGGTAATTAAATGAGGCAGTGATGGTATGAGATTTGCCTTTCAGAATGATTACTTTTCTACAGTGTAGATGACAAATTTTGGGAGTGGACGATAGGAAAGCCTATAAACTGAACTTGTGGTTGGAAGACAATCAGCAGCACTCCTAGAAAAGACTGAAGGTGGTAAACGGGCCATGGAGGAAGGTGCTGACGGAAGAAACCTGAAGGATATGGCCCATGGACAAATGGCTCCCAAGTGTATAAAGAGCAGTTTTGTGGGGAATGAAGCAAAGAAAAGCCCAGAGTGAGTTTTAGGTTTCTTTGGGCTATGTCATTGGTATAAAGTATTGTTATTTGCAAAAATTTAGCATCTAAGATGAATAGCAAGTTTTGGAGAAAAGAAGGGATCTGCAGTACATTAACTCCAGGCCATCATTTACAGGTAGCACAGGTATTATTATCTTTTAAAAAAAATTATTATTATCTCCATGCTATGCCCAAAGGGGTAAACATTTTTGCCCAGTATCACATGGTGAAGTCTGGGAAGTCAACTACATACCAGGCTTAAGAACAGGTAAACAAGGGAGAGAAGGTCCGTACTTTCACAGAACTTATATTCTGGTGAGAGCAAAGGTAACAGAAGATAAGCAAGTAAGCAAACCACAAATCAAGGTCTGAAAGGCTATGAGGGGTGCAGGTGTGAGGGGCATGGGTCCTTTATCTGAGGTGGTCATGGTAAGTACTCTGAGGTTACATTTGAGCTGATCTTTCATTGAGGAGAAAGAAGCAGTCATGCAAATTCATAAGGAAAGAGCATTCCAGGCAGAGAATAGCAACTGAGAAACTGATGAGGCGGAACAAGGTTGGTGTGCCACCGAGGGCAGAGTTCCAAATGCCAGAGGAAGTGGGGAGCGAGAGCAAGTCCCAGCTCCAAAGCCATTCCTGGGAGGGGGAAGGTGGAAGGCTTGTAGCACCTGAGGCAGTGCTGGCACAGCGTGAATTCTCTTGGGGAAGCCTGGGTACCTGACCATCAAGCCCAGCACTGTGCCTCTGAGAAACGGCATCATGACTCACAACCGCTTTTGGAAGACAAGTCATCGCTCAATTGAGGACTGCCTATTTTGGCATTGAAAAAGAGCCAGGAACAAACTCATTTAGTTTTGTCTAGAGAGGTGAACTTTAAAATCCTTAGATGAACATAATTCATCCTAAATTAATGCACTCAGAGCAAGAGACAACCTGCAGTTGGCTGACAGGCGGCTCGGTCATGCCCACCACACTACAGGGAAGCAGAGCCTTCCCAGCCACCCACCACAGCTCTCAATGGCATTAGAGAGGCAACCTTTGCCCAAAGGATCCCCCATTAGCTCAGCTGCACAGGGCAAGGAGAAATGGTATCCCACTGCCATAGTGCCAAGCTGGGTTCCTATCTATACAAACCCAAAAGCTCAGAGAGTATAGATGTTGTGGATGCCCACTGACCCTGACATAGGCCATCCCAGGAACAGCATCCAGCCAGCTCTCTGGAACACACTGCCCACGCCTCCATTCTGGGGGCATTTTCCTCTGCTGCTTTATGGGCTACCTATTCTTCTGTCAACAGTCTTTCACATGAACCCCATCCCACCAAATGGCTTCAAATTCCATTTGCTAAGGGCAATGCAGATCAACACTCTGACCCTCTCTGAAAAGATCCTACTTTACAGCCAGCTTTCTCAGATGCATCTGCTTGGCATATCAAAAAAAGTATGTGTATTTAAGTTTGGTGGAATAGAATGAATAAATTATAAATTAATTAAATTATTCCTGAATTACGTAGCCCCCTTCAGAGTATCACATTCAGAAGTTATATAATACATAGTTTTTTAAAGATGGTGCCAAACGTTGTGAAAAGCCTCCCTTGGAATTCTGTTGGAAACCTGTGGCCCATTCTGATCCATGCCTAGGCACAGGCTCATCTCATGTTCGAGCTCCTATCAAACCACACTTCCATACCATCTCTGCTTCAGCTCTTTTTGTTCCTAAAGTCACTATTCAGTCACCATTCAGTTCCTACTGGCCAACTTTTTGTTCCTAAAGTCACCATTAAGTCTCTGACCATAAAACATTTGCACATGTGCCCACAGCACCTGTGCATCTCCTTCCTAATGACTTCCACTGTGGTGACTTATAATTTATTTGCAGTAGCCTGATGACACATGCAGTAGCCATGATGGCAGGAACCGTGTTTGTTTCTGTCATCCTTGTGTCCCAGAACCTAACACAGTGTCTGGCACACATCAGGGGCTTAACAGATTAGCTGCCCCCCCAAAATACTATGAAATATACTCATTGGTGGAAATGCTTCAGTTTCTGAGAGGGATCAGCCAAAAATCATTAAAATCAAAGCTGAAGAAGGTGAAAGCTCAGCTATACTATTTTTAATCAAAAAATACAGGAAAGATGTTGCTGCTATTTGGGTTTAAACTAATTTTGGAGACAATTCTAAAAACATTTGACAGCACAGTTAACAGTCATCTGGATATGTATGAGATGATCAACTTGAAAACATTTTTTTAATGGAATGAGTTCATTTTCAAAATGGTTCACCCAGATTAGACCAATTAAAAAGAGAAAAGAAAAGCTACCTCTTAGTTAACCAGGCACAGCTTATTAGGCATCCTATTTTAATCCTCATCTCTGATTCTTACCCCCAGTTTATAGATGAGGAAACTTTAGGATGTAAGCAGCTAAGGTTGCATACCTGGTAGGTGGCAGAGCCAGGATTCACATGCAGGTCTATTTGATTCCAAGAGCTATGTTTTTAATCTAAGCCACGTTTTAAGCTAAGAAATAAATGCTGACACTGAGTAATAATGTGTTACTCTCCCCCAGGAAAAGCTGTAAGACTACAGTCTGATACCACCGAATAGGGCAGGTGCCCAAGTATTTAAAATAGGACTTGGATGGCAATGATGTGGTAGCAGGGGAATTAGGTAAGTCATGAAAAAGGATGAAGGAGGAACATGAACATTACTGAAAGCTTGCTTTATGTCAGATATGGTATTAAATGCTTTAATGTTAAGAATGCTGTGAGATGGGTAAAATTAGTCAAGAAAAAAGAGATGTAGAATAACTGTGGTGTTTGGCTACCCCAGTGTTCCTTCCTCCCTCTCTTCCTAGGGATGTGAATGTCCCAAGTTCCAGCCGGGCATAAGGCTGTCTAGAATAAGGATGCTATTCCCCAGTGTCTATTCCAGCTAGGTGAGGTCACATTACTAAATTCTGGCCAGTAAGATGTAACAAGACATGTATGACAATCTCCAGGAAGTTTCCTCAAGAGACCACGGGCTGTTGCCTTTCCCCCGTCTTCTTTCCTTCCTACTTTTTACTACTTGGAACCACGATGGCTCATGCTCCATTTAGGATCATGACTTTGAGGGCCTTATCTGATGGTAGATCTAAAACGTGGACCCAGCTGAGGTATCAGAAGACTGTAAAACCATAACACCAGCCCTGGATTGTCTCTCTATAAGCTTTTTTTTTTTTAAATGTCAAAGAGATACAAGTGCCACTTTAAGCTATTGTTCTTTGTGGTCTTTGCAACTGGCAGCTAATCTTAACTAATATAGCAATTTATTCAAAGTGACGGTATAGGGTTCATACTCTTAGGTAGAAGTTTTATAATCTACAATACATTTGGGGTGGGGGGAGTAATAAAAATGCTGCAAAGGAATTTGACAGAAGAATATGTTCTCTGTTTGAATATGTTCTCAAATCTGAATACCTGAAAAACGATCAAAATTAACATGCTACTAGATAGTAAAGAATGTAGTCTCCATCAGAGATGGGCAGAGGAAGATCTTAGTCGCCTGCAGGGAACTGGAAACAAAAGAGAAATGGAAGCTGTGCATCTGGTAGCCTGTGAAGGTGCTGTTGGCTGAGGCACGGGCATTGTAAAGTGGAGCCCTGGAAATGACCACAGGATGAGACAGACAAGAAAGAACTACAGTGGACTCTGAAACTGAACAAGCAGGAGATGAAGTGCAAAGATACAGTCTGGAAAGGGACAAACAGAATCATGTGACTCATATCAAAGACAGCATAAAGGACAAAAGGGCAAAAGGAAAGGTCAATGTTGAAGCTCTAACAACTCAATTTTTATTCATTTCCTTATATGGGTTCACAACAGCATTGAAGAAGTGCATTTAAATTGTGTTGCAATTGAGGAGAATCCTAAACGAGAGGAAGTCATAGAGCAGGGGGTTTGTTATTACCCTTTGTTCAATTTCTAAATGAACAGCAGTGATAATTTCATTTAAGATCAATCTTAATGATCCAGAAGGGAAAAATAAGCTATATCTGCCAAAAACATTATTTTAAGCCCTGGAGAAAACTAAGTCATAATAACGGTATATAGGAAGTTAAGAAAATAAAGAAGGGAAACGAAATGAAGTAGGCAATAGCAACGAAAGAAAAGGCAGCAATATGAAAACAGACATGACAAAAACTAAAATGCACTTTACTGTTGGTTAAATTCTACACTATAACTGGACCTCCCAAATTCCTTTTGAGTGGTCACTGGTCTGAATTATTTGTGGAGTACCTGTACCAAGTCAGGAAAGCAGTGAGGGACATGCTCTACAGAAGTCAAAGCAAACCATTCTACCAAGTCTGGAGTAACATGACAGATTCAGCATGCACTCACTTCTGATATCAGTATAGTTAGAAAGATGCTGGAAAGGAGAAACAAAAATAAAAATTGGAAATTCAACTTGAGAGACACTAAATCAGAGATCAGATTAAACAGGCTAATTTTTATGGACAGTACAAAATGAAAAAGGAACATATAAAGCACTCATGTTCCATTAAAAAGGAATCGAATTTTAAAAAAATATGTTTATAAATAAAAACTTTGGCAAAGGTAAGAATGTTCTAAATATTAAAATAAAAAACAAAAAAATCAGAATTTTAAGTCACTGCAGGTAAATGCACAATCTAAAAAAAACTTGGAGGAATAACAGAATATTATTCCATGCTAAAAAGAAATGAGTTATCAAGCTATTTAAAGACATGGAGGAAACAAATGCATACTACCAATGCAAGACCCAATCTGAAAAGGTTACAGCGTATATGATTCCAACTATAAGACATTCTGGAAAAGGCAAACTATGGAGACAGTAAAAACATCAATTGTTGCCAAGGGTTGGGGGGACAGAGGGATGAAATAGCTGGTGCAAAGAGGATTTTTAGGACAGTGATACTATGATATAGAATCATACTCTGACGATATTACATGTGATATTACATGATAAATACATGTGCATACACGTTATATATTCGCCAAACCCACAGAATGTACCCCACCAAGAGTGAAGCTAATATATACTATGGACTTTGGGTTATAATGATGTGTCAGTATAAGTTCATGAATTGTAACAAACGCGCCACTCTGGTAGGGGATGTTGGGAATGGGGCAGGCTATACATGAGTGGTGGCCAAAGGTTTATAGGAAATTTCTGCATTTTACTCTCAATTTTACTGCGAACTTAAAACTGCTCTAAAAATTAAATTCTACTACAAAAAAAAATTGGAAGATCTGTTATCCTTTTCAAGTTATATTTATGAGTTCATTTCATTTTAATTGATGTTGGTGCTTTCATTCTGAGGATTCTTAAGAATGAAATAGCCATCGGGAATGATCTTTAAAGGCAAATCTTAACAACTAGTCGAGTGAAATCATTCCAAATGTGAAAATGATTTGTGTTAGGCTGAACAAGCTGAAACACCTTTCTAACTGAAGAAAAACAGAACAAGTTTTGAAGAACAGTAAATTTAATTCTCATGGAGATTTTTAATTATATATTTACTTAGTTATAATGAAAACATCAGGGGACAGTAGGTATAAGAAAAATGCCAGAGTGTACATTCAGGGTACTTTCCATGATGACTTTGCCCCCTTCATTATCTGAACTGAGAGTAGTGTCAGATGTGTTAGGGCTTACAAGCTTAAATCACACAGGCCCAATTACTTGGGGGAGTAGCTGTCATTTTGTATTCTCTTCAAGAGTGGAGCTGCTGACTAGGAAAGCCGGGGGCAAAAGGAAAGTCACCTTGGCGCCTCCAACTCAAAGAGCATTTTGGGTTCTCAGGAGATTTACCTGAACACATCTAGGGCACTGGAATTGTTAAGTAATTATACTCCGTTTGACTTCTGTGTGCTTCAACCCCACACTTACTTTTAGGAGAAAGAACAGTTTGATAAGGACAGATGCCATTTAATTTTCTCTTAGAAAGCAGCGAACAAATGGCCTATTTTAAGTTGGCTACGTATTTGTAATTTAAAATTTTCATGCTGGTATCTTTTCTACAGTTTTCAAAGTTTTTAGGCAAGGAGAACTTATTCAAGCAGGTTCACGCATAGGTGTTTTTAAGTACAGACAGGTTTGTCCTTTTCTTGGGAGGGGGAAATGGGGGTGCTGAGAGGGAGTCTTTCTCATCACGAATTAAAGTTTTCCACAAATGTCATCTGACTAAAGGCAACCTATGGACTTCGGGAAGTCAGATGAGGACACAGAGTAATAAGCCAACACAGAGTCGCCTCCCTTCTGACCTCTCAGCACCTGCTCAACTGCAGCCCAAAGAGGAAATCTCGTCGCTTCTCTCTCAAAATGGGTCTAGGTCGACGACCCCTTCTCCCTCAAACGAATGCCAACACCACGATCAAATTGTAGGCGAACAATGAGCGTCCAATGGGCATAAAATGTTTGGCAGCAAACAGCGCCAGGGCGGGGGGCAAAGGAGAGCAGCGCAGCGCGGACGACCTCCGTAGAGGTCTGCTCGCCCAGGGTGGGCGAGGCTCCAGTCTGGGAAGCCGGAACCCTGTTCCCGCAGCGCCCTGACTGCTGGCGCGGGGTGGGCACCGCCTCGTCGCGGTCGCCCCCCTCTGAGCCCTAACGACTCCAGCACCAGGAGAGGTCCTCTTAGGCGTATCACTGCTTCCCGCACAAGACAAGGAGCAGCGAAGCCACGACTCCTCTCTCGGCACGAGCCACCTACCCGCAGGCCCGGCTCGCAGGTGAGGCGGGACCAGGTACCCGCACCTGCCGGACCAACCCCACCTGCTGCGTCCCATCACCCCATGCTCACCTCCGCCCCTTGAGTCGGCTGGGCGGCTGCTCCCAGAGCCAGGGGCGTCCCGCTCCCACCTACCTCCGCGACTCCAGCCCGGGGCGCGCGCTCCCCGCAACGTGCGCCCCGCGCCTCCTGGGCGCGCCGGCGGCGGCCCGGCACCCGCGCTGCCCGGTCTGCCGGCTGCGGAGGGCTCAGCGGGAAGCGCCGGCGCTGCCGGGCTCGCCGCCTCCGACCGGCTCCATTGTGACGCTACGCGTCCCGCCGGCCAATCGGGGCGCGGCGGCGCGAACCGCTGACTAAGTTCGCAGGAGGAGGCGGAGGGCCTGGGCGGCACGGCGGCGGCGGCGGCGGCGGCGGCAGAGGAGGAGGAGGAGGAGGAGGCAGAGGAGGAAGAGCTGCGGCTGCTCCCGCTGCTAAGTTGCAGCTGCCCTGCCCCGAGAGTTTGCCGGCTTTGCGGCTGAGGGGGCCGTTGACTCACCGCTCGCCGGTGGAAACAAAGCCCCGCTGCCGTCACCCGGGCGCGCCGTATGGCCCCGGCCGCTCGCGCAGCCTCGGGTCGGCGGCAGCGGTGCCTGCTCCCGGCTGCGGGAGCCGAGAAGGAGCGGGGGCTGTTTCAGGAGGCGGGGGCCAGGGGCCAGGGCTGTCCGCTGGGCGCCCCAGAGCAGGGGCTTGGGAAGTGCGGTATGTATTACGTGTCGGGCCTCCGCATTTTCACGTGGGCACCGCCGAGTAACTTGTTCTTTGCATAACGTGTGTGGAGCCCTGAGTGAAGGCGTGGGTGGAACACGCGGGAGCCTGCCTCTTACACACGGAAATCCCTTTACCTTTCTTTAACCGCGCGCTTACAAAGGCGACAGGGCCAAGCCCCTGTGCGGGAGAGTTTGCAGTCGTACCAAACTAAGCGGCGGCTTCATTTAGGATTCTGGGCCTCCAGCATCACCCACCTCTCTCAGATGTCCTTATCCTCGGGATGGGGAGGGAACAACATGGTAGAGGGATAATGCTGTATTCAAAACCAGCGTTTTACTGCGAACAAGCTGCAATTCCACCCTATGTGCTGCCCCACTCATTTCTCTCTACTGTTAGGCGGCCCTGCGTTTGGTAAGGAACAAAATGTCTTACAAACAAGAAGTTAATCCAACCCAGGAATTCGAGGCTTTAATATTTTTATCATCCTCTTTTCAGCCCCGCTTTTATCCCCACCCTAGATTTAACCTAGTCTTTTTACACAGACTATCATCTTCAACACAATGATTCAATTAGGTGACATTTATATCTCTGAGTTGCTATGGCAATCCCTTTCCCATTAAAAGAAAAAATGTTTGTACAGCGACCTCCCAAAGGAATAAAATGCAGACTATAAAAGACAGCGTTTTAGCCATATCTGATTGGTTTGTTTAAATGGAAGGAAAGAAAATGGCACAACTAACTGAGTTACACGCGACTGAGTTGTGTCTCACAGGCACTGTTAGGAGTGGGACTATAATTTGAATTGCTCTCCAAGTGAATAAGAAGACCGACTCTGTGACATTGCTCTATTCTTTCTTGTCCACTCCATTCTGGGTGGCAGCTGTCTTCTTCCTGAGTCTTGGAGGGAAAGCCGAAAGAGCATTCCTTCATTTGGTCATTCATGAAGTTCTTATCTAGCTAAAGTGTTTGAGCCACTGCATTTGTACAGATCTCTTAAGCTAATTTAGATTGGGTTTTGCTCCTCACGCTGCTTACCACCTGGAGAGAAAGGTAAACAATATACAGAGTTAAGTATGAAACAAGGGAAAGAGTGCTGTAAGAGATATGCATTGTAAAGTGATGACATTAAAAATGAAAAGGTCCTGTTTTCCAAATGTATCTGAATGTTTGGAAAGGAATATTTCCCCCCCCTTCCACATCCATGAACGCAATCCTTTCTTCTATCACAGCAAGGTCATTTACCTATGTGAAATGGGATAGTTAACCTCCTTGGGAGTCAGATTGTTCATCTATAAAATAAGACTTTATAATTTGCAACAACATAGATGGAGCTAGAGGGTATTATGCTCAGTGAAATAAGCCAGGCGGAGAAAGACAAGTACCAAATGACTTCTCACACCTGTGGAGTGTAACAATAAAGCAAAAACTGAAGGAACAAAATAGCAGCAGACTCACAGGACCCAAGATTGGACTAATAGTTACCAAAGGGAAAGGGACTGGGGAGGATGGGTGGGAAAGGAGGGATAAAAGGATTAAGGGGCATTATGATTAGCACTCATAATATAGGGGGGGGGGCATGGGGAAGGAAGTACAGCGCAGAGAAGCTTACTATGCTGATGGACAGTGACTGTAATGGGGTATATGGTGGGGACTTGATAATAGGGGGAATGTAGTAACCGCAATGTTGCTCATGTGAAATCTGAGCATAAGATTGTATATCAATGACACCTTAATAAAAAATATAAATAAGAGGTTATAAACTAGATGGTATGTTTAGATTACAATTCCAATGATGGTATGAATAAAACAGTGACTCCATGCTTGGTAGACCAAGTCACCATTAGCAGGAAATTAACGTGATTAAGTTCATCAAAGCTGTATTCGTTCTGGGTTTATCTCAGTTTATAAATGTGTTTGTTATTCCAATTCTCATTAACAAAATCACTTTCCATGGCGCCATTTATTACTGACACTGGGGAAAGTGGACTTCTGAATTTGTGATAATGCTTCTGGGAATCCTCTGAAGCTGTAGCACCAAACATATGCTTCTCTGTTTCTTCTTCCTTCTGCGCTTCATATAAGCTCCTGCTTGCACTACAGTGAGGAGGAGAAAACCTCAAATGCTGTTCTCGGAGTACTCTAATGCTATGAACATGATATAGACTGGTAAAGAAGAGAGAGTATTTAATAACTAGAAATGATTGGCATCCCAGTGTAGGCCTTATATGAGAAATACAAATTTTGTTTGGCTTTTCCTGCCTGTGCCCAGTTTTACCACTACATTGCAATCTCTTTGAAAAGAGGACCTGTGGAGTTTTGCAATATATTCAGTAATTCCAGTAGTATCTGAAATTCTCTGAGACTCTCTGATCAATTTATTCTGGAAAAAGAAAATTTTTAAAGGCTCAGTTGCTATGTCCACAACCAAATTCATGAAAGTCTAAAATAGTGATTAAAAATCCCATAGTAGGTACTAAACACTTATTTTGTGCCTAAAGTACACTAGACAACAGGGGCAATAGCAGAAGGAGCATTGAACTTGCTCCCTGATTTTGCAGCTCATAACTTAGATGAACACACAGGAAATAATCAGGCGCCGTTGATGCTCAGATGAAGAGATCCATCAGTGTGGGTGGTAATAGCAAAAGCCTTATGAAGAAAGGGGAACTTAAAGTATTAGAGAAGAAGCAGGATTTAGAAAGACTAAATCCTATGCCTTTGCCTTATCTGCCCCAAATATTGTCTTAAAATTCAATCCACCCTCAGGTCTCAGTCAATCTCTTTCTGGTAAGCTGAGAATCTCTAGAAAATGTAGAGGTAAAAATATTCTTTCTACAACACTGCACTGATTAAAAGAATAGCTAGTGGTAGGGTTTTCACACTACTATGACGAAGGGAATGACTATGAAGAGCAAATGGCCAGTTCCTCCACCTGATGACACAGTCATAAATAATAGAAATAGAATACTCACTGCAAGTTGGTCCTCTGGTGGCTGAAATACATGACCACATGAAGTAATCAACTAAACCCTGGGTCTGGCAGGGAGACCTTCCTGGGGAAAAAAAATCTCTGAGTGACATCCACATTCAGCTATGCTCCCTGTGGCTGCCTTCATAACAGTTTAGTTTGCTCAGTCTTTTTTTACAAATAAAGGAAAAGAGTGTTATCCAGTATTAACAGTTCTTTTCCAATTCAGTGTCCTAAAAAGTATTTATAATAATGGAAAATTGTCTATTTCTTTAAATTAATTAAACGTTAAACATCTATGGTGTATAAAGGAAAGCACTGGGGATCTGACAGAGGTGAGGGAAAATAACAAGATGAGTATGATTCCTTTTCTTGTAGATACGTTAGTGGAATGGGGAAGTTATATCCAGGCATGCAGAATCTTCAAGGGCAGGTGGGGTTGGTGAGCCATGTAGGGTTGAAGGAGAATTACACTTAACGCTGGTCTGGGGAAGTTTGCTAGCTGTAAGATTCTAAATTGGAATATTGCTTTTAAATATTGTCTCTATCGTGGTTCAAGTTTTTTATTTCTACTGAGATGTCAGTTCAGAAGAAAAGTCATTCATGGTTTTGTGTTTTCACAAAGTTTGCCAGAATCAACTGACTCAACTGTGTATGACTGAGCACGTTATCATTATCATTAATAAAGAATTTGTATTTATTTTTGGCCAAACACTTCACCATGTTTTCCTGACCTTTTCAATCTCCTGGTTGCAGAGGTTTAAGAGGTTTAACAATGAGCTGTCCTTGGGCCTGGGGAAAATTCTAAGAATGACCCTTGAGAAGGAGTTCAGTGGTGAGAATTCTGAGGACAGGATGAGTAGGACATTGCCTGTGTGTTTAGAATGAAGTAGTTTGACCTAGAAATCCAAACTGTAGTTATGCAAGGATGGCTGTGCACTTCTGTTGCATTGGTCCCTTACATGCTCCCAGTCTGAAATATTCACTAGTTATTCTGTGTTTTCACAACCCCCTCTGCCTTAACTGTATGCTGCCCCTTACTTAGGAGAAAGGTGTTATGAAGGTGACCTAGTATCTCTGAAGGAAAAACACTAATTCCTGCAGCAGGATGCCTCCCAGCCCTGGTTGGTCTGTATTCTGGGAAGTGGTCCAAATATTTCTTTGAAAGTTTCCCAGGCATTCCATTTAAAGAATATATACTGTCATCTGGGTCACATATTGCAATCTACCATACAGCAGCCAGCCAGTTATTGATTCTTGTCCCTTTCTTATCCATAAAAAGGAGGTGACTTCTAAGAAAATATTTCCAGCCAGGCTGGAAGCCTAGAATTAAAGCAGAGCTGGTTCTCCTCAGCTACAAAGTGGTCTTAGAAAAAGCTTTGCTGAGTTTTGCTAGTGACTGAGACAGTTCTTGCTTCAGTCTGTGTCCTCTGAACCGTGTTGGAATCCAGGCATGAAGTTTCCCAGTGCTGTGAAAGTGGCTGATTTCTGAGTAAGGTTCCTCACAGTAGATACTTTCATTTCTTTGGTTCAGAGTAACCCAAGTCTACCACCAGCCAAACCTTGATCGATTTCCACCTTTTTTTCCCCTCAGAACCTGTGCATATGTGTGTTTCTTGTCCTAATATAAAGCCATCTGTTCATTATACTATACATTGAATTATTGAATGCTGGATTTCAATTCTCATCTAAACTGATTTTCTTATATATATATATATATATATGTACAAATTTTATTTTCCTTTTTATTGAAGTATAGTAGATATATAATAGTATATTGGTTTCAAGTATAAAACATAGTGAATCAACAGTTATCTACATTATTAAATGCTCACTCTAATAAGTGTAGTTACTATTTGTCAATAGAAAGATATTACAGTATTATTGACTCTATTCTCTATGCTATACTTTCATCCCTATGACTAATTTACATTATAATTGAGATTTTGTGCCTCTTTAACTCCTTCACCTATTTCACTCACCCACCCCAACCCTTCCCCCATGGTAACCACAGGTCACTTCTCCGTGTCTATGAGCCTGTTGCTATTTTGTTCATTTGTTTTGTTTTAGATTCCATATATAAGTAAAATCATAGGGTATTTGTCTTTCTCTGCCTGGTTTATTTCACTTAGCGTAATAACCTATAAGTCTATCCATATTGTTGCAAATGGGAAGATTTCTTTCTTTTTTTGGCCGAATAATATTCCATTATGAATATGTACCACCACTACTTTATCCATTCATGTATAGTGGACACTTCGGTTGCTTCCATATCTTGGCTACTGCAAATATGTGGCAATAAACAAAGGAGTGCATATATCTTTTCAAACCAGTGATTTTATTTTCTTCAGGTAAATTCCCAGAAGTGGAACTGCTGGGTTATATGGTATTTCTACTTTTAGTTTTTTTGTGGGATCTCCAAATTGGTTTTATAAGAGTAGGAGCTAATATCTCTGTGACTTATTAAGAATTTTTAAAAACCAAAATAAATTATAAATGAACAAGATTCAGAACATTTTAGAGTTGGAAAAGAAAGAGATATATGCCAGAAAGAGCAATGGACTTGGAGTCCTGGGTCTTATTGATAGCTCTTCTGGCTATGAGATCTAGGGTAAGTCACTAACAGTCTAGGAAGGATTTTCTATTTTCCAATGTGTTTAACATATTTATCCTGAACTATATAAGAAAAGAAGAGGGTATAGTTTGTGTTTTTATTTTATTCATTTATTATCCAACAAACATTTATTTTGTACTACCGTGTGTGCCAAAACACTGTACTGGTTTCTGGGGATTAACTTCTCCACATGATGGATGCAACCTTTGCCTCCTGAGGTCAAGTCTCCCAGCAATCCTCTGGAGAATGTGATGCTAGATGTCATAAATCAGTGAGGACAAACTAAGTGAGCTCCAGTCTGTCCCCACAGCACCATCCTCTTTTGCTTTGTCTCCTGAACCCTACATACCAAAATACAGATGCTCATTCCAACTACCTGCTTATACTTCTATTAACTTATCTCAGCTAATTTCTTTACATCCAATTTGCTATCTCCACCAAATTGTTTTCTTGGTAGCACATATAAGCAACAGGACACCTGCCCTCAAGAAGTATAAAGTTTTCAAAACTTAAAAAAGAGAAGTAAATATGTAGCTAGATATGTGGGCAAATATGGGGCCCAGTAGAATCTCCTAACAGGATATTGACATGGCTTAGAGAGTATGATTCAAATATGCTCTGTAATAGTTGAATATAGCATGGTTACCTTATGAGAAACAGCAGTAAAATAATAAACCAGATGTTCTTTGTTTCATTACAAAATTGAGGGGCAAAGGTATCAGGTCTTACATTTGTAAAGGAGAGAGTAGGCTCAAATGGGGAAGATGTCTCAGAAACATTGAGACCTAATGTGTGAATTAAAGGAAACCTGTTATTTGAGCGAGTAGAACAGCTTTTGGTGGCTGACAAAGACCTCAGTGTAGGTTACAGCTTGATTACAAGTAAAGGTGAGGGGGAAGCATACGGAAGGATGAAAACAGATATATTAGGTGGGTGGAAATTTACAATTTTATTTTCATCTTTGCCTGAACTTGATTGTTAAATAAAATTCCTGGATTTACTTAATTTACTTGCCAATTTAGTAGGCATATTTAATATCTTGCTCTTCAGGATTCTCAAGGACAAAAATTATGTATGCATTCTAACAAAATACAATCAAAATGCAAATAATTCTATTTATAAACTGCTTTAGAGTTTACACAAATCACTCAAGTAGTGCATTATAGTCATTTCTAAACAATATGCTCTTATCCCTGTAGTCTGTATATCTAAGAGTGACATCATCTGTTAGCAGTCTCTAGCCTTGCTGAGTCACTTTGTTAAACCTTTGGCAGCTCAGCTGTCATTCAGAGGTCCAGGAAGCTGACAGATGACAACTGCTTACCTGCAGATCCCTAAGACCTCTGGAGGAATGCTGTGAGGCTCTTTCTCAGCAGGGCAAAGCCACATCCATCACATGGACTAGTGCATCCTCAGCAACTGGTGCAATGGTTTGCACATGGTAGGCATGGAACAAACATATGTCAAATTATGAATGAATAAATGATGTGAAATGGAGTCTGAACCTTCTGAAACACATCTCTTCTGTGTCTTGTAGAGATGATATATTTAAGCACCAAGGTCATCTCAGGATTTAACCCCCAGTTTTGTTCACTTCAGGTCTCACAGATCAACATTCTTTGACTGAAGAATCAACAATTTTAAAAGACTGGGATTTGGAAGTGGGATAGAGTATGTGGGAGTGATTCCAGAAGATAAGGAAATAATATACAAGTGGCAACATATGTCAAAGTTACCTTAAAAAACAATTACTTAATACAAGATTACTTATATTACTCATGACTGTGGATGTCTTCATCTCTTCCTTCTGGTAACATATACATGCACACTGGTACATTCGTTTTTTTCCAACTTGAATGTCTTGTGACTTTGAAGTGCCTTAATATCTTGAAATTTCTTTGGTAATTCTTGATCAGAGGATTGGCTTTGGAGATGCTGGAAACCACAATGATGAACATAAAATTACAAGACAGTGTAAAGATATGCATCAGAAAATCATGACTACTCTTAGAAATAGCTACCTGAATGTAGCATAGTGGCTTTAAAAGCCTGGGTTCTGGAGCAAAACTGTTTGGGTACAAATCATGGTTTTGCCCATATGAGACATTTGATTTTTGTTGTTGCTTAATTTCTCTGGGCCTTAGGTTTCTGTTTGAAAAATTGTTTGTGGTAAGGGTTAAATGAATAACATCAAGTTGTTCCAGGCATATAGTAAGTCCCATGTTAAGCTTTTATCATGATCTTGGTTAAGTCACTCACTCACTCTGGGTTTAGTGTTTCCATGTATAAATGAGAGACTTTAACCAGATTGTCTCTAAGGTCCTCCTGCACCTACTGTTTTTAAACAAGGACAGTTATACAGTCCTTGTGTATTTCTACATGTATATATGTAGTTAGAAATAGGAAAGAGGCCATTTAGTCATGTATATAATTATCAAGCCACTATGTTATACATCTGAAACCAGTATAAATATTGTTTATCAACTCTATTCCAATAAAAAAAAGAAATAGGGAAGGGGATGATTAGTTAATAGCTGATATTTTTGATTGGTAGAAGAGGCTCTTGGGATATTGAGGCAACCTTCTTCACTAAACTAAATTTCTTGAGGGTAAGAAGTATATCTTTTCCTCTTCGGTATCCCAAGGCCTACGCTGGTATCTGGGGATAGCGGGTGCTCCACAAACTGCTAATGAATGTGGAATTAGTGCCTTTGTGTCTTATATTTCCAGAGGTGAGGGAAGGGAAAAGGAGGGTAAGCCTTTTCTAGCTTTTAAGCTACTTACACAAAATATTAAGAAAGTGTTGGTGCTCTCTACTGGAGATATTTATAGTGCAGTAATTCATAGTCGATTGGTGTTTTTAATGGCAGGTTCTGATTTGAGTTCAGAAGTCCTGGATTTTAGAAATGGACTGTGGCACAGATAGACATATTTTGCTCTGTTGCAAGTACATATTTGGCATTATAGCATTGAGGATGACATGATTTACACTCCAATGCTGTCTCATTTGTTTGCCTTGTATTTCTGCCCTTCCTTCAGAGCATTTGTTTCTATACATTTGTACAAATTTTCCATTTATTCTTATTCATTATAAATAAAAAGAGAGGGACAAGAATAATTATCAATGTTAAGAAAGTGGAAGGACAACCCACAGAATAGTAGAAAATAATTGCAAATCATATATCTCCTAAGGTGCTTGTATCCAGAATGTTTAAAAATACAATTCAACAATAAAAAGACAACCCAATTTAAAAATGGACAAACTGCTATTTGAATCCACATTTCCCCCTTACAACATTGCTGGTGGGACTGTAAAATGTTGTATCCACTATGAGAAGCAGCCTGGCAATTTCTCAAAATGTTTAACATAGAATGACTGTATGTCCCAGCAATTCTCTACTCCCATGTATATAGTCAAGAAAACTGGAAACATGGCCACACAAAAACCTGTATATTAATATTCATAGCAGTATTATTCATAATAACCAAAAGGTACAGATAGCTCAAATGTCCACCAATTGATGAATGAATACACAAATTGTGGTATATACATATGACTGAATACTTTTTGGCCATAAAATGTAATGAGATATTGATATGTGCTACAACCTAGATGAACCTTGGAAACATTATACTAAATGAAAGAAACCAGTCACAAAAGCCCACATATTATATGATCCCATTTATATGAAATGTCCAGAATAGGCAAATACACACATGAAAAGTAGATTAATGGTTTCCAGGGGTTTGGGGAGAAGGGGTAGAGAGGGACCACTAATGGGTTCAGAGTCTCTTTTGAGGGTGATGAAAATGTTCTCATATCAGATTGTAATGATGGTTGCACAACTCCGTAAGTATAGTAAAAAACACTGAACTGTACACTTACGAAGGTGAATTTTGTGATGAATTATATAGCTGCTATCAAATAAAATCAATGTCCTCTAAATACACACAATAGCCATAGGACAGAGTTTCAGGCTTTGGTGAGTTTTTTCAAACCTGGACTTTGCCATATATGGATCACACGGAGAGCTAAGCCTGGCGAGTGATTTCTGTTTTGTTCTGTTTTCCAACTGAAGAGATAATCCAAGATCGTATTTTGTAATGCCAGAAGAACTGATTGGAAAATGAAAATATGTTGGTTATTTTTACACTGGTTATATTTAAAATTTACTGGTTATTTTGGTTTTATTGAACTTAACCTTTTGCCTTTTATTAGGCAAACTATTAGGTATGTCAATTTTTTTTAATGAAAAGTAATAAAGAATTAATCCTGTATCAAGTAGTCACCAAACTACATCTCGTTATTCATAATAAACAAGGACAGGGCATGACATAGAATGGGAAAATTTATATATATAATATATATAATTTCTCTCTTCATTTCTGTCAGACTTGTTTCATATATTTGGTGCTCTGTTCTTATGTGCATGTTTATAACAGTTACATATTCCTGATGGATTGATAGTTTTATCATTATAAAATGTCCTTCCAGCTTTGTTGTTTTTTGCATGATGCATGCATGTTTTTTATCCCTTTACTTCCAATCTATTTGTAATTTCAAAAATAAACTGTGTCTCCTGTACACAGCATGTAGTTGAATCCCGTTTTGTTTTGTTAACCCAGTCTTACAATCGCTAGTCTAGTGAATTTTTAAATTTCAGTTATTGTACTTTTCAAGTCCAGAATTTCCATTTGGTTCTTTTTAATAACTGTGGTCTCTTTATTAATGTTCTCTATTTGATGTGACATTGTCATCATATTTTGCTTCTAAAGTCATGGTTTCCTGTAGTTCTTTGAACCTATTTATAGTGGCTTCTTTGAAGTCTTTTTCTGGCAAATCTGACATCTGTCAGTCTTACTGACAGTCTGTTGCTTGCTTCTCTTTTGGTATATGGGTCATATTTTTCCTGTTTATTTTGTATGTCTCAAAATCTTTTTTGGAAACTGAACATTTTAAACAATATATTATAGTAACTTTGGGTACTGGCTGCACCACGTCCCTCCTGTGGGGCTGTTGTTATTAGCTTGTGTACTTGCTCAGGGATGTGCTGGATTATTTTAGTGAAGTCTGTCTCCTGCCACCCCCACCCCCACTCCCCACACGCACGCACACAATGAAGCCTCTGATGTTGTTCCTCAGGGTTGTGCTGGGATATGCCCACAGTCACTCTGGGAGGACAGTGGTTTTGGTAGGGCCCTCTGTCTGGTTAACTGAACACACCCATCTGTGAAGCTCCACCAATTGCTCATTGGCTGTGCTATTGTTTGTAACAATGCCCAGAGGAATAAATTGTTTCATACACTAATCCAATCAAATTCAGGCCTCTTCGAAGGGCCAGATCCTGCTGTCAGTGTTTGAAGTTTATTCAGATTGTAGGAAGGCTTTTCCAGCTGATTCGATTCTCATTTTTCTCAAGCAACTAGTTCATCTACTGTTTAGCCTGTATCTTCAATGGATCTATCAATCACCTCCCAATTGCCTTTCCTCAAAACGTGCACTGTTTTTGAAAGTACCCTTGAGACAGGGACCATGGGCTTAGACAGAGTAGGGTGAGGATCTCTGGAAAAAGCAAGACAAGATATTTACAGTCAAAGCAATGTAACAATGTAAAGTCCCTATCGAAACTCTGTGTTCAGCATTATGCAAAGTCAAGGTCACACTAATTCTCCAGGGTAAAAATACCAGACTAGGAATATAGACATCTTCAGTGAGATCAGTTAAAGGTCAAAAGGCCAGGAGTAACTTTGCCTGGAATGTTTGTGTGTTCCCCAAGGGTATCTCAGCATAACCTGTGACTTCACTGTAAACAGCCCTAGCAAACAGAAAACAACCCAGCCACCTTGAGGGCACGGCAGGTGGTACAAGTCCACACCCTAAGCCCTCAATTCCCATAAGTCCTCAACTGCCTATAAATCCCCTAGATAATGTACCACCCCAGGCTCTTTTCCCCTCCTGGCGTGAGCCAGGAGCTCTTTCCTCTCACTTTATTTCCAAATAAAAGCCTCTACCTTGGCTCTCCTACCTTGGGTGTTTGCTAAGTTTGTTCTTCGACTCTGCAAACAAGAACCCCGGCATCACCCTTAGGTTTGAACTTTATGCTCTGCTGCAAATAAAATTGAGGGAGAGATTTTTCAGCTCTCTGTATTATGGCCTTCTTTTCCTCCCAGGCAAAACCCCTGAGCCATAGCTCTCGTGCTGGGGCAAGGGCTAATAGCTCACTTCTCTCTAAGTGACACCCCAGATTAAAGAACTGAATGCTCAGTGGATATGGGGCAACAGCCCAGGTGTGTTTGGCTTGTCTCCCTTGGCATGGAACTCCTGCCCTATGAGCTGAGGCAAAGGCAGTTGGGGCCTCAGTATTCTCCTGTGCCCAAAGGTACAGCCATTGTCCCATGAGTGGGGGTTTGGTGGAATAATGTTGTCCCCACCTCTTGGCTGTACTTGCCCAGAACTTTGTCTCAGCAACAAGTAGCTGGGGGAAGCATGAGAAACACTGATGTCTTTTTTTTCTTCTTTCACTTAACAATATTTATTTACCTTTAAAAACCATGAACACAGAATACATCCAAAAGAATAATAAAAATAGAATTTAGAAGTGTCTTTTTGGCACTATTCAGGACTCTGAGCAATCAACAGCCATAGTTAATTTCCCTGCAAGCATCTGCTAAATAATATTTGTTGAACAAATGTGAATAAATCCCTAGCACTATGACTACAACATTAGCATATGGTCTATATGTATTTGTTGAACTGAACTACAATTCTAATATCTTGATTACACTTAGGAGTTTTGCAGTTCTCCTCAGCCCTTCACTTGGTAGGAACAGACAGCTCTCATGAATAGAGCTCTCTGTATGTCCGGACACTATGCTAAGCATTTTACATGTATTATTTCAAATCAGCATTAACAATAATCCTTTGTGCTTGGTATCACTATTTCTGGTTTATAGATGAAGAGACAGGCTCAGAGATGTTATGAAACTTACCCAAAGTCACAAAGCATGTAAAGTGAGCCTTTACATCACCCTCAGAAGGTAACCTTATCACCAGGCTCTTGGTGCATGGCCAGTGAGCCCACCAGCAGTTACTGTGGAGTCTTCTGTGGAACTGACAAGTCGTTCTGTACTCAAAGCCTTTTAGGATGTCCTGTGTGATTATAGCCAGGCTAGTCTGCTCACTGCTTCCCAAATTCCCTATCTCCTACTCTGAGGAATTCCCCAAAGTGTATGTCAGCTTTTGTCGTTGTTTATTCCTATAAGGGACAGAGGCTCATGGTAAAAGGTGTCGCAGCTTTTGAAAGTCCTCATGGACGTAAAAACTCCCCACATAAAGCAGGGATATAATGCTAGGAATATAAGCCTACCATTCACCATTGTAGAAGGAAAGAAGGGGACCCAAAGATTGCATAGGGGTTTGTAATTTATCAAAGATCCTTAGGTATTTCTACCTATAATTAGAAATTTTAAATGCCTGATTTTCTCCAATGCTTAAAACTTCTGACTTAGAAATCTAATAAGCAAAATCTTTCTAAGCATGTAAATGAGTCTTGTAAATCAAACATATCAACCTAAATGTGGTAAGAGAGTGCATAATAAGGGAAACACCATCATGAAGACAAATTACTTTACCTGAATGAATTTATCAAAAGTACTGATCCTGTATTCATTTCTTTGTATCACTGCTTATTTGTACAGTTTTCAGAAGGCAGATATTTCTCATCCAATCAAGGGAAACTTAAAAACCATCTCAGTCCCATGACTACAATTAACTGACATTTCAGAATCAGGGTTTGGTCTGAGACTCTGGATGGAGAAAAAAAGCTTGTACATTAATTCCAAGATCACTTTAGATAATCCATAAATGAATAAGCTGAGCCCTTCTTATAGCAATAGTCTTCTCAGTACTATACCCTTTCTTGCATTATAGTGCATACTCTATCACTTTCTTGGGTTTTTAAAAATTATTATTAAGGTATGATTGATAGACACTTTTATGAAGGTTTCACATGAAAAAACAATGTGGTTACAACATTTACCCATATTATCAAGTCCCCACCCATACCCCAATGCAGTCACTGTCCATCAGTGTAGTAAGATGCCACAGATCCACTATGTGCATTCTCTGTGCTACACTTTTCCCCATAATCCCCCACACCATGTGTGCTAAACATAATACCCCTCAATCCCCTTCTCCCTCCCTTACCACCCACCCTCCCACACCCCTCCCCTTTGGTAACCACTAGTTCATTCTTGGAGTCTCTGAATTTGCTGCTATTTTGTTCCTTCAGTTTTGCTTCATTGTTATACTCCACAAATGAGGGAAATCATTTGGCATTTGTCTTTCTCTGCCTGGCTTATTTCACTGAGCATAATGCCCTCCAGCTCCATCCATGTTGTTGCAAATGGTAGGATTTGTTCTTTCTTGTGGCTGAATAGTATTCCATTGTGTATATGTACCACCTCTTCTTTATCCATTCATCTACTGATCAACTTAGGTTGCTTCCATATCTTGGCTATTGTAAAAAGTGCTGTGATAAACATAGGGGTGCATATGCGTTTTTGAATCTGAGAAGTTGTATTCTTTGGGTAAATTCCAAGGAGTGGGATTCCCAGGTCAAATGGTATTTCTATTTTTAGTTTTTTGAGGAACCTCCATATTGCTTTCAACAATGGTTGAACTAGTTTACATTCCCAACAGCAGTGTAGGAGGGTTCCCCTTTCTCCTCATCCTCGCCAGCATTTGCTGTTCTTAGTCTTTTCGATGCTGGCCATCCTTACTGGTGTGAGGTGATATCTCATTGTGGTTTTAATTTGCATTTCCCAGATGATTAGTGATGTGGAGCATCTTTTCATGTGTCTGTTGGCCATCTGAATTTCTTCTTTGGAGAACTGTCTCTTCATATCCTCTGCCCATTTGTTAATTGGGTTATTTGCTTTTTGGGTGTTGAGGTGTGTAAGTTCTTTATATATTTTGGATGTTAACCCCTTGTCGGATATGTCATTTACAAATATATTCTCCCATACTGTAGGATGCCTTTTTGTTCTGTTGATGGTGTCCTTTGCCGTTCAGAAACTTTTTAGTTTGATGTAGTCCCATGTGTTCATTTTTGCTTTCGTTTCCTTTGCTTGAAGAGATGCGTTCAGGAAGAAGTTGCTCATGCTTATATTCAGGAGATGTTTGCCTATGTTGTCTTCTAAGAGTTTTATGGTTTCATGACTTACATTCAAATCCTTAATCCATTTCGAGTTTACTTTTGTGTATGGGGTTAAACAGTAATTCAGTTTCATTCTCTTGCACATAGCTGTCCAGTTTTGCCAACACCAGCTGTTGAAGAGGCTGTCATTTCCCCATTGTATATCCATGGCTCCTTTATCATGTATTAATTGACCATATATGGTTGCATTAATATCAGTGATCTCTAGTCTATTCCATTGGTCTATGGGTCTCTTCTTGTGCCAGTACCAAATTATCTTGATTACTGTGGCTTTGTAGTAGAGCTTGAAGTTGGGGAGCATAATCCCCCCAGCTTTATTCTTCCTTCTCAGGAATGCTTTGGTTATTCGGCATCCTTTGTTGTTCCATATGAATTTTAGAACAATGTTCTCTAGTTAATTGAAGAATGCTGCTGGTATATTGTTGGAATTGAATTGAATCTATAGATTGCTTTAGGCAGAATGGCCATTTTGACAATATTAATTCTTCTATCCATGAGCATGGGATGAGTTTCCATTTATTGGTATCTTCTTTAATTTCTCTCATGAGTATCTTGTAAGTTTTCAGGGTATATATAGGTCTTTCACTTTCTTGGTTAGGTTTATTCCTAGGTATTTTATTCTTTTTGATGCAATTGTGAATGGAATTGTTTTCCTGATTTCTCCGTCTGCTAGTTCATTGTTAGTGTACAGGAATGCCACAGATTTCTGTGTATTAATTTTGTATCCTGTAACTTTGCTGAATTCAGATATTAGTTCTAGTCATTTTGGAGTGGATTCTTTAGGGCTTTTTATGTACAATATCATGTCATCTGCAAACAGGGACAGTTTGTGTCTTCTTCCTTGCCAATCAGGATGCCTTTTATTTCTTTGTGTTGTCTGTTTGCCGTGGCTAGGACCTCCAGTACTATGTTGAATAGAAATGGGGAAAGTGGGCATCCTTGTCTTGTTCCTGATCTTAAAGGAAAAGCTTTCAGTTTCTCACTGTTAAGTATGATGTTTGCTGTGGGTTTGTCATATATGGCCTTTATTATGTTGAGGTAATTGCCCTCTATACCCATTTTGTTGAGAGTTTTTATGATGAATTAGTGTTGAATTTTGTCAAATGCTTTTTCATCATCTGTGGAAATAATCATGTAGTTTTTGTCCGTCTTTTTGTTGATGTGGTGGATGATGTTGATGGATTTTTGAATGTTGTACCATCCTTGCATCCCTGGAATAAATCCTACTTGATCATGATGGATGATATTTTTTATGTATTTTTGAATTCAGTTTGCTAATATTTTGTTGAGTATTTTTGCATCTATGTTCTTCAGGAATATTGGTCTGTAATTTTCTTTTATTGTGGTGTCTTTGCTTGGTTTGGGTATTAGAGTGATGCTGGCCTCATAGAATGAGTTTGGAAATATTCCCTCTTCTTCTATTCTTTGGAAAACTTTAAGGAGGATGGGTTTTAGGTATTCACTAAATGTTTGATAAAATTCAATGGTGAAGCCATCTGGCCCAGGGGTTTTGTTTTCAGGTAGGTTTTTGATTACCAGTTCAATTTCTTTGCTGATAATTGGTCTGTTCAGATTTTCTGTTTCTTCCTGGGTCAGCCTTGGAAGGTTGTATTTTTCTAGAAAGTTGTCCATTTTTTCTATGTTATCCAGTTTGTTAGAAGATAATTTTTCAAAATATTTGCTAATAATTCTTTGTATTTCTGTGGTGTCCATAGTGATTTTTCCTTTCTCATTTCTGATTCTGTTTATGTGAGTAGACTCTTTTTTTCATGTTAAGCCTAGCTAGGAGTTTATCTATTTTGTTTATTTTCTCAAGGAACCAGCTCTTGCTTTCATTGATTCTTTCTATAGTTTTATTCTTCTCGATTTTATTTATTTCTGCTCTAAGCTTTATTATGTCCCTCCTTCTACTGACTTTGGGCCTCATTAGTTCTTCTTTTCAAGTTTCATTAATTGTGAGTTTAGAATGCTTATATGGGATTGTTCTTCTATCCTGAGGTAGGACTGTATTACTATATACTTTCCTCTTGGCATGGCCTTCGCTGCATCCCACAGATTTTGCAGTGTTGAATTATTGTTGTCATTTGTCTCCATATATTGCTTGATCTCTATTTTTATTTGGTCATTGATCCATTGGTTATTTAGAAGCATGTTGTGAAGCCTCCATGTGTTTGTGGGCTTTTTCATTTTCTTTGCATAATTTATCTCGTTTCATACCTTTGTGGTCTGAGAAACTCATTGGTACAATTTCAATCTTTTTGAATTTACTGAGGCTCTTTTGTGGCCTATTATATGATCTAGTCTTGAAAATGTTCCATGTGCACTTGAGAAAAATGTGTATTCTGTTGCTTTGGGGTGTAGAGTTCTGTAGATGTCTGTTAGGTCCATCTGTTCTAATGTGTTGTTCAGTGCCTCTGTCTCCTTACTTATTTTCTGTCTGGTGGATCTGTCCTTCAGAGTGAGTAGAGTGTTGAAGTCTCCTAGAATGAATGCATTGCATTCTATTTCCCCTTTTAATTCAGTTAGTATTTGTTTCACATATATAGGTGCTCCTGTGTTGGGAGCATAGATATTTATAATTGTTATATCTTCTTGTTGGATTGACCCCTTTATCATTATGTATTGTCCTTCTTTGTCTCTTGTGACTTTCTTTGTTTTGAAGTCTTTTTTGTCTGATACAAGTACTGCAACTCCTGCTTTTTTCTCTCTGTTAGTTGCATGAAATACCTTTTTCCATCCCTTCACTTTTAGTCTGTGTATGTCTCTGGGTTTAAAGTGAGTCTCTTCTAGGCAGCAGGTAGTCAGGTCTTATTTTTTTATCCTTTCAGTGACTCTATGTCTTTTGATTGATGCATTCAGTTCATTTACGTTTAGGGTGATTATCGATAAGTATGTACTTATTGCCATTGCAGACTTTAGATTCGTGGTTACCAAAGGTTCAAGGTTAACTTCCTTACTATCTAAGAGTCTAACTTAACTCACCTTATATGCTATTAGAAACACAATCTAAGGGTTCTTTTCTGTTTCTCCTCCTTCTCCTTCCTCCTCCATTCTTTATATATTAGGTATCATATTCTGTACATTTTGTCTATCCCTTGATTGACTTTGGGAATAGTTAATTTAATTTTGCATTTGCTTAGTAATTAACTGCTCTACTTTCTTTACTGTGGTTTTATGGGCTCTGGTGACAGCTATTAAACCTTAGGAACACTTCCATCTATTGCAGTCCCTCCAAAATAGACTGTAGAGGTGGTTTGTGGGAGGTAAATTCTCTCAGCTTTTGCTTATCTGAAAATTGTTTAATCCCTCCCTCAAATTTAAATGATAATGTTGCTGGATACAGTATTTTTGGTTCAAGGCCCTTCTGCTTCATTGCATTAAATACATCATGCCACTCCCTTCTGGTCTGTAAGGTTTCTGCTGAGAAGTCTGATGTTAGCCTAATGGGCTTTCCTTTGTATGTGATCTTATTTCTCTCTCTGGCTGCTTTTAACAGTCTGTCCTTATCTTTGATGTTTGCCATGTTAATTACTATATGTCTTGGTGTTGTCTTCCTTGGGTCCCTTGTGTTGGGAGATGTGTGGATCTCCATGGCCTCAGAGACTATCTCTTTCCCCTATTGGGGAAGTTTTCAGCAATTACCTCCTCAAAGACACTTTCTATCCCTTTCTCTCTCTCTTCTTCTGGTACCCCTATAATGCAAATATTGTTCCTTTTGTATTGGTCACACAGTTCTCTCAATATTCTTTCATTCTTAGAGATCCTTTTTTCTCTCTGTGCCTCAGCTTCTTTGTATTCCTCTTCTCCGATTTCTGTTTCATTTATCATCTCCTACACCATATCCAATCTGCTTTTAATACCTTCCACTGTGCTCTTCAACAATTGGATCTCCAACCAGAATTCATTTCTGAGTTCTTGAATATCTTTCCGTACCTCCATTACCATGTTAATGATTTTTATTTTGAACTCTCTCTCAGGAGGAGTCATGAGGTCCATGTCATCTTTCTCAGGAATGATATTAATTTTACTCTGTACCAGGTTCCTTTGGCATTTCATATTTGTACATGGCACCCTCTAGTGTACAGAAGCTCTGCTCTCTGGAGCTGCTCAGCCCCTGAAGCAATGTCGGGGGTCACAGGGGAGCAGTATTGGTGCCTGCAGGGAGGAAGGAGCTGTTTCCTGCTTCCTGGTTGCTATGCCTGTCTCCACTGCCTGAACCAGTGGGCCAAGCACACAGGTATAAGCTTTTGTCCCAGAGCAGCCAGATATGGATCCCTGCTTTCCACAAGCGGCTGGAATCTCAGTCTCTCCAGAGATTCTGCCTGTCTTAGCTTTCCAACCCCGTAATCAGGAGAGTATCATGAAAGCACCATGAAATGTAGGTTTGTGCTCCCAGAGCGGATCTCTGGAGTTAGGTATTCAGCAGTCCCAGGCCTCCACACCCTCCCTGCTCAGTTTCCCTTCCTCCCGCTGGTGCGCTGGGGTGGGGGAAGGGCTTGTGTCCCGCCGGGCCACAGCTTTGGTACGTTATCCTGTTCCGTGAGGGTAAATATTCTATTATTAAGTGATTGTTAATTTTTATCAGTTTTGCTGATGAGTGAGTCTGTTGTACATTGTCATGCCAGAAGTGGATTGAGGAAGGGGAAATTTTGATCCCCTATAATTAGCATTGTCTTAAACTATGTTTAAAGTATCCAGTTGATAGTGGAAGGCCTAAGATGTATTTCTAATAATAATGTATGCAGTCTGGTGCAGTCTTCTTTCCTGTTGCTCTCTCAGGATTAGTTGTATTAATTGTATTTTCATATTATATGAGGTTTTAGGAGGAAGCCTCTGGCCCACCTCTCGCCGCCATCTTTAATCTTTTCAACACTGATGTCTTCTAACTGTGAAGTGGAAGACAGCCCTCCAGCTGGAAACTGAGGGACGTTAGATGTTTATGTTCTTGGCTGTACCAGTCTATAGTGGTATTCCTGTCTCACTGAGCTGGGAGTGGGAAGGGAGGGTGTGGATCTTGGTTCAAATATCACAAATTCATTAAGTTTCAGTAAATATCCTTGAATAAATGTTTGCTCATTTGTTCTATGCCCATAGGGCCATTTCCATTTTTGGATGCCCATAGGGCTAACCATTATTAAGTGGTTATTCATTTTTATTAGTTTTGCTGATGAGTGAGTCTGAAGTACATTGTCATGCCAGAAGTGGAATGAGGAAGGGGAAATTTTGATCCACTATAATTAACATTTTCTTAAACTATGTTTAAAATATCCAGTTGATAGTGGAAGGCCTAAGATGTATTTCTAATAATAATTATTATTTTCTTAGGTTAGTATCCCAGAAGCAAAGTCTCAGATGGAAGTTCATAGGTGATCTGTCAATGGAGTCCTCTCAGAAGAAAGCTTTAGAGAAGTGGTGACCTGGGAGAATGCAAGTTCCCCGGCATCTCTTGAGAGAGGGGCTGTAAGCCGATAGCAGCCAATACCCATAGCCTCTAGGGTTGAATATTTTGTCATAGTAAAAACACTCAGTGGAGTTCAATAGCAGCTGCTACAAAAAACTAAATCAACCTTATAAAAGTAATCATAATAATAGTAATAAAAATAATATAATAGCTGTTTTCATTGACTACTTTCTACCTTTTTAAGAGCTTTACACTAACTATGTCTAATTCTCTTTAACATAGTGAGTCACTTCTTCATTTCTACAGACGAAGAGATTAAATCTGACCTGGTTGAGGTCACTCAGCTGGCTTCTAGAGCTTAGTCTCAGATGCAGCCTGTCTGAGTCCAAGGCCTGTCCTCTGTCCATTACCTACACAAAACCATCCAATAAGAAATAAAGAGGAGAGAAATGAAAGGATAGAGGAAAGGAAAAAGGGAATAGAATAAAATACTAAGCAAAAAGCAGGGGTGGTGTGGGTAAAATTGCAATATTTCCAGAATTTCTCACCTGCCCTTAGCTATCTCCATATCAATAGGTGTTTCCAAGGGGTGGAGAGAAAAAGTCCATCTCCATATCAATAGGTGATTATAAGGGGGGTGGAAAGCGGGTATGCACCTGGACTGCAGAGGTTTGGTGGGTTTTTTTGGTAGCCAGGTTGCAAGAGACACAGGCAAGCAGAAATAGATGACTGTAAACAATAAACAGGTTTCTCCTACTTTATTTCTCCCTTTGACTGATTTTTGCTTCAAAGGTTATTTGCCCTGGGGTGGAAACATATTTTCCCCCTGGAGTTACAGGTGGACATGAGAATGCCAGGACACAACCAACAATTTCCTAAGTGACCATTTAGTGGAACAAATGCCCTTGGTTTTGGCCTAAGCTTTCTGTTTGTCAGAGTCCAACAATGTTGCAATCTCTTGGTTAATATCATCCAAGGAGTGAGAGTTTGGAGAGCATTGCACATTGGCCCATTTTCCACTCAATATGCTTAAATTATTTGGTTTAACAAGGAGTAGAGCTATTTCCCTAACACAAGAACCCAGCATGGCAAATATTTCCCTCCAAGTTAATTGGCAGTGGAGAGACCTCAAGTGGTGCTACATACCTCCTAAGCCCCATTGTGGTTCAAGTGCTAAATATTTAGGTACTACATGAACATCAATTTAAACAGTACCCTGCAGCAATTTCTTAAGTAGGAGCTATTTTTTTATATATATATAGGGTATGCATGTACCTGGTCTCTTTTTAATGACTGATAATGTATATTTCTTAATAAGAACTAAATGAAGGAGAGCTTACCGACTGAGTCATACTTGCAAGGTGTGATAAATGCTTTCTTCTTTCACTGAAGGTGCTTTGCGAAGTAGATCATAGTGACCATTTCAAAACCTTTGCTTTTAAGATTAGGTTAAAGAGAAATTGCCATTCAGTAAGAATAAAATTCCACTGAAATGATGTTTAGGCATCTAACTAAACCAACCTATGCCAGTGAACATGTAGTTGGAGTTAGAAATTGCTTTCTCATTTTATCTTGCTAATGTAAAATATATTAGCAGATAAGTAACTGTCTCAGTAGCATCTGTGATTCTAAACGATTTACCATTTGAATGCCACAGAAATTTTTGAAAGTGGTGATTTTAATCACAGAACAGCAACTCTTCTATTCTAAAACAAAAGTTATAATTTCAGACCCAGAAAATCCAGTGCAATCTGACAAGTCAACAACTCCAGCAACAAAATCACTCATTGGTATATGAATATTGTGGGAGTTCGAACAAGACAAGACATTTGGGGAAATTTATATCCAATATATTCAAATGGAATTATCTCAAATTTTCTCTAACATCTGCTTTTTCAATGCCAGCCAAGATTGATAATAGGATTAACCCATATTTTTAATCTCTTGGGTTTCACATTGTTTAAATTGGTATGCCAGAATATTTTTTAGCAGATGGCAGTTCAATATTATTTTAGGTTTCTTACAGCAATTTCTAGGGGAGCTTAAAACTATATTCTCCTTAGGTAATGATTCTTTATCTTACAAGCAGAGAAAGATTCAGAAATCACAAGGTGACTAAGCAGAACATGTGAAGCAATGGTATTGATTGATACCTGTTGTTGGGTGACCACTTTAGATCAGTTCCTTATAAAATAAGACTGATCTGAAATTCACTATTATTTTTATTATTTTGATTTATGATGCAACAGAACAATACACAGTACTTTAGGAGGATAACAATACATTAGGACAATAACCTATACTTTGCATATACAAGTTTTAATATTTCTATGTGTTTTCTCTCAGACTTGCAGTAAATTTTTATCTTCAGTGTCTCTATTTTCCTCTTCAGGGCCCTACACTCCAAAGTCAACTCTCCTGAAGAGAATCAGACCCTCTCTTTGCTTTCAATCTTATTCCTCCTCTTGCCAACCCTTGAGACTCTGCCCCAGTTAAATCAATTCAAGACATATCAGTGGCTGATAATAGCTTAATATTTGCTAAAATCACCAATCAGCCACAAAAAGTTATTAAGCAAGCACTCTACTCGGTGGGGTATATTCCATGTTACAACACACACACACATGAAATCACACACCAAGCAGGCCCTTTCCATGGAAGATTGTAACAATGTACATGTAACAATGTATAATGTAACAGTGAAATGTAACAATGACCCCACAATTCTGTGAATGAATCAAATATTATCATCCTGACAATAGTGAATTTCCAGATATGAAATATAATGAACATTATATAATGCACTTTTTCAAAGTCTACCACATTTGTGAATAAATATGTAATTATTAGCTACAAAGAACTAAGAAGAGATATATCCCATTTTAGGCAAAGTATTCAAATAGGAGCCAGAAATACAGAATTATAAAACAGATTAATTAGGAATGGTTACTTAAATCTTAAGCAAGAGAACTTTATAGGATTCTTTTAAAGTGTAAACTCTAAACATTATTATTAATAATTATATTTTAAAAATTCAATTTGTACACTAGCTTTAAGGGTACACAGCTGCATAGATTTACTGATCTGAGCTACTTCATAAGAAATACATCTTATGGACAGAGGGCTAAATTGAGGTCAAATTACTTTAAAAATTTAAAAATGTTGGATTTGATTCTCTTGGGGCATTGAGGGTAGAAAAGAAGAAAGCAGAGGTAACTATTTAATATTTAATTTCTCCAGACTCTCTGCTAAGTGGTTTCTCTGTGTCCCATTTAGTATCAGAACAGTTTTTGAAGTAAGTGTTCCCATCCTTACTTTGTAGACCAGGAACAGAGACCCACAAAATAACCATGGCTATACAGCTGGTAAGAACTGGAAAGAAGTTTACAATCCAGGTCCAGTTCATGGGACACCAGAGTGCATACCTTTTAAAAAAAATTTTTTTTAAATCAACCATTAAAAATACAACAACAACAAAAAACCCTTGATTTTGGAAAGAAATAATAAATAAACATTTTTTGGGTACAAAGGGCCAGACTGTTATATTCCAACTATGTGTAAAATAACTTTTGTAATTACCTAGCTTTGAGGTAAAGCAGGCCCTTGCAGATTGTGGGTTTAACCTCTTGAAAATCACTGATTTTATCACGCATGAAAAAGACAATTCATTGGACCAATTATAGCCTACTGGCATACTAAATGCTCAGTTTTTATGAGTAAGCCATGCCAAATATAGGGTCATTTTAGCTGTTGAAGTCCATCTTTATGTAAATAGATGTCTGATCTCATTGGTACCATCTCCAGCAATACAGATGGGCTATTTGTTGCTTGGTGCCAGTCTGTAGGAAGAACTGAGTACCACAGATTGGTCTGCTGAGTTGGACCAGAACCAAATGCCATATCATGGCTCCAGTCATCTGTTTTGATAGTTAGCTCTTTTCATTATATTAATTTTTGCTCTGGGGATTCAGTCATCACACAAAGGGTGGGTGCCTGAAGCCTCTGGGCTTTCCCTTCCATATCACTGGGTCTTGGATATTTATTAATTGCAGTGTGAGCTGGCATCATTTACAAGTTTCAATACTCTTCCGATGCCATCAGTATAAATAATTCTTTGTTCTCTCTTGATGAAAAGATCACAGGGTTAAAAATCTTTAGCCCAATATGATTCTGTATTTATTTCATTCTCCATATGGATTGAGCACACTGAATCTCTCAGAGTGTGGTGAAAGATTTTTGCTGCATGATTAAGCATTTCTCTAGTATGATTTTATTTTATACTGATTTTCCTTTAAGCCACCCTGCCTACTTCTGGAACTCCTATTTCTTCTCACCAACTTTCAATTCTTTTTCAAAGTAACAGATGTTATATCTATGCCACTTCAGAATGCTCATGAACCATATTCAAGTAATGCTCTTTTACCACTATGTGAATATGGATCAAGAGTTGACTCAGGCAACTGACGAATCCCGGCTATGAAATAACTCACTTATCCTTTTCTTGACCCACCTTACCTCCAGGGTAAAGCCTCGAAAAATATTCACTAGACACATGAAATTTTTCAGTGGCATAGAAGTGATATCTATTTTTTTGAATGAGGCACATATGCAAAGAAAAGGATGAGAGCATCCTATAGCATCCCTGGTGGCAGCGGGACTGGACCCTGCCTCAGAGCCTGTGGGAACTAGAAGCTCCCTGAGCCATAAAGGATGACAGAACTTTGGCTGACACCTCAGAAGCACAGATGCTTCCCTCTCTTATGCAAGCAACTGTATTCCTGGCCTTGAGATGGAGTCACTAGAATTCATTACTTCATTGTTTTTCTCCTTCATTCACTCAACAATTTTTCATTGATTGCCTGCTATGGGCCATGGACACTGCTGGGAGCCAGGAGTACAGCTCACAATCCTCTTCTTGGCATCACAGCGGTGTTTACCTTCTCAAATCTTACTGGTACCGTTAAACATTTGCCAAGCATTGGTGTTGTGCTAGATACAATGGTGGTTATTTACATAAGTATCTCTCATCAACATCATAATCTTGAGTGGTGGACACTAATATTCCATTTTATAACTGAGGAAACTGACTCAAAAAAACTAGCTGATTTTCTTAAAGTAAGAGGTGGAGCCTGGATGCTGTGAATCCTAGTTCTGTTGGGCTCCAAACTCAGCTATATTACATTTTCATTTCTCATTAAGTATAAACCCTCCTGGACGAAGAGTCAAAGTGCTCACATGCCAGACCCCATAGCTTCCCATAGCACTTTGGAGCAGTTCCAGCTCATGTCCAACTAGGACTAAGGTCCCTCTTCAGAGTTTTGGCAAGTGAAAGGTTTTCTTCTTCAGAAAATAGTCTTTTTCTCTTGTGTCTCTTGCCAAATGTTGTCCTGTTTCCCAGTTAGCAGATTGAATTCTTCTTTTCTCCTTATATCTTTTCTCACCTGTGTATCAACAGATTTAAAGTTATTTGCTCTCATGTGTCTGTCCTTTTCCTAAAATGCCCTTAGTCTTTGTCTATACATGACTTAAATTTTTCTGTGCCATTTTCTGGCTCAAGTGAATGTCCCCCCGCCCCGCTGAATGTGTATATATTAAATTATCAAATATCCTAGAAAATTCTACATGGCTGAGATAAGTTTGGTCTCTTCCACTTATGAGCAATTAATATCAGGCAAATTATCTAACCAACATGTGCCTTAATTTCCTCATTTATAAAAGGTAACAGCACCTAGGGTTCTTGTAAGAACCAAATAATGTAACGCTTCACACAGAAACTGGAACAACAAGGTATTAATAAATGTTTATTCATTATTATTGGGATTTGGTAGAGCATGTCAGTTACAGGTTCATAATAGGGCTGAGGACCTGGCAATAAACCCACCCACCTGGGAGCTGGACCCTGGTGCACCTGCCAAGCTGGAGGTTTAGGCTGTCAGGTTACACATGTTCCGAGGGCTACAGTCAGGTCCAACCACGCAAATAGTAACAGAACTGACATTGAAGTAGCAGGGAGTTCTGGCATTTGAGCAAGACACAACAATGAAGACTTCAGGAAGATTTGTCAGGTTATATGAAGGCTCAGCTCTGTAGGCTGATTTCTTGGACAAGCCGCCTATCCTTTGGAAGTGACCCTCAGAAGAAGTCCTGGGAAGAAACAAAAATATATCGACAATTATCAAGAACTTGAGGATGGGCAGATACCAGCTGCAGCCGTGGAGGAAGATGTCAAAACTTGGGAATGTAATGAAGGCCCAGACAGCAGAAGAGGGATCTAGTACCAGAGTCAGATTCAGAACAAGGGGAACATCACGGAGTTTGGGGACATGGGGCCAGGGCGGTTCCAGGCCAGGCCTAGGGATCCAGCCAGCTGGTGTGGACCTGACCCAGATCCAGTGATTCTGGAAGGGAAGAAACACAGAGGTGGGGGCATGGCTGAGCTGGATCCTTCATAAATCTATTTTATTAGTCTCTATTACATTTACAAACTCCAATAGTTTAGATTGCTAAGTGTATGTAGGTTTCTTGATGTGGTGCTTAGTTAATATCTTATACTGTTACTAACCTGAAGTGTTGTAGAGATAATGAAAAATAGATGTGAAGGTGATATTTGAGTTTTTTAAAAGTGCTTTTTAAATGTGAGATCTTGGACTGTTATTTTAATCATACATTTTCATTATAGCCATGCAATTTTTCCTTTAAATTCTTGTTTTTTTTCATAATGTGACCTGAATAATAATTCCATTGTAATAAATAATATTGGTTTATGGGATAAGGGATAAGCATGGTTTGAGGAATGTAATAACAAAAAGAATTTTATGTTTTGTGTCCCACTGTCACTTTAAAGTGTATTTAGTAAGATAAGTGTTTTTCCTGCTGTTGGATAAAAGCTAAAAGGGTCTTAATGACAGAAAGTCCCATGGTTGCTTTAACTTGCAAAACAGAGCTTGACTCAGAAATTAGCATGCCTAGTCTAAATGTTCCTTTCATTTAAAGGTAAGCCTCCTTTCCCTTTTCAGCCTCCTATCCCCAGCTGCGTCCTAACAACCTTGGCAGGAAGGGACTGGGGCATTCTTCTTCCACTTAAGCAGCTGGTCTCTGCTGAATATTATACTATTAGGTATGGAGCTCAGGGAGGCACAAGGGGAGAGGTACTGGAAAGTTCTTACTTGACTGATACTTTCTTTCCATCCTTCTATTCTCTGGAGTAGCTGATGTTTAAAGCTGACTTTTTCTCTCTGGGACTGCCCTGAATTCCTTGACAGAATCACTCCTGGGCCCCTCTGATCTCAACTCCCATAATGTGGGCAAAGCCCCTCATTTTGCTGACTACTGGCACTCCTTAGCTTCTAGATTTACAGAGTACAAGTAGAATCTGTATCTCTTTAATTTAGTTTAATAAACATTTATTAAGTGTTTTCACTATTCTAAGCACAGTGCTAGGCATAAGAAATTCGAAGAAAAATAGGCATATGTCCTTATCTCCAGAAGCCTAAAATCTAGTAAATTTGAACATAATGATAAGAGCAATGATGGTGATACATCAGCAGTGGAGGCAAAGAGTGGCTGCAGCTTCCTCTTGACCCATCTCACCCATCTCCACTGTCTGCTGTGGTAGCTCAGCACATCCCACCATCCCCTCACTTCTTTTCCAACCAGGTCCTCCCTGTGGCACTTGAAGACCACACTGAGAGATCTTCCAAGGTGTCCAGCGGGAGCCCGGCCCAGCCCCTGTGGGTCCTGGAAAGCTGAGGGCTTCAGAGAAGGCGGGGCCAGAAGGCGCAACCTGCCTTGGCTAAAGGAGGCACTGAGCAAGTCAGGGTGGCAGGGACGGTGGTTTGTGTGGCCTTAGGGGCAGGAAGTGTTTGGAGGGAGGCTTGCCCTAGTCTGTGTTTTTTCCTCCTGTGGGCCTCTCCACAGGGCTGCTCATGACATGGATCCTTCCAGAGTCAGTGACTGGGACAGAAAAAGTACATTCCGATGGAGGAAACTGCAGATTTTTTTATACTCTAATCTCAGAAGTGAGTTTCATCACTTCTGCTGTACCCAAATAGTTGGAAATTAGTCATTAAAACTAACCTACACTCAAGGGGAAGGGAATTAACCTTTACCTCTTGAAGGGAGGAGATTTAAAGAATTCGTGGGCACATCCTTTCAAAACCACCACAAGCAACGTATTGATTGAGGAAAGTAGTTTTAGACTGCTTAATTTCTTTGTTTCTCAGTTGTCTGATTTTAAGATATAAAAGAATCTTAAACTCACCCCCTAAAAAAGAAGACTAAAGTAATATTAACTATCTGAAGGCATTAAAGGAATTGGTCATTAATTTCACAATCAAGCTTAGGCAAAGAGAAAAGGAAAAAGAAATCTTGCATGTGTGGCTAATTTGTCATGCATATTGAGCATGTTTTTGCATTAGCACTGAAAACGGGCAGTCCTACTGATAGCTTTATCTCGTGGCTTCTTTCAGATTTGTGGTTGAACAATATGTGGTCAAAGGGTTTTCATCACCTACCTTGTCAGTATAAATACTTCCTCTTTGTTGACTTCTAGTTAACTGTGAACAATCAAAGTAGTCCAGCCTAAAGAATTCTTTTATAGAGAAAATTCATGAATTTGAAAGATTTATAAAAATGATATAAAAGCCACAACTAAATATTAGTACAGACATGGCATAGACATAGTATAGTTGTACCTCTTCCAAAAGGACAAAATTGTTATAGAACCTTGCCAATTGTAATTTTCATTCACATTTTTTATTTTTCTACATGGATGCAGAGCAGGGTAGTGTCAGTCCAATAAATAGGTAACACTCCATGATCAAAAAAGTTGGAATGGTTCTAGAAAAGCTATGCTGTCGTACATTGCTCTGGTAGGAACTGGAATTCTCTAGGAGAACTGAGGATGGCAGAAAGGACTTCATTCCAGTCTTCCCTAATATATCCACATAGGCTGTCTGAATTGAGTATTCAACATCAGGTCCTACAAAAGTGGAAGAGGCCTCTTTTTTAAGTATGGTCAACAAACAGGAAAAGTACTGTCATTTCTTACCTCTTTTTCTTAATTTACCTGCCTTGGCCCAGGGCAGGAAACTGTACAGAAACTGAAATGGTTCCAGCTAGAAATGAAGGTGATGTTAGTATTTCTTTTACAGCCCTGGGTGACCATAGATTGCAAAATCTTGGGATCAGTGTATTTTGCACCTCACAACACCCTCTTGTGGCCAGAGCTCAATCTTCTTAGAGAATTTATCCCTTTCTTCTCATAGATGCCTCTTCCAGAATTACATTGAAAATAAAGGATTATTTCCCACTGCTTATTTACTCCTACAACGAACTCATTAGGAGTGGGAACCTAATTATTTGAAATTTACATGTTACCTGTGTTCAACAGTTGTCAGAATCAAGACATTGTTGTCAGCTTTGACTGGCTGGATTGTTGCTATTGCTCTCTCGTTGTGTCTGGAGTCCGTAAAAGAATTCAAGGCTTGCTCTTTTTTCTTTCTTTCCTCAATTCATGATAATTACAAGCAGAAATTTAAGAAGTCCCTATACATGTATCTTGACAAATAATCATAAGCTTACAGGAAATTATAACATTCATAAAAATCTCCATAATTTTCATGAATCATTCCATTGTCATGACATTGGGGATTATGGAACAACCTACACCTATCATAAGTAATATCATTGGACAAGTAAATATATGTGGTGGTGACTTGAAATGGTAATGAAAGAGGAACTTCCTCAGCCTCCAACTTAAAAGTATGTAATGTGCTTGTGTGTAGAAAATAGGTTTCTACAATAACCACAGCAGATGCTACGTATATGTCAACAAACATAAAATGAATGTTTATGAACTCATACTTTTCACTGTAGAATTGTGGTAAACAAAAGTAATTTTTTCCCATTTTTTCACACTTCTATTTTTCAAATAAAGGAATTAGAATTAAGTATGACTTGATTCAGAAAATTGAACATATTATAACCATTCAGCTCAAGAAACTATCACAAAGTAAACTCACCCGTGTAATCACCACTTGGGCTAACAGACAGACAAGTGTCTCCATTCTTCTCTCAGTGAATGCCTCCTTCCTGCTTTCCCAGGAGTACACATTATCCTGACCATTAGTGTCATTTTAGATATCTTCCAGCTTTATATGAAAGGACTCACATAGCATGTATTCTTTAGTGTTTGGCTTCTTTTGCTCAGTATTGTATTTGTGGGAATCATTGATGTTGTGATGAGCTACAATTCTTTAATCATAATTGCTATATAACAGCCCATTTTATGAATTTCTATTTATATATACTACATAATTATTCACTTAACATTGGTAGACATCTGAATTATTTCCAGCTTAAGGCTACTAGACATATTGATACTATGAATATTCTTGAGCATGTCTTTTGGTGCACATATGCATGCATTTCTGTTGGCTATAAATCTGGGAGTAGATCTACTGGGCAAGGCTGTCACCATAGACATGCAATTTGTATAATTGCTCAGGGCCCTGTGCTTATACAGTTCCTGTGCTTGGTTTAATACTCTGCTCTTGCTGTCTTGAAATCGTTAATAATATTATCTTGAAACTTGTCTTTCATAATTGAAGTCTGATGGGATAATGGGCATCTAATAAGCAGAGGACAAAGGTGAGCATGCTACCAGTTTCTGATGGTTTCATTTGCATATGACCAAATGCCCCACAAACACAGAATTCCAGTGGGTTTACTAACCATGGGGCTACACAAGACACAAAGCGAGTTTAAGGTAAGTGTAGTACTTCACAGACTGAGGAAGTGGGCACTAACAGTCTTGAGGGACCACTCTTGCATTCAAATCAGAATTTGCATGAAGCAGGCAATGCCTTTTAAGAGTCATGACTTCCCTTTATTAGCCAACCACTTAACTCTGAAACTGATGACCCAGAAAGGAAAGCAAAGATGGCACAAACTCTAGTTTCTTTTCCTTTTATTTCTTCCTTAGTCAGCAGGAAGCCATCAGCAGAGAATGTTTATAGAATGTGAGCATATCAGGAAGTGAGATAAAAAACAGAAGAGTTAGCTTTGTGCAATGTTTCCACAGTTTTCGTAGAACAAAACAAGTGTGTGTGTACATGGTTATAAAATACAAATTGTGTAATTACAGTGATTCCACATACAAGTTAAATGCCCTTATATTTGCACTTAAAACTAGCATTGCATATTACAGAGATGAATGGTAAAATTTGGAATAGTTATTAAAAATTTTAATTATTTACTTAGATTGGCATTAAAGAGCAAATAAACAGCATGACAAGTTGCCAGAGAGACTATGGAAGAAAGGAAACATTTTTATGTTTTGGTAAAGTTAACAGTAATTTTTTTTTTGCTGTATGAACAAAAGGTACTATATTTTTATTTTGCAGTAGACCCACACATTATGTAGCCAGCACTGCTACATAGGTTCATAGGGTATTGTGGGTAAAATTGCAGAATTTCCAGAATCTCTCACCCCGCTTTAGTGCATCTCCATATCAACAGGTGTTCCTCAGGGGTGGAGAGTATAGCTCATTTCCATATCAATGGGTATTACCTGGCGACCGAGGGCTTATAGGAACCTGAGAGACTGGGGGGAGGCTTCACTTGCTTTTGCTGTAGCAGGAAAGAAACGGCCCCTGGGCCACAGTTCGTAAGCAGTAAATGGGTTTTAAACTTTTTTCTCCCTTTAACTGATTTTGGTTTTAGAGGTATTTTGCCCCAGGATTTCCTCTCCCCAGAGTTACATCTGGCACTGGTCAGTCAGCAGGACCTCTGAACCTGAAATCTATCTAAATAAGGTGCAACCTTTGGAAGGGCTGCCACTAGAGATGGTGGGGAGATGCCTGGAAGCCCCCCTCCCCTCCCCCATGGATGGTGGGGAGGCCCCAGTGGATGCAGCAGCAGAGGGTACAGCTTCACCTGTTATTGTTCCCCCATCTGTGAGGCTTCCAATTTGGGAGCCCCTAGTGGGGAATTGGTCTAGGGTAAAGTACCTCCTAGAGTAGTGGCAGTTTCTCCAGAACTGGAGAAGGGTGGAGACACAGAAAGCTGCAGAATTTGCCAACCCATTGGATTCTGGTCACAACTATGGAAAGGAGCAGAGGTTCAGTACACCTTGATAGAGAAGCAACTGGCTGCGGTTTACCACGCCTTGCTGGCTACAGAGCCCATCACTGGAACAGCTACGACCAAGGTAATAACCACCTATCCCATTGCGGGGTGTGTGTGAGACTGAACCCAAAGGCCATGGAGTGGCATGGCACAGACACCTACACTGGCAAATGGGGTGCATATTTATAGCAGTGCAGTGCCCTCTCTACTAGCCCCTTAAGTGGAGAACTCCAGTGCTTATTGGGGCCAGTGACTTATACCAGTGGAAAGCAGAAAGAACTTGTTTTTGAGCCATTGGTAGCCAACAGTCCTTATCAGGATGGAAAAGCCCCTATACCTGAAGATGTTTGGTATACAGATGGCTCCAGTCGTGGCTAGTCCCTGAAGTGGAGGGCTGTGGCTTTCCATCCTAAGACTGAGACAATATGGATGGAGGATAGACAGGGGAAGAGCAGTCAGTAGGCTGAGTTTTGGGCAGTATGGCTAGTGATCACCCCAAGCCTTCCCTCATAGTTATCTGTACTGACAGCTGGGCCATCTGTCAGGGCTTGACTCCATGGCTACCAACATAGTAGCATGCCAACTGGATGGTTGGTCACCAGCCCCTTTGTAGGCAAGAGTTGTGGCAAGACCTATAGGCCTCTGGTCAGACTAAGACTGTTACTGTATATCATGTGACTGGCCATTTGCCTTTGGCAACCCCAGGGAATGATGAAGCAGACACATTGGCCTATGTGCACTGGCTAGAAGGAAAGCCTGCTTCTGATGTGACCCAATGGTTACATCAATATTTGCTGCACATGGAGCAGGAGAAAATGTGGGCTGTAGCCTGTTGGTGGAGCTTTCCGTTGACCTCTGAAGAAGTCAGTACAGCCCGGGAGGAGTGCCTTGTGTGCTGTAAGAGGGACCTACACTGAGTCCCACAGCAACATGGCACAATAGTAAAGGGGCTGATACCACTTGTCAGGTGGCAGATAGACTATATTGGGCCTCTGCCCATATCAGAAGCATATCAGTATGTCATGACTTGTGTGGACACAGCTACTGGACTATTAGTTGCTTTTCCTGCACATCGTGCAGATCAACAAACCACCAAGAGGGGCCTAGAGCATCTCTTTGCAGCCTATGGCCAGCTGCAGGTGATTGAGAGCAAGCAAGGCACCCACTTTACTGGATGTGTGCTACAAGGATGGGTGCAGCAATTAGAAATAAAGTGGAAGTTTCATGTACCATATAACCCTACTGGTGCAGGCATGATAGAGAGATACAATAGTTTGTTGAAATCTGGCCTGAAGTTGGACACTAAGAGTCTACAGGGCTGGTCAGTTTGCTAATGGACAGTGCTACTGCGTTTAAATGAGAAGCCTCAAAAAGGAGCCTTGAGCCCTGTGGACATGCTAACACACATTGCTGCCTCTCTTATACAACTGTATGTGCAAACTGAAGAAGAGTTATTGAAGCCAGGATATGGCCAGCAGAGCAACATCCTGCTGCCAGGCCCTACTGCATTAAACCCTGGAGACTCTGTTGAGTGGATGTGGCCCTGGACATTTTGACACATGGACCAGCAATGGCTGGCCCTTCTGGCATCTTGAGGAAAGGCCTGGAAGCTGGCCTTGTGTGTATTCCTGGAGTAACAGCAGAGTGGCCCCCAAAGATCACCATAGTATATCCCAAATGTCCAGGAGGTAAGAGCATCTTATGGGGAAGTTTTGCTTTATCTTTATGGACAGTGCATGTACCTCCTGTAGCCCTATATATTGACCCATCTGTAACTCCCACAGGGAGGGGGGAGAAAGTCTGGTATACTAGACCAGGATGAGACCCCATTCCTGCCACTGTCCTATCACAGGACCACTCTCTTGCGTGTATTCTACCTGATGGACAAGATTTGCCTTTGCCGGTTATTTTCAAAACATGTATTGCCTTTAAGGTTATTTTCTTCTACAGTCCTGTGGCCTGGATATGCCCCCTGGCTGCAGCTGCCATGTGATGATCGCTACTGCCTGCCTGTGGAATGGGTGTGCTATGGACTTTGAACCTAGCTGAATCCTCTGGCTTGAGGATTATCATGATATTATTGCTGTTGCTATTGTATGTCATTAGCCTGGTAATAATACTCCAGTTTTCTTGCCCAAGGACCATTGCAGAAGAGGGAGAATGAGTAGATTGCAAGGCAAGATTTCTGGAGGGATGACCTGTGGGTAAAATTGCAGAATTCTGAGAATCTCTTGCCTGGCTTTAGTGCATCTTCATATCAACAGGCATTCCTAAGGGGTGGAGAGAGGTAGTTCATCTTCATATCAGTGCATAATTACCTGGGTGACTGAGGGCTTTTCAGAACCTGAGAGGGGGAGGCTTCACTTGCTTCTGCCTGAGCAGGAAAGAGACAGCTCCTAGGCTGCAGTTTGTTAGCAATAAATAGGTTTTAAACTTTATTTCTCCCTTTGACTGATTTCAGTTTTAGAGGTATTTTGTCCTGGGATTTCCTCTCCTTGAGTTACAGGTATGTATGACTATTTCAATAGTTTGTCAAAGTGACTGTACTAATTTACACTCCACCTGAAGGGGATAAAAGTTCCTATTGCATCACAAGCTTGATATTGCCAGTCTTTTAAATTTTAGATATGCTGATTGGTGTCGTGCATTTCCCCGATGGTCAGTGTGATTGAGAGCCTATTTATATGCTTACTGGCCATTTGGATATTTTCTTTTGTGAAGAGTCTATTTAAGAGAACCATTTTTTAATTGATTAATTTGTCCTATCAATTAGTAGGATTCTTCACATATTCTAGATATCCACTCTTAAATTTTCTGGATTGAAAATGTCTTCTCCCACTTTTTATGAACTTAAATTCATAATTTCAGTGTAGCCCAGTTTATTAATCTTTCCCTTTTGGGTTTTGCTTTTTGGGTCCTATTTTCTTTCTCTACCCCCAAATCTTGATATTCTCCCATAATACCTTCTGAAAGCTTTATTTATTGTTTTACCTTTCACATTTAAGTCTTCAATCCATCTGAAATTGATTTTTGATTATACTGTGAAGCTGTGGTAATGTTTCATTTTTTTCCATATCAGTAATTAATCTTCCCCAGCTTTTCCCAGATGCTATGCAGTGCTACTGTGGGTAAAAGTGCAATATTTCCAGAATTTCTCTCCTGGCCTTAGTGCATCTCTATACCAACAGGTGTTTCCAAAGGGTGAATCGAAGTAGTTCATCTCCATATCAATAGGTAATTACAAGGAGGAGTGAGGGCATATCTGGACAGGAGAAGCCAGGTTGTGAGAGACCTGGGAAAGCAGAAGTGGATGACTGCTTGTAAGCAATAAATAGGCTTCTTTCAATTTATTTCTCCTTTTGACTGATTTTGGTTTCAAAGGTATTTTGCCCTAGGAATTTTTTCCCCCTGAGTTACAGCTACCTTTAAAAAAAATGTCTTTGAATTGAAGAATAATTAACATACAGTATTGTATTAGTTTCAGGGGTACAATATAGTTAGTTATTTGTTATTTATATACATTATAAAATGGTTGCCACAATAAGTCCTGTTACCATCTGTCACCACACAAAGTTGTTACAATATTACTGACTATATTTCCTACACGTACATTGTATCCCCACGACTAACAACAGGAAGATCATAGTCTTAATCTCCTTCACCTACTTCATCCAAATGGGTAGTGCTACCTGTATACAAAACAAAAGTCTGTGTAAATGTGGGTCTACTTTCTGTACCCTGTTTTGGTCCATTGAAAAAAAATTGTCTATACTCCTTTCAATTCCATCTTACCAAGGTATCTTAGTTATTGTGGCTTTATAATCAATACCTGTTGATATCTGATAGAATAGGTCCTCTCAGGTTTTCTTCGAAAGTCTTGGCTACTTTATGTTCTGATACAAATCATAGAATCCATTTGAAAATCAACACATGTACACAAATCTACTGTGATTTTTTTTTTATATTGAAATTACTTTATAGATTACTTTGAGGCTTTCATCTTTACAATTTTTAGGCTTTCAATCACTGAATATAGTATATATAGTTTTCTTTAGTTTCTCTCTATACTGTTTTATAATTTTCTATGTAGATACCTTGCACATTAAAACAGATTAAATTAATTTTATGCCTAGGTATTTGATGTTTATTTGTGCCGATATAAGTAATGTCTTTTCAAATTTTAATTTTCACAGACATATACACATATAACATATGGTAAATAGAAACACAGATGGGTTTCCTAATATTGACCTTGTATACATGACCTATAATTTTATGTTAATTTTGTCTATATTTTTATGACATTTGTAAATAATTTCAATAACAAATTTCCAATTATTAATCATTTTATTTATTTTTCTTGATTCATTTTACTGGCTAGGATCTCCAAATATGTGAATAAAGTGGTTGTATTGAATATTCTTATTTCATTTCTATTCTTAAATGATCCTCTGTTGACATTGAATCAAAGTATGATGTTTTCTGTAGTTGTTGTATAGATACCCTTTGGAAATTAAATTAAGGAAGATCCTCTCTCCTCATAGATTACTGTATGAAATTATGAATGAGTACTGAAATTTTCACATTTATTGAGATAATCATGTTTTTCTTTTTTCTTCTGTTAATGTGATGGATTATATTAATTGGTTTTAAAATGTTATACAATTTTTTATTCTTTGAATAAATTCAAATTAGTTGTGACAATATCATTTTTATATATTGTATTCATTTTGCTCTTATTTTTGGGGGGACATTTGCATCAGTGATCATTAGTAAGAAAGACTTATATTTTTCATTTACTGTAGTATATTTGGTAGAATTTTTTTTGGTAATCCTTTGGGCCTGGAGATTTTTTTATGAAAAGTATTTTAATTATAGACATAATTCATTTAATTTATTATAGCACTATTTAGGTTTTTATACAAAAGAATATAAAGAATCTCATAATTACTAGTATTATTAGGGTCAAACTGATTTAATGGCATATATGCCCAAAACAAGATAAATATGCTTCCAACATTAATTACATGGATATATGAAATAAGGATGTCACTGATGAGTTAATATTGTATCATCTCATACCTGTGTATGAGCAATGACCTGAAAAGGATACCTGCAAACATAAGTAACATAACAAACAGAACACAGCACTTATAATGCCAGTGTTGGGGACATCATTGTCACCAATCTTCATCTTGAAGATCAGATGGTTTGCATAGCAGGAGGACCTGCCTTATCATTTACCTGGTTAATAGCAAGGTTCCATTAACAACCATTTTAGGCTCACTCTGTTCTCTTCACAAGAACCTGAAGACACATATGGGACAAATGTGTTTAAGTACACAACTTGTTCTACCAGAACACCCTACTAATAATCCTTTTCACTTCCATTATTAGGGAACACAAGAGCTCCACCTGGACACTTGCATGAACAGGACTCCTGAGAAAACACTATGGTTACTGCTGGGTTGAGTACTCCTTGAGACATAGCCAACTCTCAGCACTATTGTTATAGCACTATTTAGATTTTTCTACTTGTGTCAATTCTAGAAAGTTATGCTTTTCTAATGAAGTATGTTGATTTGTATTGAAATTTATTTGAATGTAATTTTTCATAATATTATGATATTTTTAACATCTTTATGATCAAACTGATGTCACCTTACAAAATCTCATTATCATTTATTTTGTAACTTCTTTTCTCCTTTTGTTGATCTAGTTTGTCAGGGACCAATCAGTATTTTTATGCATTTCAAATAATAAGTTTTAGGCATTGTTGATCTTCTTTACTGTGTACTTATCTTTCCATTTTGTTAGTTGCTCCCCTTTTTACTCCATGTAATTTATTTGGAATTAATTTTCTATTCTCTTTCTAAGTTTTGTAATGGAGCTTAACTAATTGATTTTTACCTTTTTCTCTCTCTAACACATGTATTTTAAAGCTATAAACCCTTGGCTTTAGCTGCAACCTAAAAGTTTTGGCATTCATTGTTTTCACTGTCATTCAGTTTAAAATATTTTATAATTTTAATTTCAATTTCCTTATTGTCTCATGAGTTATTTATAAAGTGTATTTTTTTAGTTTCCAAATGCATGGGGATTTGCACTATTGATTTCTAGCTTAATTCCATTGTGATGAGATAATATGCTCTATATGACTGCAATTTTTGAAATTTGTGTCTTGTTTTATGTCCCAGAAAGTGTTCAAGAAAAGGATAACTATAGCTCTTTGGTATGGTCTTTCATGTATCAATTAAGTCATTATTATTATGTTTTTCAAAAGTTCTTCAGACTCACTCATATTTTTGTTTGATTAGCCTAGTTAATGAGAGAAGCATGCTAAAATTTCCCATAATGCTTGTGGATTATGTATTTCTCCTTGAAGTTTGATCAATTTTTGCTCTCTATATTTTGAGGTTATAATTTATTAGATGCATACACACTGATGATTATTATAATATCTTGGAGAATCAAAATTTTTATTGTTAGGTGGCCCTCTTTGTCTATAGAAATGTTTTCTCTTTTAAAGCCTTCTTTGTGATATTAATATAGCTGTACCAGTTTTATTTTGGTTAGAGTTTTCATGGTATATAATTTTTATTTCAAAGTTTCTTTATTCTTATATTTTCGAATATATCTCTTATGAGCAGAGTATTTTTGGTTCTTTTTAAAATTTTTTTATCTAGTCTGAAAATCTTTGTCTTTTATTTGAAGCACTTAGTTCATTTATATTTAATATAATTAGCTGATATATTTAAAGTTTTCTGTCTTATTATTTCTATCTAATTTTCCCATCTATACAATTTTTTTTTCCCTGTCTTACTGTTTTTTGGGGATTGATTATTATTTTGATGTTCACTCCTTTTAGGTTGGGGTTAATTATTCTTTTGCTGTTTTTTTAGTATTAATCTAGTGATACTACACATACTTTCATGAATGCACACATACACACACACACAAAAGTGATTTCTACAATAGACAGATATAGGTTTTAATTCCACATTTTATCCCACATTACCTGTATGGGCTTGGGCAAACTACTAAAGCTCCATGATTCTCAGTTTCCTAATCTAAGATTGATAGAAATATCTATTTTATAGCATAGTTTTGAGGTTTAAATGAGATGGGCAATATCTGATATATAAGCCTTCAATCATTATTAACTATTATTGTATCTTCTCATGAGTTCAAGGTCATTTATAAAGTAATGTTTGTTTTCACTTTTATTTTTCGAGGCTTCCTGTAGTGTGAGCAACCAGGTGAATGGTGGTGCCATTTACTGAGGTGTGAAAGACTGAGATAAGAATATGTTTTGGGATAAGTAATTTTGTGTGTAAGAAATTATCTCAGAGGCTATTAAGATGATAAATATTGTGTATAAATATTCATATGTACATGCATACATATAAATGTATATAGATATGCTGGAAGACATGCAGACCCAGAGAAAGAGAGAGAGGTTGAGAAAGATGGGGGAAATAATTTTGGAAACAGTTGTCCCAACTGATGTTGAATGACTAAGGACTACTCATTACCCTTTGCTCTCAAAGGAAGAGACTTTATCTTATTTATCTTTCTAGTCTCCATAATACACACTACTATCTATCACCACCATGTAGTAGAGCATTCATACAATATTTTTACTGAATTGTATGAAGACTTTCCCTGTAGGGTTAGCTTGAGAAATAATTGAGACAATTTTTAGAGTTACCCAGTATTCCATAGATTAAATTAAACCCAGGTCAAATTATACCTTTCACTTGCTGAATATTCTAAGTACCTTTTTTTGCTTTCTCAATATTGTAACAGAACAGGGGAGAACTCAAAATGTGAGTATTCTCTTTTGTCTTAGAATTTGAACAAAAAAATACATTTTATTGTTTGTTAATATTCAGTACTAACACATTTATATTGTATAAAGCATTCCCATAGTCATTACAGAATTTGATAAAGGTAAATCCTTGCAGGGTCGTCTCTATTCCCATATGATGGAGAAGGAAGCATGCTCAGAGAGTTCAAGCATGCATGGTGACACTAGGACTCCAGCTCATGTTTTCCACCTCCAGAGTCTATGTGATGATAAATGCTTTGACAGAAGAAGCAGCTTTAAGACTTATATGAATTTAAATCATTCCTGATTCCTGTTACCATTAATAATTTTAAATGACTCTACAAGTTTCAAAATTTCTAATTAAAATATTTTGATAACATCCTTTTAAAATGCACCATCTGTGATTCTTTAGCAACTCTTCATGTTAGATCTATGGTTTATTTTAAATATATGTTAATTCATAATCAAAATGAACTACAATGCTTGTCAATGAAATTCATTAACAGATAAACCTATTATTAAAGAAAGGATTTTAAAAAGTTGTTCTTTCAGCTACTTATTAATAAAATTTTAAAATTAAAATTATCCCCTCTATAGCAAGCTGATATTTAATATTTCAGATTGAGAAATTATTTTGCCTAGCTTATTGTCTTTACTCACATAAACTCATGGAATTAGGCATTTAGAAAATCACATTAAAGAAACCTTTTTTTTCCTTTTGAGCAATTGACAGCCATGGTACAAAGCTGGAAGAAAGTGATTGGATTTCTTTTTTTCCACTGTAATTTAAATAAAAATGTTGGCTTCTAGCCAAGAAAAACTAACTTGAGACAGAGTGGGAAGCTATTAACGTTCAGCAAATGGAGGGTTCAGTCCTGATTCTCAAAATGTTTCACAAAGCAGGGAATTACATTCAGTGTGAAAGTATCATGCTGGATTTTCCCAATTTAGCACAAATATGCCCTGCATTTTAGAAAGCAGAAAAAAAAAAAGCCAAAGCCTATGTGGGTAAAATTGCAATATTTCCAGAATCTCTCGCCTGGCTTTAGTGCATCTCCATATCAATAGGTGTTTCCAAAGAGTGGAGAGAAGTACCATCTCCATATCAATAGGTAATTACAAGGGTGAGAGAAGGCTTATCTGGACTGGAGAAGTTGGGTGGAGGCCTCTTCTTCTGCAGCTGGGTCACAAGAGAGATACTGGATGACTGCTTGTAAGAAATAAACACATTTCTCCCACTTTATTTTTCCCTTTGACTGATTTTGGTTTCAAAGGTATTTTGTCCCAGGATTTTTCCCAGGAGTTACAGTTGTCACTCAAATTAAGAAAGGATGTACCATTTGTCATTACGAATTAGGATTCAAGATATTTTCTGATTCTCAGTGTTACTTCTTTTTGACCTATGGGTCATTTAAAATAAATGGATATTTTTCTAGTTACTTTTCATTTTTTATTACAAGCTTAATTTATTGTGGCCAAAGATATAATCTGCATGTTTTCAACCCTTTGAAATTTGTTGAGAATTTATTTTTTGACTATTATTTATGCACAAAATCTTAGAGATATCATATTTTTTTCATGAATTAAGACACTTAACATTGTGAAAGGACCCTCTTCTTTCTCCTTTCTTTTCTCCTGTCATATTTTCTCCCCTCCTGCTTCTTTCCTCCTTCTCTTCCCTTTTCTCCTTTCACATACTATTCATACATTGCTTGACAAAGCAAAAAGAAATTGCCTATTTACTTGCCAAAAAAAATTTAATACAATTGTTCCAAAAAAAAAATGTAATGATTCACAAGAGCCAGGCCCATCTCATTAAAAAGAAAAAAAGCCAACTTATATCTCATATGAGTCTGTTGGGGGTTGTGTTCATTCTTCTTGGTTCTTGTCCCCACCACAACAAAGAATTGAAAGGCAGAGACACGGTAGCAAAGCAGAATGAACGTTTTATTTGAATACACTCCAAGGGAGAGCAGGCCAGACAGAGTCAAGGGAGGCAAAGGCAGGCTGCTTAACATGGGGTTTTTGGCAAGGCAGAGAAGTGCTTGACTGACTTCCTTTGGCCTTGGGGGCTTGATCTGATTGGAGGATTAAAGACATGGGCTGTGCTCTGACATTGTTATCCGGGGAATTTATATCATGTGGGGAGTGCTTGTGCCCTTCAAGTCAACTCTGGGTCCATGTGGCTTCATTTAACTGATCCTCTGAGTCATCTCTAGCTCTCTGGCTTTATCTGATTAACGTCCTGAGTTCTTGGTGGGCCCCACCCTCTTTTAATCTCTCTCATATCTGTCTTTCTGCCTAACAAGTCCACATGATGGGTAAGTTCGTGTAGTGGTAACTTGCTGAATGTGAGACAGGGACTGTGGGTTTAGACAAAATAGGATGAAGGCCTCCAGAAAAAACAAGGCACGATAACAGTTACAGTCAGCAATGTAACTATATGCAAGCAAACCCCCTCCCAAAACTCCAGGTTAAACATTAAGCTCAAGTCATTCTTCAGTGAGATCAGTTAATATTCCCCAGATAAGGGAAAGTAGCCCATGTTTTTATTATGTTAATCATTTGTAATCATGTGTAAAATTCACTTTAGCATGCTAAAAGACCCAGGCCTATGTACTGTTTTTCCTCCTTGAGACCTGATCAGGTGATTTGCAACCTGGACAATTAATAACGGCAAGCAAGCCCAGCCATAAACAATATAGTAAAAGCAAGAAAGATTCCATCTTAGATTGCCTTTTAAATTCTTTGGCAAGCAGACAATAACTCAGCCCACCTTGAGGGGAAGGGAGGCAGTCTTGATTGATGATTGATATGCTCCCAGACAAAAAAGCTATTATTCTGGGAAAGAAATCTGCAGTAAATTTCTTATGTTAATTTTGTAGAATTACCTGGAGGACTGATGAGAAAAGGGACTTAATGTTTCATCAAGGATGAAATGTGGACCTATTTCTGAAATGAACATTTAATTCCATTGGTTTATTTGTCTTTCCCTATGTGAGTACCAGGTATTTTAAAATTTACTATGGTTATACTAAGTCCATACTCCTAAGCCCTTTATCACGTTCCCCAAAATCCTCAACTGCCTATAAAATCCCTAGACAACTCACAACAATGCACAACAGGCTCTCTTGTACCCTTCTCGTGTGAGCCAGGAGATCTTTCTCACTTTATCTCTAAACAAAAGCCTCTCCCTGGCTTTCCTTCCTTGAGTGTTTGCTAAGTTCATTCTTCAGCTCCATGAACAAGAACCCTGGCATCAATAGGAGTGGTTTACCATGACACACAATACTTTATGGTTGCTAACATGTCTGCTAACCACATAATTTCTTCATTTACCAATTTGGTGGGAGAAATCACTTTACATGATCTGTCCTAGCATAACAATTTTTCTGTTAATTTGGCTTAGGCTTTTCCATCCCACTGCAGTTTCTGTATTATACTGAACTTCATTCTTGGCTAATGGATTCTTCCCTAGCACTGAAATGCAGTGACACGTAATTGTGGTTTCAATGCTAGGTAATGGCTTATCTAGCTTTTTGCTGTTCCTATTTGTTAATGTATTGCTTCCCCTTGAATGTTCTAGATGTTACTTCTTTGTTGGGGCTAGACATTTCAAATTTCTCATCCAACTCTTCTTCCTTTTGTTATCTATGGTATATATTCTAGATATAGTCAAATATAGATGTAAGATAAATTTTAGCTGAAATAAGCAGGTGAAGAGAGCCAACAAAGGGCCAGGTAGTTTATTTGAGTGCAACTCCCAGGTTTCGGCACCAAATGTAAGATAAATTTTAGCCAAAACAAGCAGGCGAAGAGAGGCAACAAAGGGCCAAATAGTTTATTTGAGTGCAACTCCCAGGTGATGTTCCACGGTCTGGGTATTACAGGCTGGGGAAGTCACACCAGGTCAGGGAGGTGGGGGCTTATAAGGGGTTAGGAGGGGGAGGAGTGGGCAAGCTATCCTAGGGGGCGTGGAGAGGTATGATTGGCTAAAGGTGACATAATAGACAACTAGAAACTTTTTTTCCTTCCAAGAGGGAGGAGGCTGACATCTGGGTCTTAGTTGGCACATCAGAAGGATGGAATTCAGGAGGAGCTGTCCCCTTTCCATATAAGGCACAGACCTTGGGGTCTGGTCTGTTCTCCTTTTATGGTATCTCTCTGTTCTGTTTGCATGTCCTTGTTTTTCCTTCCTCTAGCCTAACATTCCAGCCTTTTGGTCATAATGGGCGATGACTTGATCTGGTTACTTCTGGCTGACAAGGGGTGTCATGGGGGTTTGAGGCTGGTATTAGGCCGAAGGAGGGGTTTCAGTGGGAAGAGGTGCATAACGGTGAAGTAACATCTGGTTGGTGGTGACCCGGGTCATCTGGGTTAGCCGCTCTTGGAGGAACTTGAGGACACAAGGGGCAACTAAGAGTAAATCACAAACTGTTATTAAGGGGCCCAGTAGGGGCATTAGCTAGGCCATTATGGGGGACTGGAATTCTGGATTGAGTTTACATCTCAATGACTAGTATTGGGATTTAGTATAGATAAGACTGCATTATTGAAACAATACTTTTCTCTAAAATCACCCTCATTTTTATTAGAAGTAGCCAGATTAAGAAAATAATTAACAGTTGGATTGATTATTTGCATAAGTGCAGCAAGAAGAGCAATTGATTACATAGGCTCTTTTAAATATGCTTTGCTGGAACTTTTTATAAGGAATTTCGGATTGGACTTCTAAAGGCTTCTTGAGGCCAGAAAGCCAAGCCAGACTTGCCATCAGATTGTGCCTGCAGTACCTGTACATTTGGGTGAATTCCTCTCTTCTCTGAGGTTCCCAAGACATTCTTGAGGTTCCAGCACCTGTGAGGCAGTGACTTTCCTTACTCACCTGGTAAGGCGCTAGGAACTCTGTAAGCAAGGTACCAGGCCAGTTATTTTAAGGTGCTTTGTTGGCTTTATAAAGTCAATTTTAGTTCCTTAATTCATATCTGAGTTTACACATGTGTCCCTGAGGTATGACATTCCAGTCAAAGCCTTGGTGATATAACCAGTGTTTTTAATTGGTCCTCTTACAAGGAAAGCAGGTTCTTATTGAACTTGTGCAAATAAATATACTGCCATGAAATATAAAAATAGTCACTGAGAGTTTTTAAATTCTGGAGGGATCAGGTAGAGAGAAAGATAAAGTTTCAATTCTGCTTATAAAGGCAGTCATTTACTAAACTGTTGTCAGCTTAAGAGAAAAAGCTTAAAACACTTTATCAACAACATTTGAAACAAAAAGCCACAAAATTATCTTCCTTAGTTTACTTAAGCCTATGTAACTAATACCTGTTCTGCTGAAATCTAGTTTTTTACTAGTTTAGGAGTAATAAAACAGTGAGTGTAGATGACAAAATAATTACAAATGACAATGGTTAAAGATCTAATGAAAGCTTACTATAAGACAGTTGTCATAAGGAAATTTGGATCTTTCTGTAATACAAAACATTCAGTAACAAAATTTAACATCATTCTTTTTGATAGTGCTTTTTAGGTAAATATATATCAGATAAATAAGCCAAATTAGCTAAATATTTTCTCCAATGAGAAAATGTTCCTCTGACATGTTCCAGGGGCCCTCTGGAAAATCAGAGTTAACTAGAGGTAAAAGTACCTTTTTGAATTTGATTTTGGGAATTTATCAGAAGAAAGTTTCTTTGGCACTTGCTTAAGTAGGATGATAGGTTGCTATGAAGCAATACTTATCTATTTAACTAGAATGACAACAAAATATCTCAAAGGCAAATAAATAAGGTTACACAGTTGTTAGCAAACTTTAGCTTTTAGTCTTTTTAATATTAAGATCTTATTTTCTTAAATACTCCAACAACTCATTGTTAAGCATGAGAAACTGCTTTGATAAAACAATTAGAGAACTTTTTGCAATATTTCAATATTAGGAGCAGACTAACAGTTAAGAAAACTTTGTCTTTTTAACTGAAAACAAAATTCTAATTTTGCTGTGTACTTGATACTGAGACTCATTTGCTTTAATTTTATATTGCATGACCATATTCTTCCACAAACTTTCTACAACCTTTTTACATTTAGATTTCTCTTTCTAAATAAACAGGTGTACTTTAGAATAAAGTTACTTTCTTTTATCAAAAGACACATTCTTTAGCATGCAGAAATGTTTTCCTTATTACTTAAAGTCATTTTAATTAGAACTTAAAACCATTAGGTACCTTAATTTTTAGTGAACACTGAGAAGCAGGCTATTGTAAACTGTAACACTAGCATTCTTTAGACTGACAAATTTATGAACATTTTATAATTTCTGTAACTATGAGCTTTACAGCACAATCTCTCACTAAACATAAAGTATATCTTCTTAACTTAGCAAAACTTTAAGGTTTTAGGTTACCACAAAGATTCTCAGGCTGCAGGTAGGTATACACACTGTAACACACAATTAAAAAGGTGTTCACTTGCCACACTTATTTAGTTCACTCATTCATAACAACTATGCTAGATTACTTACAAGACCTTTACTGAATATTAGACAAAGCCAAGGCTTTAAGTATTTTATTCTTAAAAGATTTAGCAGATAACATCGACTTAAATGACCTTAGGTAAACTTAGGCAGCTGATAACCACAAGGACATGCCCACCTTAGCTAAACCCAAATTAGCATTAATGCTTAACATTTTTTATCAGATTTTCTGGAAGTTTTGGAGTGCCCAATTTTCACAAGCACTTGTTTTTAAATCAATTTTTATTAATACTATCCGGAGGTAGGAAAATATTCTTCATTTACACACTTAGACACACAAACATACAAATTGAGACATAATGACTACAGTTAGCAACACTTTTCATGTAAAAGCATATACACAGACAGACAAACTGATATAAAGATTTGAGTTACTGGTATTTAATTGCTTTCTTTCTTTTTACCTTCTTGTCCATGGCTTCCAGAACCAGAGGGCGGGAGGAGCGTGTTCTGGTGGGGGAAGAGGGTGGTGAAGACGGAAGGAGAGGGGGAGGGGGTGGTGCAGCCACTGGAAGAGGAGAGCAGGATGACGGCATGGTTGAGAATGCAGGACTTTAAGATGGCGGTGACACGTGTGAAGACAAAGGACTTAAAGATGGTGGTGGAGAGAGGGGGAGGGGATCGCGAGCTGAGGGAGGCGGGCGACTGAGGTCTTCTGGCGGATCTGAAAAGGAAGAAAGACTGAGCAGAGTAAGAGGCTGACAATCCTTAAGTGGAGATCTGGCCAGGAGAACCTGGGTCATTGAACACTTAACATAAAGGTCTGGGTGGGAGCGCAAAGTCCAAAAAGCCTGCACATATGGGATTTCACTCCACTCTCCGCTCCAGTGGCAATAATTAATCAAGTTGGTGAGGAGGCTAAAATTGAAAGTTCCCTCAGGGGCCCAGTGAGATTGATTGTCCAAGGGATACTGAGGTCCGGCCTCAGAGCAAAGAAAAACTAGCTTGTATTTGCGAACTTCCCAGGACAAATACAGAGTAGCCAAATTAGAAATGAGACTCCGCAGTGGGGTATGAGCCTCTGCTTTAGAGGGCTGGTTCCCCATGTCTGCGCCACTCCCCAACTAATCCCGCTGAGAGGAGCGACCGGCGTCCCAAGTGCGCCAAGTCAGGGGAGACGTCCTGGGAGCCTGGGTGAGGGACGTCTCCCACACCGCAGGGCCAGGGGCAGCCGGATGCCCACAGACGTCCTGGGGCCTGGGGTAGGGGTATCTCCTGTACCGCAGGGCCAGGGGTGGGCCGGATGCCCACAGAGGGTGGGCCGAATGCCCAGGGCCCAGATGCCCCACCTGGACATACATATGATTTCTAACGGACCAGGTAAAATGGAGTTAGGAAGGGAAACAGACCGGGGGAAACTGAGGGACTCACTGGAAAATAGTCCATGCAGCAGAGAGCAGGCTGAGGTCCCAGGTCGGGGAAAGAGGGGGTGGGGCCACTGGTGGCCAGTCGGGGCCCCACACTCATGTTCCTTCCTTAGATTTTGGCACCAAATATAAGATAAATTTTAGCCGAAATAAGCAGGTGAAGAGAGGCAACAAAGGGCCAGGTAGTTTGTTTGAGTGCAACTCCTGGGTGATGTTTTGGGGTCTGGGTATTACAGGCCGAGGAAGTCACACCCGGTCAAGGATGTGGGGGCTTATAAGGGGTTAGGAGGGGGAGGAGTGGGCAAGCTATCCTAGGGGGCGTGGAGAGGTATGATTGGCTAAAGGTGACATAATAGACAACTAGAAACTTTTTTTCCTTCCAAGAGGGAGGAGGCTGACATCTGGGTCTTAGTTGGCACATCCGAAGGATGGAATTCAGGAAGAGCTGTCCTCTTTCCATATAAGTCACGGACCTTGGGGTCTGGTCTGTTCTCCTTTTATGGTATCTCTTTGTTCTGTTTGCATGTCCTTGTTTTTCCTTCCTCCAGCCTAACAATAGATATCATGTTAGTTATAGATGCTGTAACTATATTTGTCCAATCACCTCCGTATTAAGGTTAGTGGGGATTCCTTTGGTGAAAAAAAACTCAACAGTTTTCCTCCTTATGGTGTATGATTGTGGTGTCTTATTAAACATTTCCTCCCTTCCCCAAGATAACAAAGCTGCTCTCCTATATTTTTTTCTGGTGATTTATATATTTCCTTATGCTTTTAATTCTTTAAACCTTCTAAGCTCACCTTTTTGTATGGTATGAGGTAGAGGTCCCACTTAAGCATTTCCCATGTAATGACCAGTTTTCTTAATACCGTCTCACAAGCAACACATCCTTTCTCCACTTCTCTGTGGTACTGTATTCATCATATGCCAAGTTTCCGTATGGGCATGTGGCCCTATTTCTGAACTGAACATTTAATTCCATTGGTTTATTTGTCTTTCTCTATGTGAGTACCAGGTATTTAAAAAATTACTATGGTTATATAGTGTCTTAATTTCTAATAGGCATAGTCCTCCTTTTTTTCTATACTTAAAGAACAACTTTTGGTATTCACAAACTTTTATTCTTCCACATCCTAAATTTGCTGAAGTCCCCCTAAAATTTCTTTCGTAATTTTGATTGAAATTCAATGAAATAATATTGTAAGCTGAAGCTCCCTAGTTCAGTCACTCTGTGGTCACTGATCTTTCTACATAATGTGAGCCCTGCAGGCTCTCAAGGTCTTTTGGATGTGTTTTTTAGTCCAAAGCCTTAATTCTGGAGTGAGAAATTAACTGTACACTTATTGGGTTGTGTAGCTACAGGTATCTGAACATCTATTTCACTCTGGAGGTAGTTATTTCAATACATAAGCTGTCAATCTCACAAAGGCAGAGCTCTGTCTCCAGGAACAAATATCCTAAAAATGTGACCATGGAGAGGTGCCTTCTAGAAGATATTTTGCTCTATTCCAAATAGAGTTGGCCTGTCATGCAATTTTGCAGCAGCCCCACCTGCCTTCCATGCCCACCTTTGTATAGATCTTTAGCATCTGTTTCCCATTCAGGTGCTCCTCCTCCCACTCCTCAGAGTCTTGGTCTTTCTTGCCCTTGTCAGGTGGCTCTCAGGGAATCATCTGAGACTCATCCAGGTAAAGGGGTAAATGATCCATAGGCATAATGACTTTCTTTCCCAGTAATACTTGCGTAGGAACAGAAACCTCATTCTCAAACTAAAAATACGGATCTCCTAAAGCTCCTAAAACTGTAATTCACATTCCATTTTTGCACAATCTCAGATTTAGAACTAAGGAAAGGATGCCAGCAAAAACAAAAACGCTGGCTGGCTAAACCTGCTATTAATCGTTAAAATGTACTGTCACCAAGTTGCCTGCAGTGACTACAAAACTCAGTGTAATTGTCCCACTCCTCCAGGCCCAACAGGCTAGCTTTGCCGTGAGAACCTCAGTGAGTGGTGTGAAGGCTGTCACCCCTTTCCACTCTACTCTGTGCCTTCTGCAGAAGAATGAGGAGGGGTCTGAGCACAGAGGAGATTTCCAGGAAGACTGCATGGCCCACCCCAGCACATCCTGGCCTCCTGGCTCAAAGCCCACCTAAGATGTGGGAACTCCTGAGCGTCATGCCCCTGGACTTCTCTTAGGTAATTACAACTGCCTAAAAAAATCCTTCATTGGAAAGGTATCCATCATTCTCAAAAGAAAACATGGTTTTAGTCAGTCTTTCTGAAAAGTAACAAGTCACCAAAGAGGCTCCTTCTAGTTAAATCAGGAAATTCAGAAGAAGTATCACTTGGCTATCATAGCAATTCAACAGTAAAGAATATGATGGTTGTTTTACTTGAATTTTACTCAGAATGATTCAACTTAAGCTTTGAAAAAAAGCTTAGATCAACAACTAACACCTTGTTTCTGCCAAGCATGGACTGAACTCTCCAAAGCCCTGTTAGGGTCAGAAAGAGCCAATGGGAAAAAGAATCACACGGATCTGCTGAGTTCAGCTCAGGATTAGAAGAACACTCTCCCAAACCCGCTGTAGGCTGCCCCAGATTCAGCAGGGCAAAATGATTAACTGTATGCATGTGTGTGTACTGGGGACATAGCCAACCATTTCAAAATGCCCTGACAGACAGGAATGCATTTCTCAACCATGGATCAAGAGGAAAAATATCATACTTCACAGCAGATTTTGGACATGTACTGCTTGCTTATAGTGAAAGCCCCCAGAAATTAATGGTGGTGCTGAATAACTTCCATTCTGTCTCTTCCCAGTTAACTGGAACCCCTTAGAGATACAGACAATGGCTTACTTGTTTTGATACTCTAACATGCAGCACAATGCCCAGCACATAGTAAGTAACTAATATTTGTTAAATGATGGGATGACATCAGCAGACTAACGCAGGGGAGCAACTTCATAATCTGGCTGTGCTGTGAGGCCCCTAAGTGTGGAAGGTCATGCAGACATAAGCTCATCAGGAAAAAAAAGCCCTATAATGTATAGCCAATGACTTCTTGCTTAGAAACCAGAGACTGCAAAACACATAATGCCATAGATTAGTATTATCAGACAAGGTAGGGATCACCTAGCATTGGATCCAAAGGAATGGCATTATTTAGGACAGAGTGGAGAGTGGAAATGAGGGGTGTATGGGGTGTGTTGGGACCTAAGGGCAGGGAAAAGAGAAGGAGCTACTTTAAAGGAAAAAAGGGATTAGAAAGCCTAAGAGGTCAGAAGAAATGCTTCTACTCCAGTGGGTATTCAGACTTCTGGGCCTGCTAGACTATGAGAACAGGCAGACTTCCTGGGCTTGGAGCAGTCCAGAAAGCAGTAAGCAAATGGTCTTGTTTTTCATCAAACATTTAGTATAATGCAGGAGAATATCTAATACTTTATTGGCCTTAAGCAACAGGAACAGTGTGGGAAAAATAAAACCCAGAAAACACACCACAGTTACTTTCACCATGGTAATACTTCACCTTTTTCCCATTAGACATTGAGAAGCAAGCATTTCTCATGAGTGTTGCTGCCCTTCTTTTCTACCATATCTGCTCCTGTGATCAGAGAAATCAACAAGACCAGTTTGGAGTGGAAAGCAGAGGGCCTGGGAAGCTCATCCCTGTATAACAAACCTCTGGGGAAAACACCAGAATCAAACACGATTGCGGGAGGATGGGATTTTCTACCTTCTATCTCCTTTGTTCTTCCTATCATTCTGTTGGTGAGGGTCTTTGAGCGTGACCGCTCTATGGTTATGCGCTGAGAGGCACGCATTGTGACTGGGGAATAGTGTCATGGGTGGGCCCCACTTGAACTCTGAAATCACACACCTTTGCCTTCACACATTTCAGGCAGGAATGGTTGTCCTGGGCCTAACATGCACCTCCGGGGGGTCTTTCTGGGCTGTACCACGAGGCCCTCTCCAACTCTATCCTTGATCTCATTGATCTAAAATGGTACAGTCATGGCTTTCTGGGTCTTGGCTCCTCCCTGGCCTCCAGGTTTCAGCAACCCAGTCTTTTCTTGTTCCCCTCCTTTTTTGAGGCTGGGAAATATGCCCTCAGTCCTGCTTGCTTCTTCCAAGACACTGTTTGTAAATTCCCTTTTCCTTTTTCTCTCTTCCAAATATGTTCTATGTTCTCTCATCGGTTTAGGTTTTGTGAAATAACCCTTGGAAACTGTTGCTTTGGGCCCTGCTACAGACTTCTCTAAAAGCAATGAAACACAGAGCCAGCTACCTGTTTGAAAGAGAGAGAGGAAAGGAGAAAATTTAGGGAAGGGGGAAAAAAACCTCAAAAGTGAAAGTTTAAATATATACATTTTCAAGTACATAGGTATTTGTAGGTGCTCTAATCCCCCAAACTATAACAACATAAAGAAATAAAACTTTGGGTACTTGGAAAGTAGATATTTATAGATAGATAGGACTTCTGGGGTTCTATATATGCAGTTGTCCCCAAGTGAATATACAACTACCCCTGAGGACAATGTCCTGGGATATTTGGTTTCTGACTAATATTTCCAGCCATCACCCAGAGAGTTGATCTCTCTTTATTCGTGACTTGCTCCATCTCTTTGTGTTTTCGTAATAGCATGTTTTGGTGGATCAGATTTCCTTAACCTCATCCTTCTACTGTCTTTGGCTTATTTGCCTTGAATCTCTTCTTACAAACTTTCACAAACCTTACAAAAGGCTTGTATATTTCTTACAAACTTGCTTCTTTGTAAACTGAATTTTAAACTCTCCCTCTCCCTCTCATTTTTTTGGTCCTCTGTCCTGCCCGCTATTCTGTGTCTTCCTCTCTCAAGGTCTATAAGGGGTATTCAGCTCTTTAAAAAAAACCTCTCTGCTGCCCTCCAGTGGATATCTGCTAATAAGCGGCGGAGTCCTCAGTGCTAATGAAGACTGCCTGGAGAAATGGCTAAGGAAATTTGGTGGGATTATCACGTGGCTCCCAGCAATGGGCCCCTTGTAGGTTACAATCTCTCTGGCAGTAGCCTGGACACTGATCCGCCATCTCCACGTGTTGCTTTTATTTAAAAAAAAAAAGAAAAAAAAAAGGTGATGGGGCGGGGAGCACCTGGGAGTCACTCTGGGCTGCTGCTTCTGTGCCCCCGCCCCACCACTTTTTTTTTAAATCCCCAGCACAGGGAAAAAATTTTTTTATTATAAAAGCAGCACGTTTATTCGTACATACTTTAGGAAAAGCAGTTAGTGAAAGAAAGACAATAAAAGTCACCTTGAATGTCAACATATTGTCCTGCTGTTGACGGCTTGCATGGCATCATCCTCTGTGTACATACACCTCTGAAGAATTGTATCCTACTCTACAAGTGTTTTTATGCCACTCTTTTCACAGAACAGCATATGGCAAACATTTTTCTATGCTATGAAATATAATTTACACCTTCCTTTTCATGCGGTGTAGCCTTTCTCAGGGCACATTAGAGCCTTCGCACTGGGCTTCCCTTTGTGAGGACAGGAAGGTTTAGGAGGTGTCCCCCTGGTTGGCGCCTTCTCCTCCCAGCCTCAGCTCAAACACCGCCAGCCCAGTGGGGCCTTCCCCAAACCCTCAATCTAGGGCACCTCCTCTGCCATTTGTCATTTCCTTCATGCCACATGTCACTTCTGTCTTTAACGATCTTGTTCATTTCTTTATTTGCTTGTTTTGGGCTTTTCCCCTGGTAGAATGTAGGCTCCCTGAGAGCCGAAATCCTGTCTTATTTATGACTGTCCCTGAAGGCCTTAGGGTAGGTTTTGTTACAAAGAATTTGCTCAGGGGATATTTGTGGACTTACTGAATTCCTCCTATGGTTGGACCAACTGTACCAAATGCGTTCAGCAATTCCTTATTGCAGAGCATTTAAACTGCAGCAAATGTTTTAATAATTTTAATAGCACCATAAGAATGTGTGTGTGCACTTGGACAGTTTTTGTCTCCCTCCCAACAGTAAATTAAAACATTTCAAACTTACAGAAAAGTACAAAGAGTTGTGTAATGAACATCCATATACCTTTCATCACGATTAAAAGTTTGTTAATATTTTGTCCTCTTTACTTTCTCTTTTTTCATACACTTTATAAATGAACCATTTAAAAATAAGTTTCAGACTTCACGACACTTCACCCTTAAACATTTCAGCATTCATCTTCTAAGAACAAGTACATTCCCCTAAAAAAACCGCAATGCTATTAGCACACATAGGGAAGTTAAAAATTAATAGAAATTTTGTAATGTAACCTGATAGCTTATATTCAAATTTCCACAATTGCCCTTAAAAACACGTTTGTAGGGGGGTCAGAGCCAAGATGGTGGCGTGAATAGAGCAGCAGAAATCTCCTCCCAAAACCACATATATCTATGAAAATATAACAAAGACAACTCTTCCTAGACTAGAGACCAGAGGACACAGGACAATATCCAGACCACATCCACACCTGCGAGAACCCAGCGCCTCACGAAGGGGGTAAGATACAAGCCCCAACCAGGCAGGACCCAAGCGCCCCTCACCCCAGCTCCCGGCGGGAGGAGAGGAGTCGGAGCGGGGAGGGAGAGGGAGCCCAGGACTGCCGAACACCCAGCCCCAGCCATCCAGACCAGAGTGCAAACACAGTGCATGCAGGGGGTCCTGGATACTAGGGAAACAGGGCAGTAAGACTGGTGAGTGGGTACTGGAGGCCGGTGCTGGAAAACAAAGAAAATCGAGTGGCCATTTTTTTTGGGCGAGTGCCTTTCGGAAGTCTTAAAGGGACAGGGACCCCAATACTAGGGAAACAGGGCAGCAAGACCAGTGAGCGGGTGCCTGAGGCTGGTGCCGGAGAACAAAGAAAAGCAAGTGGCCATATTTTTGTTGTTGTTTTGTTTAGGCGAGTGCTTTTTGGAAGTCTTAAAGGGGCAGGGCGGGCCACTTAATCCAGAGGTAGGGAATCCGGGATCTCTGGGCACCCTAACCCCTGGGCTGCAGGGAGCAGGGAGGCCCCTTACGGAGATAAATAGCCTCCCAGCCGCTCCTGCTCCAACGCGACTCCACCACTTTGGAGTAGCTGCCCGAGCCAGGCCACGCCCACAGCAACAGCGGAGATTAACTCCATAGCAGCCGGGCAGGAAGCAGAAACCCTGTCTGCGCGCACCTGCGCAGCACAAGCCACTAGAGGTCGCTGTTCTCCCAGGAGAGGAGGGCCACAAACCAACAAGAAGGGAAGTTCTTCCAGCCATCACTTGTTCCAGCTCTGCAAACTATTTCTATCACCATGAAAAGGCAAAATTATAGGCAAACCAAGATCACAGAGGCAACACCAGAGAAGGAGTCAGACCTAACCAGTATTCCTGAAAAATAATTCAAAATAAAAATCATAAACATGCTGACAGAGATGCAGAGAAATATGCAAGAGCAATGGGATGAAGTCTGGAGGGAGATCACGCATGCCAGGAAGGAGATTACAGAAGTGAAACAAACTCTGGAAGGATTTATAAGCAGAATGGATAAGATGCAAGAGGCCATTGATGGAATAGAAACCAGAGAACAGAAACACATAGAAGCTGACATAGAGAGAGATAAAAGTATCTCCAGGAATGAAACAATATTAAGAGAACTGGGTGACCAATCAAAAAGGAACAATATCCGTATTATAGGGGTACCAGAAGAAGAAGAGAGAGGAAAGGGGATAGAAAGTGTCTTTGAAGAAATAATTGCTGAAAACTTCCCTAAACTGTGGGAGGAAATAATCGAACAGACCACGGAAATACACAGAATCCTCAACAGAAAGGGTCCAAGGAGGACAACACCAAGATACATAATAATTAAAATGGCAAAGATCAAGGACAAGGAAAGAGTTTTAAAGGCAGCTAGAGAGAAAAAGGTCACCTATAAAGGAAAACCCGTCAGACTATCATCAGACTTCTCTACAGAAACCCTACAGGCCAGAGAGAATGGTATGATATATTTAATGCAATGAAACAGAAGGGCCTTGAACCAAGGATACTGTATCCAGCATGACTGTCATTTAAATATGATGGCGGGATTAAACAATTCCCAGACAAGCAAAAGGTGAGGGAATTTGCTTCCCACAAACCACCTCTACACGGCATCTTACAGGGAATGCTCTAGATGGGAGCACTCCTAGAAAGAGCACAGAACAAAACACCCAACATATGAAGAAGGGAGGAGGAGGAATAAGAAGGGAGAGAAGAAAAGAATCTCCAGACAGTGTATATAACAGCTCAATAAGCGAGCTAAGTTAGGCAGTAAGATACTAAAGAGGCTAACCTTGAACCATTGGTAACCACGAATTTAAAGCCTGCAATGGCAATAAGTACATATCTCTCAATAGTCACCCTAAATGTAAATGGACTTAATGCACCAATAAAAAGACAGAGTAATAGAATGGATAAAAAAGCAAGACCCATCTATATGTTGCATACAAGAAACTCACCTCAAACCCAAAGACATGTACAGACTAAAAGTCAAGGGATGGAAAAACATATTTCAGGCAAACAACAGCGAGAAGAAAGCAGGGGTTGCAGTACTAATATCAGACAAAATACACTTCAAAACAAAGAAAGTAACAAGAGATAAAGAAGGACACTACATAATGATAAAGGGCTCAGTCAAACAAGAGGATATAACCATTCTAAATATATATGCACCCAACACAGGAGCACCAGCATATGTGAAACAAATACTAACAGAACTAAAGGGGGATATAGACTGCAATGCATTCATTCTAGGAGACTTCAACACACCACTCACCCCAAAGGATAGCTCCACTGGGCAGAAAATAAGTAAGGGCACAGAGGCACTGAACAACACAGTAGAACAGATGGACCTAATAGACATCTATAAAACTCTACATCCAAAAGCAACAGAATATACATTCTTCTCAAGTGCACATGGAACATTCTCCAGAATAGATCACATACTAGCCCACAAAAAGAGCCTCAGTAAATTCCAAAAGATTGAAATTCTGCCAACCAATTTTTCAGACCACAAAGGTATAAAACTAGAAATAAATTCTACAAAGAAAACAAAAAGGCTCACAAACACATGGAGGCTTAACAACATGCTCCTAAATAATCAATGGATCAACGAACAAATTAAAATAGAGATCAAGGAATATATAGAAACAAATGACAACAACAACACAAAGCCCCAACTTCTGTGGGACGCAGCGAAAGCAGTCTTAAGAAGAAAGTATATAGTGATCCAGGCACACTTGAAGAAGGAAGAACAATCCCAAATGAATAGTCTAACATCACAATTATTGAAACTGGAAAAAGAAGAAAAAATGAGGCTTAAAGTCAGCAGAAGGATGGAGATAATAAAGATCAGAGAAGAAATAAATAAAATTGAGAAGAATAAAACAATAGCAAAAATCAATGAAACCAAGAGCTGGTTCTTTGAGAAAATAAAATAGAGAAGCCTCTAGCCAAACTTATTAAGAGAAAAAGAGAATCAACGCAAATCAACAGAATCAGAAATGAGAACGGAAAAATCACGACAGACTCCACAGAAATACAAAGAATTATTAAAGACTACTATGAAAACCTGTATGCCAACAAGCTGGAAATCCTAGAAGAAATGGACAACTTCCTAGAAAAATACAACCTTCCAAGACTGACCAAGGAAGAAACACAAAAGTTAAACAAACCAATTACGAGCAAAGAAATTGAAACGGTAATCAAAAAACTACCCAAGAACAAAACCCCCGGGTCAGATGGATTTACCTCAGAATTTTATCAGACACACAGAGAAGACATAATACCCGTTCTCCTTAAAGTTTTCCAAAAAATAGAAGAGGAGGGAATACTCCCAAACTCACTCTATGAAGCCAACATCATCCTAATACCAAAACCAGGCAAAGACCCCACCAAAAAAGAAAATTACAGACCAATATCCCTTATGAATGTAGATGCAAAAGTACTCAATAAAATATTCACAAACCGAATTCAAAAGTATATCAAAAGGATCATACACCATGACCAAGTGGGATTCATCCCAGGGATGCAAGGATGGTACAACATTCGAAAATCCATCAACATCATCCACCACATCAACAAAAAGAAAGACAAAAACCACATGATAATCTTCATAGATGCTGAAAAAGCATTTGACAAAATTCAACATCCATTCATGATAAAAACTCTCAGCAAAATGGGTATAGAGGGCAATTACCTCAACATAATAAAGGCCATATATGATAAACCCACAGCCAACATTATACTGAACAGTGAGAAGCTGTAAGCTTTTCCTCTGAGATCAGAAACTAGACAGGGATGCCCACTCTCCCCACTGTTATTTAACATAGTACTGGAGGTCCTAGCCACGGCAATCAGACAAAACAAAGAAATACAAGGAATCCAGATTGGTAAAGAAGAAGTTAAACTGTCACTATTTGCAGATGACATGATACTGTACATAAAAAACCCTAAAGACTCCACCCCAAAACTACTAGAACTGATATCGGAATACAGCAAAGTTGCAGGATACAAAATAAAAACACAGAAATCTGTAGCTTTTCTATACACTAACAATGAACCAATAGAAAGAGAAATCAGGAAAACAATTCCATTCACAATTGCATCAAAAAGAATAAAATACCTAGGAATAAACCTAACCAAAGAAGTGAAAGACCTATACCCTGAAAACTACAAGTCACTCTTAAGAGAAATTAAAGGGGACACTAACAAATGGAAACTCATCCCATGCTCGTGGCTAGGAAGAATTAATATCGTCAAAATGGTCATCCTGCCCAAAGCAATATACAGATTGATGCAATCCCTATCAAATTACTAGCAAGCAACATTCTTCAATGAACTGGAACAAATAATTCAAAAATTCATATGGAAACACCAAAGACCCCAAATAGCCAAAGCAATCCTGAGAAAGAAGAATAAAGTAGGGGGGATCTCACTCCCCAACTTCAAGCTCTACTATAAAGACAGAGTAATCAAGACAATTTGGTACTGGCACAAGAACAGAGCCACAGACCAGTGGAGCAGATTAGAGACTCCAGACATTAACCCAAACATATATGGTTAATTAATATTTGATAAAGGAGCCATGGACATACAATGGCGAAATGATAGTCTCCTCAACAGATGGTGCTGGCAACACTGGACAGCTACATGTAGAAGAATGAAACTGGACCATTGTCTAACCCCATACACAAAAGTAAATTCAAAATGGATCGAAGACCTGAATGTAAGTCATGAAACCATAAAACTCTTAGAAAAAAACATAGGCAAAAACCTTTTAGACATAAACATGAGTGACCTTTTCTTGAACATATCTCCCCGGGCAAGGAAAACAACAGCAAAAATGAACAAGTGGGACTATATTAAGCTGAAAAGCTTCCTTACAGCAAAAGACACCATCAATAGAACAAAAAGGAACCCTACAGTATGGGAGAATATATTTGAAAATGACAGATCTGATAAAGGCTTGACGTCCAAAATATATAAAGAGCTCACCCACCTCAACAAACAAAAAACAAACAATCCAATTAAAAAATGGGCAGAGGAACTGAACAGAAAGTTCTCCAAAAAAGAAATACAGATGGCCAACAGACACATGAAAAGATGCTCCACATCGCTAATTATCAGAGAAATGCAAATTAAAACTACAATGAGGTATCACCTTACACCAGTAAGGATGGCTACCATCCAAAAGACAAACAACAACAAATGTTGGCAAGGCTGTGGAGAAAGGAGAATCCTCCTACACTGCTGATGGGAATGTAAATTAGTTCAACCATTGTGGAAAGCAGTATGGAGGTTCCTCAAAATGCTCAAAATAAACTTACCATTTGACCCAGGAATTCCACTCCTAGGAGTTTACCCTAAGAAAGCAGCACTCCAGTTTGAAAAAGACAGATGCACCCCTATGTTTATCGCAACACCATTTACAATAGCCAAGAACTGGACACAACCTAAGTGTCCATCAGTAGATGATTGGATAAAGAAGATGTGCTACATATACACAATGGAATATTACTCAGCCATAAGAAGAAAACAAATCCTACCATTTGTAACAACATGGATGGAGCTAGAGGGTATTATGCTCAGTGAAATAAGCCAAGCGGAAAAAGAGAAATACCAAATGATTTCACTCACCTGTGGAGTATAAGAACAAAGGAAAAACTGAAGGAACAAAACAGCAGCAGAATCACAGAACCCAAGAATGGACTAACAGGTACCAAAGGGAAAGGGACTGGGGAGGATGGGTGGGTAGGGAGGGATAAAGGGGGGGGAAAGATGAAGGGGGGTATTAAGATTAGCATGCATAATGGGGGGGTGGGAGAAAGGGGAGGGCTGTACAACACAGAGAAGACAAGTAGTGATTCTACAGCACTTTGCTATGCTGATGGACAGTGACTGTAAAGGGGTTTATAGGGGGGACCTGGTATAGAGGAGAGCCTAGTAAACATAATATTCTTCATGTTATTGTAGATTAATGACATCAAAAGAAAAAAGAAAGGAAAGGGAGATTACTCCCTGATAGGATGAAACTAACTGTAAATCACCGATTAATGCATGCTTTAAATATCCTTAATTTTGATAATTTGAAGGGTGTCAGATGATCAGCTATGGAAGTACATTTTTCTGATAATATTCCTTTCTCTTAAAAAAAAACACGTTTGTAGATGTTTTATTTATTTATATTTTTGAACCAGATATCTTGTATTTATTTGTATAGCTATTTAGACTCAATCAAGAACAGTCATCCTGTGTTTTTAATTTATTCATTTTCTTAATGACATTGACTTTTTGAGGAAACTAGATTAATTTTCTTACAGAATATCCCATAGGACTTCCTGCTCATTTCTTCATGGTGTGTTACCTTGTTTTTCTTTCCACCATATTTCCTATCGCTGGAAGTTAGATCTAGATATTTGCTTAGATTCTATGATTACAATCACTTATAGTCATGATTCTTTTTGATGTTAAAATTGTGCCAAATTTGTCCACAGGATGCCTTGTTAAGCTAGCTTCTCTATCCTTTTTGATATGACACCTTAATCTGTGTGTGTTTTTGTTTCCTGGCACAGAAATGTATCATAGCATAGCACAGAAATAAATCTTGTATTTTCTCCCACACCTAGTATCTGTGATTTCACCAAGGAGCACTGTTTTCTATTTTTGTTTTTTTTGAAATGATCAAAAATTATTTGAAAACAAAAATCTGCTGATATTATAAGACTGCTATTGCTTCAAAGACCTTGCTGTGGTCTAAACTATTATGTATATATACATATATAAATATACACATTTTTCATTTCAAATTTATATTATGAAGATTTCTCTTAACTGCTCTGATTCTATATCTTTATTTTAAACACATCAACCAAAATACACCAAGGAAAAGGTTAGATTTCTTTAGCTTATTGCAGCGGGGGAAAATGCACATCACAGAAAACCATGGGGCATCTCAAAAGTGGGGCAAAGGAGGATTGAGAGAGTCAGAGTTAGATACAGGATACTTAGAATTTGTAAAATAAGGGAGTTGCCTATTTAGTTTGTAGTTTCATCCCTACAGAGGGAGGACACTGATGAATTCTTGTTAGATCACTAAGAGACTGTGGTCTCTTTCAAAAATTATGGGCTGAAATGAGCTAATGTTAAAAAGGTTTGAGCTTAAATGATTTGTCTTGCATGTTATGGTTTGGTATAATTTATCTGTTTTGGGAATCATAGTACAGTTGTGTAAACTGTGGTTTCTCTTTCAATGATCAATTCCCACCACTTGAACCAGCTGCCATGAGAGTTATTTTTTTAAACAGATTTATTGAGGTATAATTGATATATAAAACACTGTATACACTTAATATATACAGTTGAAGGATTTGGACATATGCATTCAGCAGTGAAACTGTCACCACAATCAATGTAATAAGCATGTCCATCACTTCCAAAAGTTTCCTTGTGCTTTTTTTGCTTGGTTGTTTTTTTTTTCTGCAGGAACACTTAACAGGTGTTTCACTAACAAAATTTTAAGTACACAACACAATTGTTAACTTTAGATTCAGTGTTGTATACAGCAGTTATTTAGAATTATTCATCTTGCATAACTGAAACTTTAGACCCATTGAAAAAGAACTCTCCATTTCCACCTTTTCCTAGCCCCTGGCAGCCAGCATTTTATTCACTGTATCTATGAGTTGAATAAGTTTTAGATACGTCATACAAGTGGAATCATGCAGTATTTGTCCTATTGTCACTGCCTATTTCACTTACATAACATCTTCCAGATTCGTCCATGTTGATACAAATAGAAAGATTTCCTTCTTTCTTAAGGCTGAACAATAAATATTCCATTGTGTGAATATATCACATTTTCTTTATTATCTGTTGATGGACATTTGGATTATTTTCATAGCTTGGCCATTCTGAATAATGCTACAATGAACATGGGACCATAGATATCTCTGCAAAATCTTGATTTCAATTCTTGTGGATATATACTTGGAAGTGGCATCGCTATCAGATGGTAGGTGTATTTTAAATTTTTTGAGAAATTTTCACGCTGTTTTCCATAGCAGCCACTCTATTTTGCATTCCGCTACAGTTTACAAGAGTTTCAGTTTCTCCACAACCTTACCAGCATTTATCTTTTGTGTGTGTGTTTTTTAAATTTATAAAAACCGTCTTAATAGGTGTGAGGTGATATCTCATTGTGGCTTTCATTTGTGTTTTCCTGGTTGTTAGTGACATTAAACATTTTTTCATACACTTGTTTGCCATTTGTATATCTTCATTAGAGAAATGACTATTCAAGTCCTTAACCCATGTTTAAAATATTTTATTTATTTATTTTATTTTATTTATTTATTTATTTATTTTTTATTTTGGTATCATTAATCTATAATTACATGAAGAACATTATGTTTACTAGGCTCCCCCCTTCACCAAGTCCCCCCCACATACCCCTTCACAGTCACTGTCCATCAGCATAGTAAGATGCTGTAAAATCACTACTCGTCTTCTCTGTGTTGCACAGCCCTCCCCGTGCCCCCCAACACTATACATGCTAATCGTAATGCCCCCTTTCCCTCCCTTCCGACCCATCCTCCCCAGTCCCTTTCCCTTTGGTAACTACTAGTCCATTCTTGGGTTCTGTGATTCTGCTGCTGTTTTTTTCCTTCAGTTTTCCTTTGTTCTTATATTCCACATACGAGTGAAATCATTTGGTACTTGTCTTTCTTCGCCTGGCTTATTTCACTGAGCATAATACCCTCTAGTTCTATCCATGTTGTTGCAAATGGTAGGATCTGTTTTTTTCTTATGGCTGAGTAATATTCCATTGGGTATATGTACCACATCTTTTTCATCCATTCATCTACCAATGGACATTTAGGTTGCTTCCATATTTTGGCTATTGTAAATAGTGCAGCAATAAACATAGGGGTGCATCTGTCTTTTTCAAACTGGAGTGCTGCATTCTTAGGGTAAATTCCTAGGAGTGGAGTTCCTGGGTCAAATGGTATTTCTATTTTGAGCATTTTGAGGAACCTCCATACTGCTTTCCACAATGGTTGAACTAATTTACATTCCCACCAGCAGTGTAGGAGGATTCTCCTTTCTCCACATCCTCGCCAACATTTGTTGTTGTTTGTCTTTTGGATGGCAGCCATCCTTACTGGTGTGAGGTGATACCTCATTGTAGTTTTAATTTGCATTTCTCTGATAATTAGCGATGTGGAGCATCTTTTCATGTGTCTGTTGGCCATCTGAGTTTCTTCTTTAGAGAACTGTCTATTGAGCTCCTCTGCCCTTTTTTAAATTGGATTATTTGCTTTTTGTTTGTTGAGGTGTGTGAGCTCTTTATATATTTTGGATGTCAACCCTTTATCGGATCTGTCATTTATGAATATATTCTCCCATACTGTAGGATACCTTTTTGTTCTATTGATGGTGTCTTTTTTTCTGTACAGAAGCTTTTTAGCTTGATATAGTCCCACTTGTTCATTTTTGCTTTTGTTTCCCTTGCCCGGGGAGATATGTTCATGAAGAAGTCACTCATGTTTATGTCCAAGAGATTTTTGCCTGTGTTTTTTTCTAAGAGTTTTATGATTTCATGACTTACATTCAGGTCTTCGATCCATTTTGAATTTACTTTTGTATATGGGGTTAGACAGTGATCCAGTTTCATTCTCTTACATGTAGCTGTCCAGTGTTGCCAGCACCATCTGTTGAAGAGACTGTCATTTCCCCATTGTATGTCCATGGTTCCTTTATCATATATTAACTGGCCATATGTGTTTGGGTTAATCTTAACCCATTTTTAAAACAAGTTATTATTTGTAGTGTTGTGTTGTAGAGTTCCTTATTTTTTGTTAAAAAATAATACTTTATCAGATATGTTTTTTGAAAATATTTCTCCCATTCTGTAGGTTGCCTTTTTACCCTGTTGATTGCTATGCAGAAGTTTTTCAGTTTGATGTAGTTCTGCTTGTCTGTTTTTGCTTTCATTGCCTATGACTTTGGCATCATATCTGAGAAATTATTGATAAAACCAATTGCAAGAAGATTTTCCCCTAAGTTCTCTTCAAGGAGTTTTATAGTTTCATGTCTTACATTTAAGTCATTAATCTATATGGAGTTGATTTTTGAGTATGGTGTCATGGGTCCAGTACCATTATTTTGCATTTAAACAGTTTTCCCAGTACCATTTCTTGAAGAGACTATCCTTCCTCATTGTTTATTCTTGGTACCCTTGTTAAAGATTATTTGACTGTATGTGTGGACTTATTTCTGGGTTGCTTATTCTGTTCCATTGGTCTGTATATCTGTCTTTACACTAGATCCATACTGTTTTAATTATCGAGGCTTTGTAATACATTTTGAAATCAGGAAGTATGAAGCCTCCAGCTTCGTTCTTTCTTCTCAAGATGGCTTTGGCTATTCTGGGTCTTTTGCAGTTCCATGTGAACTTCAGGATTATTTTTTCCTATTTCTGTAAAAAAATGTATTAGGGATTTTGATAGGGATAGCATTGAATCTGTAGATTGCTCTGGGTGGTATAGATGTGTTAACAAATTTTGCATCTTCTGATCTATGAACACAGGATATCTTTCCATTTACTTGAGTCTTTTGAAATTTTTTCATCAGTATTTTGTACTTTTCAGGGTAGAAGTCTCTCACCTCCTTAGTTCAATATAATTCTAAATATTTTATTCTTTTTGACACTATTATAAATAGCATTATTTTCTTAATTTCCTTTTTTGGATAGTTCATTGTTAGTGTAGAGAAATGAAATTGGTTTTTGTATTTTGATTTTGTACCCGGTAACTTTACTTAATTTGTGTATTCAAATAATTTTTTGGTGGAGAATTTAGAATTTTCTACCAATAGGATAATGTTCTCTGTAAATAGAGATAATTTTTCATCTTTCTTTCCTATTTGGATGCCTTTCTTTCTTTTTCTTCCTTATTTGCGTTGGTTAGGGCTTCCAATGCTACAATGAATAAAAGTGGTGAGAGTTGAGCATCCTTGTCTTGTGTGATTGTAGAGGAAAAGCTTTCAGTATTTGACCACTGAGTTAGCTGTGGTCTTGTCATATATGATCTTTATTATGCTGAGATATGGTCCCTTTATATTTAGTTTATTGAGTGTTTTTTATCTTGAGAGGATATTGAATTTTATCAAATGCTTTCTCTGCATCAATTGAGATGATCATAGTTTTACCCTTCATTCTGTTCATGTGGTCTGTTCAGTTTTTCTATTTCTTCATATTTTATTTTTAGTAGGTTGTATGTTTCTAGAGTTTATCCATTTCTTCTAGGTCATTAAATTCATTGATGTATAATTTTTCACAGTAATCTCTTCTGATCCTTTTTATTTCTTTGGCCCCTCTTTCATTTTTTATTTTACTTTTTAACTCTCTTTTTTAAATCGAGCTAAAATTTTTTCAACTTTATATATCTCTCCAAAAAACCATGTGATATAATGATTTATAAGAAACATATATTTTGGTTGTTCAGATGACCAAAATATATTTCTCAGATATATTTCGTCTTCATCCACAGTTCCTGAAAACATTTCAGAGCCATAAGGGTGAAATAGGTCTCATGTTATGTTAATAGAGTTTTTTGGACCCCACCCAAAGGTGGGGGCTGGTTGCCAGGGGACCACCCATGTGATTAGAGGGTGGGAATTTTCAGCCTTCAGCCTTCAACACCTAAAAGGGAGAGGGCAGAGGGACTGGAAGTTTAATCAGCCAATGGTCAATGACTTAGTAAATTATGACTAGGCAATGAAGCCCTTACAAAAGCCGAAAAGGAGAACATTTTACTCTTTTGCATCCTGCTTCCCTGTCTGACAGTGAGCTTCCATAAGTGGAAAATCAGAATGCTTCCACATGCCACCAAGCAAGAGCCCAAGCTCCTTTATTTGGGACCGTGCACTATGTATCTCTTTATCTGGCTATTAATTTATATCCTTTATGGTATCCTTTACTAAACTGGTAAATATAAGTGTTTTCCTGATTTCTGTGAGCCACTCTAGCAAATTAATAAAATCTAAAGGGAAAGTTGTTAAAACCTCCAATCTGCAGCTGGTCAGGCAGAAGCACAGGTAACAGTCTGGGGCTTATGACTGGAGTCTGTATTTGGAGGGTGGAGGGCAGTCTCATGGGAACCCTTAACCTAGGGAATCTTGTGCTGTCTCTAGGCAGAGACTATCAGAGACTATCAGAATTGAGTTGAATTCTCAGACACCCTGCTGATGCTTGAGAATTGCTTGGCATTCTGTAAAGGGACCCTCTCCCCCTGACCCCACCAACACACACACACACACACACACTGGAACTGGGTCCAGGAACCCAAAAGGAAACCAACTCTTAAGTTTTCGTCTTAGTTCATTCAGGCTTCTATAACAAAATACCACAGACTGGGTAGCTAATAAATAACAGAAATTTACTGCTCATACTTCTATAGGCTGAGAAGTCCACAAGACACCAGTCTTCTTCAGCTGAGGGCATTACAAGTTTATACTTAATGCCTTCTCATTATGGCCTTATGTAGTGCGAAGGGCTAGGGAATTCTCTGGAATCTTTTAAAAGGCACTAATCCCATTCATGAGGTCTGTCCACATGACCTAAACACCTCCCAAAGGTCCCACTTTCTAATATCATCATCTTTGGGGTATAGAATTCTAACATAGGATTTTTTGGAGACACAAACATTCAGGCCTGAGCAGTTTCGTTGATTTTTTTCTATTGTTTTTCTGGTATCTATTTTGTTTATTTCTGCTCTAATATTTATAATTTTCTTCTGTCTAACTAACCTTGGGCTTAGTTCTTTTTCTAGTTCCTTATGGTGTAAAGTTAGATTATTAAATTCAGGTCTTTCTTTTTCCTCAATCTAAGAAAGAAAGAATCTGGATTCTTTAGCTGAATCCAATAATTTTTGGTATGTTTTGTTTTCATTTTCATTTGTCTCAAGATATTTTCTGGTTCTCCTTTTGACTTCCTCTTTGATCTGTTAGCTGTTCAGAAGTCTGTTGTTTAATTTCCACAGATTTGTGTATTTTCCATTTTTCTCCTGTTATTGATTTCTATTTTCAGACCATTGTTCTTGGAAAAGTTGGTCTGATTTCAGTCTTAAAATTTGTTAAGACTTATTTTGCAGCCTAACATGTGCTCTCTGGTGAAGAAGGTTCCTTGGGTGATTGACAAGATGATACATTCTGCTGCTGCTGTTGGGTGGACTGTTCTGTTTATGTATATATATCAGGACCATTTTGTCTTTAATGCTGTTCAAGTCTATTTTCTTATTGATTTTCTTTCCAGATGTTATGTCTGTTGTTAAAAGTGGGGTATTGAAGTCTCCTACTGTTATTGTATTTCTATTTTGCTCCCTGCAGTTTTGTCAGTATTTGCTTTGCATATTTAAGTGCCCTGATGTTGGGTGTATATATATATGTATAATTGTTATATCTTTCTGATAAACTGAACCTTTTATCATTATATAATCTTTCTTTATTGATTGTGATTAGAGTTTTGAGTTAATGTTAGTTTTGTCTGATATAAGTAAAGCCAGTTCTGCTTTCTTTTGTTTATCTTTTGCATGAATATCTTTTTGCATCCTTTTATTTTCAGCCTTTATTTGTCCTTAAATCTAAAAAGGATCTCTTGGAAGTATATGCATAGTTAGACTGTTTTTTTAATCCATTCATGTATTTTATTCAGTCAACCACTTAGTTATTTGATTGAAGAGTTTAGTACATTTACATTTAAGGTAATTATTGATAGGGAAGGACATAGTATTACTATTTTGTTCTTTGTTTTCTGTCTGTTTTGTGATTTTTTCTTCCTCCTTTTCTCTCTTGCTGTCTTCCTTTGTGTTTCATTGATTTTTTTTCTATTGTGAGATTCTTTGATTCTTTTCTTTTTTTCTTTTGTGAATCCTCTACTGGTATTTTCTTTGTGGTTACCATGAAGCTTACCTAAAATATTTTATAGTTATAATAGTTTAAGGTAACAATAACAACTTCAATCACATACAAAAACTCTACACCTTACTTCTCCCTTTTCATTTTGTGTTACTGACGTCACACTTTATATCTCTTTGTATTGTATAACCATTAGTAAATATTTTTAGTTATATTTATTTTTAATACTTTCTCCTTTAACACTTATACTAAAATTAAAAGTGATTTTTACACCACTATTATAGTGTTACAGTATTCTGTATTTGTCTATATGCTTACCTTTACGGTGAGTTTTATACTTTGATATACTTTCATTTTTCTGTTTAGTGTCATTTCATTTCAACTTGAATAACTCCCCTTATCGTTTCTCATAAGATAAGCTTGTGGTGATGAACTCCCTCAGCTTTTATTTATTTGGGAAAGTCTTCATCTCTTAATTTTTGGAAGAGCAGTTTTGCTGAGTATAGTATTCTTGGTTGATAGTATTTTTCTTTCACTACTTTGAGTATATCATCCCACTCCTTTTTATCCTGTAAGGTTTCTGCAGAGGGATTTGTTGATGGTCTTATGGGGTTCCCTTGTATATGACAGGGATTCTTTAGCTGAATCCATGATATTTCTTGTATATCACTTTTTTTCTTGTTGCTTTAAAATTTTATCTTTGCCTTTTCTTTGACAATTTGATTATACTGTGTCTCAGTGTAGACTTTCTGAATTTAACCGCTTTGGCATTCTTTTTTTTGTAGATAATTATTTTTTATTGAAGGGTAGTTGACACACAGTATTACATTACATTAATTTCAGGTGTACAACATAGTGATTCAACATTTATATACATGACAATTCTAGGTACCAGCTATCACCATACCAAGCTGTTACAATATCTTGACTATATTCCTTATGCTATACATTACATCCCGGTTACTAATTTATTTTACCATTGGAAGTGTGTACTTTTTTGTGTGTCTGTGAGGGCATCTCTCATATTTATTGATCAAATGGTTGTTAACAACAATAAAATTCTGTATAGGGGAGTCAATGCTCAATGCACAATCATTAATCCACCCCAAGCCTAATTTTCGTCAGTCTCCAATCTTCTGAGGCATAACAAACAAGTTCTTACATGGAGAACAAATTCTTACATAGTGAATAAGTTACATAGTGAACAGTACAAGGGCAGTCATCACAGAAACTTTCGGTTTTGCTCATGTATTATGAACTATAAACAGTCAGTTCAAATATGAATACACATTTGATTTTTATACTTGATTTATATGTGGATACCACATTTCTCTCTTTATTATTATTATTTTTAATAAAGTGCTGAAGTGGTAGGTAGATACAAGATAAAGGTAGAAAACACAGTTTAGTGTTGTAAGAGAGCAAATGTAGATGATCAGGTGTGTTCCTGTAGACTATGTGTTAATCCGAGCTAGACAAGGGCAATAATACATCCACGTATGCAGAAGATTTCTCTCAGAACAGGGGGGGTGAGGTTCTAAGCCTCACCTCTGTTGATCCCCAATTTCTCACCTGATGGCCCCCCTGCGACTGTGCCTGTCTTAGGTTGTTCCTCCCTTGAGGAATCTTACCCGTCTCTGGCTAATCAGTCATCTTCCGGGGCCATACAGGGAAATGTACAGTTGGTAAGTGAGAGAGAAGCCTTACTGTTTGAAATGGTTAGCTTTTTATTTCTTTGCATATTTATGCCCTGTAGCTCTATGCCCAGCATTTGTCTTGAGGTATCTTTACCACTTGGAAGAATTATGATATTCGGTAAATTTGATATGAGACACAAATTCTATTTAAGGGTTGTAATTAGGAAGGAAGAAGAAAAGCTATAGAAGTAGCAGGCGGCAGAAAACATGGGAAGATTGATTATTTCTTTGACATATCTTCTTGTAGAGTAACTTCAGCATGTATAGGTTTTAAGCTACTACTTAAATTGTGCACACACATTAACATAATAGGAGTATAGTTACATAACCAAAGCATATCTGTAATTACCAGCCATCTCCAGTGAAACCAAGAAAACCAGTTAGGCACCTTAGGCATTTGTGAAAACTTATCTATGATATGGTGGATATAGTCCAGCTAAACTTGAACAGTCTGAGAGAAATCAGACAAATTAAAACAACCCATTGCTGGGGAATGTTCACATCCCTTATGTTCTTTTAGCAGTAAATAGTCTGTAGTTGTAAGATTTTGGAGCGCTACAATTTGCACTTCTCCTAATTCTTGATTGAGTTCCAACAGTATAGATCCAGTCAAATTTGTTGTTTTACTGTATGCACAGGCCAGCTTAGATATCTCCTTCTTCATTCCCATGGCAAGTCCAGGAACTGGTGGGATGAGTGCATCTACAGCTGTAGCAGTGCGTGGATCTTTGTTGGGGTTTTCTGATGATTATCTCCTGGCATGAATCTTCCAGAGAGTGCTGATGTTGGAAGTTTTTTTTCATATCATATCTTAGTTCATTTTCTGGGTAGCCCAATTAGGCTTTGATCCTCTGTATAAACACAAACAGACCCTTTGCCTACACTTTTATATGCCCTTTATAACCTTGTGTAGAACTCATTGGAGGTTACCACACAGGAACTGCCCTTTTTTTTTTTTTGGTATCACTAAGCTACACTTACATGACAAATATTATGTTTACTAGGCTCTCCCCTATACCAGGTCTCCCCTATAAACCCCTTTACAGTCACTGTCCATCAGCTTAGCAAAATGTTGTAGTATCACTACTTGCCTTCTCTGTGTTGTACAGCCCTCCCTTTTCTCCTGCCCCCCCATGCATGCTAATCTTAATACCCCCGTACTTCTCCCCCATCCTTATCCCTCCCTACCCACCCATCCTCCCCAGTCCCTTTCCCTTTGGTACCTGTTAGTCCATTCTTGAGTTCTGTGATTCTGTTGCTGTTTTGTTCCTTCAGTTTTTCCTTTGTTCTTATATTCCACAGATAAGTGAAATCATTTGGTATTTCTCTTTCACTGCTTGGCTTGTTTCACTGAGCATAATACCCTCCAGCTCCATCCATGTTGCTGCAAATGGTAGGATTTGCCCTTTTCTTATGGCTGAGTAGTATTCCATTGTGTATATGTACCACATCTTCTTTATCCATTCATCTATCAATGGACATTTAGGTTGCTTCCAATTCTTGGCTATTGTAAATAGTGCTGCGATAAACATAGGGGTGCACTGATCTTTCTCATACTTGATTGCTGCATTCTTAGGGTAAATTCCTAGGAGTGCAATTCCTGGGTCAAATGGTAAGTCTGTTTTGAGAATTTTGATGTACCTCCATACTGCTTTCCACAATGGTTGAACTAACTTACATTCCCACCAGCAGTGTAGGAGGGTTCCCCTTTCTCCACAGCCTCACCAACATTTGTTGTTGTTTGTCTTTTGGATGGCAGCCATCCTTACTGGTGTGAGGTGATACCTCATTGTAGTTTTAATTTGCATTTCCATGATAATTAGCGATGTGGAGCATCTTTTCATGTGCCTGTTGGCAATCTGTATTTCTTTTTTGGAGAACTGTCTGTTCAGTTCCTCCGCCCATTTTTTTTTTTTTTAGATAATTATTTTTTTATTGAAGGTTAGTTGACACACAGTATTACATTACATTAGGTTCAGGTGTACAACATAGTGATTCAACATTTATATACATGACAATTCTAGGTACCAGCTATCACCATACCAAGCTGTTACAATATCTTGCTTATATTCATTACATCCCAGTTACTTATTATTTTACCATTGGAAGTGTATACTTTTTTTTTTTTTTTTGGTGAGGGCATCTCTCATATTTATTGATCAAATGGTTAACAACAATAAAATTCTGTATAGGGGAGTCAATGCTCAGTGCACAATTATTAATCCACCCCAAGCCTAATTTTCGTCAGTCTCCAATCTTCTGAGGCATAACAAACAAGTTCTTACATGGAGAACAAATTCTTACATAGTGAATAAGTTACATAGTGAACAGTACAAGGGCAGTCATCACAGAAACTTTCGGTTTTGCTCATGTATTATGAACTATAAACAGTCAGTTCAAATATGAATACTCATTTGATTTTTATACTTGATTTATATGTGGATACCACATTTCTCTCTTTGTTATTATTATTTTTAATAAAGTGCTGAAGTGGTAGGTAGATACAAGATAAAGGTAGAAAACACAGTTTAGTGTTGTAAGAGAGCAAATGTAGATGATCAGGTGTGTTCCTGTAGACTATGTGTTAATCCGAGCTAGACAAGGGCAATAATACATCCACGTATGCAGAAGATTTCTTTCAGAACAGGGGGCGTGAGGTTCTAAGCCTCACCTCTGTTGATCCCCAATTTCTCACCTGATGGCCCCCCTGCCACTGTACCTGTCTTAGGTTGTTCCTCCCTTGAGGAATCTTACCCGTCTCTGGCTAACCAGTCATCTTCCAGGGCCATACAGGGAAATGTAAAGTTGGTAAGTGAGAGAGAAGCCTTATTGTTTGAAATGGTTAGCTTTTTATTTCTTTGCATATTTATGCCCTGTAGCTTCTATGCCCAGCATTTGTCTTGAGGTATTTTTACCACTTGGAAGAATTATGATATTCGGTAAATTTGATATGAGACACAAATTCTATTTAAGGGTGGTAATTAGGAAGGAAGAAGGAAAGCTATAGAAGTAGCAGGCGGCAGAAAACATGGGAAGATTGATTATTTCTTTGACATATCTTCTTGTAGAGTAACTTCAGCATGTATAGGTTTTAAGCTACTACTTAAATTGTGCACACACATTAACATAATAGGAGTATAGTTACATAACCAAAGCATATCTGTAATTACCAGCCATCTCCAGTGAAACCAAGTAAACCAGTTAGGCACCTTAGGCATTTGTGAAAACTTATTTATGATATGGTGAATATTGTCCAACTGAACTTGAACAGTCTGAGAGAAATCAGACAAATTAAAACAACCCATTCCTGGGGAATGTTCACAAACCTTATGTTCTTTTAGCAGTTAATAGTCTGCTACAATTTGCAGTTCTCCTAATTCCTGATTGAGTTCCAACAGTATAGATCCAGTCAAATTTGCTGTTTTACTGTATGCACAGGCCAGCTTAGATATCTCCTTCCTCATTCCCATGGCAAGTCCAGGAACTGGTGGGATGAGTGCATCTACAGCTGTAGCAGTGTGTGGATCTTTGTTGGGGTTTTTTGATGATCATCTTCTGGCATGAGTCTTCCAGAGAGTGCTTATGTTGGAGGTCCCTTTTCATATCGTATCTTAGTTCATTTTCTGGGTAGCCCAATTAGGCTTTGATCCTCTGTATAAAAACAAACAGACCCTTTGCCTATACTTTTATATACCCTTTATACTCTTCTGCAGAACTCATTGGAGACCTCTGCCCATTTTTTAATTGGGTTATTTGTTTTTTGTTTGTTCAGGCGTGTGAGCTCTGTATATATTCTGGACGTCAAGCCTTTATCGGATGTGTCATTTTCAAATATATTCTCCCATACTGTAGGGATCCTTCTTGTTCTATTGATGGTGTCTTTTGCTGTACAGAAGCTTTTCAGCTTAATATAGTCCCACTTACTCATTTTTGCTGTTGTTTTCCTTGCCCGGGGAGATATGTTCAAGAAGAGGTCACTCATGTTTATATCTAAGAGGTTTTCGCCTATGTTTTCTTCAAAGAGTTTAATGGTTTCATGGCTTACATTCAGGTCTTTGATCCATTTTGAGTTTACTTTTGTATATGGGGTTAGACAATGGTCCATTTTCATTCTCCTACATGTAGCTGTCCAGTTTTGCCAGCACCACCTGTTGAAGAGACTGTCATTTCGGCATTGTATGTCCATGGCTCCTTTATCAAATATTAATTGAACATATATGTCTGGGTTAATGTCTGGATTCTCTAGTCTGTTCCATTGGTCTGTGGCTCTGCTCTTGTGCCAGTACCAAATTGTCTTGATTACTATGGCTTTATAGTAGAGCTTGAAGTTGGGGAGTGAGATCCCCCCTACTTTATTCTTCTTTCTCAGGATTGCTTTGGCTATTCGGGGTCTTTGGTGTTTCCATATGAATTTTTGAATTATTTGTTCCAGTTCATTGAAGAATGTTGCTGGTAGTTTCATAGGGATTGCATCAAATCTGTATATTGCTTTGGGCAGGATGGCCATTTTGACGATATTAATTCTTCCTAGCCACGAGCATGGGATGAGTTTCCATCTGTTAGTGTCCCCTTTAATTTCTCTTAAGAGTGACTTGTAGTTTTCAGAGTATAAGTCTTTCACTTCTTTGGTTAGGTTTATTCCTAGGTATTTTATTTTTTTTGATACAATTGTGAATGGAGTTGTTTTCCTGATTTCTCTTTCTATTGGTTCATTGTTAATGTATAGGAAAGCCACAGATTTCTGTGTGTTGACTTTGTATCCTGCAACTTTGCTGTATTCCGATATCAGTTCTAGTAGTTTTGGGGTGGAGTCTTTAGGGTTTTTTATGTATCATGTCATCTGCAAATAGTGACAGTTTAACATCTTCTTTACCAATCTGGATTCCTTGTATTTCTTTGTTTTGTCTGATTGCCATGGCTAGGACCTCCAGTACTATGTTAAATAACAGTGGAGAGAGTGGGCATCCCTGTCTAGTGCCCGATCTCAGAGGAAATGCTTTCAACTTCTCGCTGTTTAATATAATGTTGGCTGTGGGTTTATCATAGATGGCCTTTATTATGTTGAGGTACTTGCCCTCTATTCCCATTTTGGTGAGAGTTTTTATCATGAATGGATGTTGAACTTTGTCAAATGCTTTTTCAGCATCTATGGAGATGATCATGTGGTTTTTGTCTTTCTTTTTGTTGATGTGGTGGATGATGTTGATGGATTTTGGAATGTTGTACTATCCTTGCATCCCTGGGATGAATCCCACTTGGTCATGGTGTACGATCCTTTTGATGTATTTTTGAATTCGGTGTCCTAATATTTTGTTGAGTATTTTTGCATCTACGTTCATCAGGGATATTGGTCTGTAGTTTTTTTTTTTGGTGGGGTCTTTGCCTGGTTTTGATATTAGGCTGATGTTAGCTTCATAGAATGAGTTTGGGAGTATCCCCTCCTCCTCTATTTTTTGGAAAACTCTAAGGAGAATGGGTATTATGTCTTCGCTGTATGTCTGATAAAATTCCAAGGTAAATCCATCTGGCCCGGGGGTTTTGTTCTTTGGTAGTTTTTTGATTACCGCTTCAATTTCATTGCTGGTAATTGGTCTGTTTAGATTTTCTGTTTCTTTCTGGGTCAATCTTGGAAGGTTCTATTTTTCTTGGAAGTTGTCCGTTTTTCCTAGGTTTCCCAGCTTGTTAGGATATAGGTTTTCATAGTATTCTCTAATAATTCTTTGTATTTCTGTGGGGTCCTTTGTGATTTTTCCTTTCTTGTTTCTGATACTGTTGATTTGTGTTGACTATCTTTTCCTCTTAATAAGTCTGGCTAGAGGCTTATCTATTTTGTTTATTTTCTCGAAGGACCAGCTCTTGGTTTCATTGATTTTTGCTATTGTTTTATTCTTCTCAATTTTATTTATTTCTTCTCTGATCTTTATTATCTCCCTCCTTCTGCTGACCTTAGGCCTCATCTGTTCTTCTTTTTCCAATTTTGATAATTGTGACATTAGACCATTCATTTGGGATTGTTCTTCCTTTTTTAAATGTGCTTGGATTGCTATATACTTTCCTCTTAAGACTGCTTTTGCTGTGTCCCACAGAAGTTGGGGCTTAGTGTTGTTGTTGTCGTTTGTTTCCATATATTGCTGGATCTCCATTTTGATTTGGTCATTGATCCATTGATTATTTAGGAGCGTGTTGTTAAGCCTCCATGAGTTTGTGAGCCTCTTTGCTTTATTTGTACAGTTTATTTCTAGTTTCATGCCTTTGTGGTCTGAAAAGTTGGTTGGTAGGATTTCAATCTTTTGGAATTTTCTGAGGCTCTTTTTGTGGCCTAGTATGTGCTCTATTCTCTAGAATGTTCCATGTGTACTTGAGAAGAATGTATATCCTGTAACTTTTGGATGTAGAGTTCTATAGATGTCTATTAGGTCCATCTGTTCTACTGTGTTGTTCAGTGCTTCTGTGTCCTTACTTATTTTCTGCCCAGTGGATCTATCCTTTGGGGTGAGTGGTGTGTTGAAGTCTCCTAGAATGAATGCAATGCAGTCTATTTCCCCCTTTAGTTCTGTTAGTATTTGTTTCACATATGCTGGAGCTCCTGTGTTGGGTACATATACATTTAGAATGGTTATATCCTCTTGTTTGACCAAGCCCTTTATCATTATGTAGTGTCCTTCTTTATCTCTTGTTACTTTCTTTGTTTTGAAGTCTATTTTGTCTGATATTAGTACTGCAACCCCTGCTTTCTTCTCACTGTTGTTTGCCTGAAATATGTTTTTCCATCCCTTGACTTAATCTGTACATGTCTTTGGGTTTGAGGTGAGTTTCTTGTAAGCAGCATATAGATGGGTCTTGCTTTTTTATCCATTCTATTACTCTGTGTCTTTTGATTGGTGCATTCAGCCCATTAACATTTAGGGTGACTGTTGAAAGATATGTACTTATTGCCATTGCAGGCTTTAAATTCGTGGTTACCAATGGTTCAAGGTTAGCCTCTTTAGTATCTTACTGCCTAACTTAGCTCACTTATTGAGCTGTTATATACACTGTCTGGAGATTCTTTTCTTCTCTCCCTTCTTATTCCTCCTCCTCCATTCTTCATATGTTGGGTGTTTTGTTCTGTGCTCTTTTTAGGAGTGCTCCCATCTAGAGCAGTCCCTGTAAGATGTTCTGTAGAGGTGGTTTGTGGGAAGCAAATTCCCTCAGCTTTTGTTTGTCTGGGAATTGTTTATTCCCACCATCATATTTGAATGATAGTCGTGCTGGATACAGTATCCTTGGTTCAAGGCCCTTCTGTTTCATTGTATTAAATATATCATTCCATTCTCTTCTGGCCTGTAGGGTTTCTGTCAGGAAGTCTGATGTTAGCCTGATGTGTTTTCCTTTATAGGTGACCTTTTTCTCTCTAGCTGCCTTTAAAACTCTTTCCTTGTCCTTGATCTTTGCCATTTTAATTATTATATGTCTTGGTGTTGTCCTCCTTGGATCCTTTCTGTTGGGGGTTCTGTGTATTTCCATTGTCTGTTCCTCCTCCTCCAGTTTCGGGAACTTTTCAGCAATTATTTCTTCTAAGATACTTTCCATCTCTTTTCCTCTCTCTTCTTCTTCTGGGACCCCTATAATACGGATATTGTTCCTTTTGGATTGGTCACACATTTCTCTTAATATTGTTTCATTCCTGGAGACCCTTTGGTCTCTCTCTATGTCAGCTTCTATGCGTTCCTGTTCTCTGGTTTCAAGTCCATCAATGGCCTCTTGCATCCTATCCATTCTGCTTATAAACCCTTCCAGAGTTTGTTTCATTTCTGCAATCTCCTTTCTGGCATCTGTGATGTCCCTCCGGACTTCATCCAATTTCTCTTGCGTATTTCTCTGCATCTCTGTCAGCATGTTCATGATTCTTATTTTGAATTCTTTTTCAGAAAGACTGGTTAGGTCTGTCTCCTTCTCTGGTGTTGTCTCTGTGATCTTTGTCTGCCTGTAGCTTTGCCTTTTCATGGTGATAGGAATAGTTTGCAGAGCTGGGACGAGTGATGGCTGGAAGAACTTCCCTTCTTGTTGGTTTGTGACCCTCCTCTCCTGGGAGAACAGCGACCTCTAGTGGCTTGTGCTGGGCAGCTGTGCGCAGACAGGGTTTCTGCTTCCTGCCCGGCTGCTCTGGAGTTTATCTCCGCTGTTGCTGTGGGTGTGGCCTGGCTCGGGCAGCTGCTCCAAGTGGTGGAGTCACTTTGGAGGGGGAGCGGCCGGGAGGCTATTTATCTCCGTAAGGGGCCTCCCTGCTCCCTGCAGCCTAGGGATTAGGGTTCCCAGAGATCCCCAGATTCCCTACCTCTGGATTAAGTGTCCCGCCCTGCCCCTTTAAGACTTCCAAAAAGCACCCGCCAAAACAAAACAACAACCACCAAAAAAAAAAAAAAAAAAAAAAATTTTTTTTAATTAAAAAAAAAAAAATGTGGCTGGCCGCTCGTTTTTCTTTATTTTCCGGCGCCAGCCTCAGGCATCTGCTCACCGGTCTTGCTGCTCTGTTTCCCTAGTATTGGGGTCCGTATCCCTTTAAGACTTCCAAAAAGCGCTCACCAAAACAAAACAGCAGCAAAAAAAAAAAAAAAAAACAATTGGTCACACACTTTTCTTATGTCCTCCGGCGCCCGGCCTCCGGTGCCCACTCACTGTTCTTGCTGCCCTGTTTTCCTAGTATCCAGGGCCCCCTGAGCACGTACTGTGTCTGGGCCCGGATGGCTGGCGCTGGGTGTTTGGCAGTCCTGGGCTCCGTCTCCCTCCCGCTCTGCCTACTCTTCTCCCGCCGGGAGTTGGGCGGGTGGGCGCTCGGCTCCCGCCGGGCCGGGGCTTGTATCTTACCCCCTTCGTGAGGCGCTGGGTTCTCTCAGGTGCGGATGTGGTCTGGATATTGTCCTGTGTCCTCTGGTCTTTATTCTAGGAAGGGTTGTCTTTGTTATATTTTCATAGATATATGTGGTTTTGGGAGGAGATTTCCGTTGCTCTACTCACGCCGCCATCTTCCGCCCCCTCCCCTCTTTGATATTGTTTAGGTTTCATCCATCTGGGTGTTCATTTCCTTCCTCAGATTTAGGAAGTTTTCAACCATTTCAACCATTATTTATTTAAATAAGATTTCTGTCCCTTTCTAACTCTTACCACCTTCTGGGAGTTCCGTACTACGTATATAGGCATATCTTAATTATTGCACTTCATAGATATTGTGTTTTTTACAAGTTCAAGATTTGTGGCAATGCTGTATCACACATGTCTATCTGCATCACTTTTCCATAGCATTTGTTCACTTTGTGTCTGTATGGATAATTTTGGTTCTTACAATATTTAAAACTTTTTCATTATTATTATATTTGTTATGGTAATCTGTGATTAGTGATCTTTAATTTTACTATTATAAATTTTGGGGGAATTCCAAGAACTGTGCCCGTATAAGGTGTTGGACTTAATTGATAAATATTGTGTGTGTACTAACTGCTCTAGTCACTGGCCATTTCCCCATCTCTCTCCTTCTCCTTGGGCCTCCCTATTTCCTAAGACAAAACCATATTGAAATTGAGCCAGTTAGTAACCCTACAATGGCCTTTAAGTGTTTAGGTGAAGGAAAAGTCTTATGACTCTCAGTTTAAATAAAAAATCTACAAATGATTATGCTTAGTAAGAAAGGCAGGTTGAAAACTAAGATGGAATGAAAGGTAGGCCTCTTGTACCAATGAAATTGTAAATGAAAAGTTCTTGAAGGAAATTAAACATGATACTCAAATGAACATATGAATGATAAGAAAGGGAAATAGCATTTTTGCTGATATGGAGAAAGTTATGCATAGAAAATCAAGCCAGCCATAACATTCACTTAAGCCAACATCTAATCCAACCCCAGGCCCTAACTCTTTTCAAGTCTATGAAGGCTGAGAGAGGTGAGGAAGCTGCAGAAGAAAAGTTAGAAGCTAGCAGAGGTAGTTCATGATGTTTAAGGAAAGAAGCCCTCTCTATAACATAAAAATAAAAGTGCAAGGTGAAGTAGCACATGATGATACAGAAGCTACAGCAAGTTATCCAGATCTACTTTAGACAATTAATGAAGATGGCTAAGCTAAAAAATAGATTTTCAGTGTAGATGAAACCATCTTCTACTGGAAGAAGATGCCATCTAGGACTTCCATAGCTAGGCAGGAGAAGTAAATGCCTGGCTTCAAAGCTTCAAAAGACAGGCTGATTCTCTTGTTAGGAACTATTGTGGCTGGTGACTTTAAATTGAAGCCAATGTTTATTCTACAATTCCAAAGATACTAAGGCTCTTAAGAATTATACTAAATCTACTTTTCATGTATTCTATAAGTGGAACATGAAAGTCTGGATGACAGCGCAGTTGTTTGGTTTACTGAATATTTTAAGCTCACTGTTGAGATCCACTGCTTCAGGAGAAAAGGTTCCTTACAGAATATTACTGCTCACTGACAATGCACCTGGTCACCCAAGAGCTCTGATGGAGATGCACAAGACTCATGTTATTTTCATGCCTGTTAACATAATATCCATTCTGTAGCCTGTGGATCAAAAAGCCATTTTGACTTTCATGTCCTCTTATTTAAGAAATACATTCATGAGGCTATAGCTTCCATATATAGTGATTCCTCTGATGAATCTGAGAAAAGTGAACTGAAAAACCATCTGGAAAAGATTCACCATTCTAGACGCCATTAAGAACATTTGTGACTCATGGAGGAGGTCAAAATATCAATATTAACAGGAGTTTGACAGGAGTTGATTCCAAACCTAGTGGATGACCTTCAGGGATTCAAGACTTCAGCAGAGGAAGTAACTGAGTAGTAGAAACAGCAATAGAAGTGGAGCCTGCATATGTGACTGAATTGCTGCAATCTCTAAATAAACGTTAATGGTTGAGGAGCTGCTTTTTATGGCTGAGTAATGTAAGTGGTTTCTTGAGATGGAACCTACTCCTGGTGGAAATGCTGAGAAGATTGTTGAAGCAACAACAGAAGATTTAGAATATTACATGGATTTAGTTGATAAAACAGTGGCAGGATACAGAAGGAAGTTCTCTTGTGGGTAAAATGCTACCAAACAGCATCACATACTACAGAAAAATTGTTCATGGAAGGGGAAGGAAGAGTTTGATCAATGAGGTAAATTTCCTTTTTGCCTTATTTAAAGAAATTGCCATCGCAATCTCAACCTTCAGAAACCACCATCTTGATCAGTCAGCAGCCATCAACATTGATATAAGACGCTCCACTAGCAAAAAGATTATGATTTGCTGAAAGCTCAGATGATGGCTAACATTTTTTAACAATAAAGTGTTTTTTAAATTAAGATATATACTTTTTTTAGACAATGCTATTGTGTACTTTATAGACTATAGTATAGTGTAAATAACTTTTATATGTATTGGGAAACAAAAAAATTCATTTGATTCATTTTATAGCTGTATTTGCTTTATTGTGGTGTCTGCCATATCTCCAAGGTATGCTCATATTGATTTTCTTGATGCCGTTCCATAAATCTCATAGGCTTTCTTCACTCTTTTTCATTTTTTTTTCTTTTTGCTCCTCTGACTGGATAATTTCAAATGACTTGTCTTTAAGTTCACTGATTCTTTCTTTTGCTTGGTCAACTTGTTACTGAAGCTCTCTATTAAAATTTTCATTTCAGTATTGTGTTCTTCAGCTTAGTACTATATTCTTCAGACCTAGAATTTCTTTTGGATTTTTTTTTTGGCTTCTATCTCTGTGTTAATATTCTCATTTTCTTTATGTAACATTTTTCTGTTTATACATTTTTGTTTAGTTGTCTATCTGCCTTCTCTTGTAGCTCACTGAGCTTCTTTACGATTATTATTTTGAATCCTTTGTCAGACAATCCATAGATATCAATTTCTTTAAGATAAGTTACTGTAGATTAATTTTGTTCCTTTGATTGTGTCATATTTCCTTGAGTCTTCATGTTCCTTGTAGGTTTGAATTGATGTCTGTACATTTGAAGAAGTAGCCACCTCTTCCAATCTTTACAGATTGGCTTTAGCAAGAAAAGACAGTCATCGATTGATCATACTAGAGGTTCTAGGAGCCTCGTAAAATTTTTCTGTAGATGTGCATATTCGAGTCTTCTCCTTGCTTTCTGGGAAAGATATCTGAAAGTTGTGCACCTTCTCCCAATCTTGAAGAGCTGTGATGGCCACCAAAAACTGCCACCTCCTTTTTCCTAGAGCAGTTCACTGAAAGACCAATATGTTGGATGAATGCCCCATTCCTCTCCCTCCCACCTGAGACAGATGTATGCAGGTTGTGCTCCTTTTCCCAAACTCACAGCTATGTGACTTCCATCAACCATCTGTCCACTTTCCCTAGGGAAGTGCTTTGAAAGGCCTGGCCATCAAGTACAAGCTCCACTTCTCCCTCCTATAAGATAAATATCAGGATTTTGCACATTCTCTCAATCTTGCAAAGCCACCACCTTTTTTCTTTTTCTTTTTAAAAAACAGCCTTCATCTTTACTCCCTATTATAAGGAAGGGAGACTTTTAAAGTTTTCTCAATGCTAGTTAGTCATTGGTAGAGATGTTATAGCTATAAATTTCTATCTAAGCTGTGCTTTTGCTGAATCTGTAAACTTTAATATTTGTGTTTTGTTTTGGTTTTTAATTACCCCCAAAAGTATTTTCTAATTTCCCTTTCTTTTTTGACTAATTCATTTCTTATGAATGTGTTTGATTCCCTCATATTTGTAAATCCCCAAATTTCCTTTTGTGGTTGATTTCTAATTTAATTTCATTGTGTTTAGGAAACATACTTTACATGATTTAAATCCTTTTAAATTTATTGAGGTTTGTTTTATGGTCTGGTAAGTGGCCTATCTTTAAGATTGTTTCATGGGCATTTTAGAAGAGAGTGTATTCTGTTGATATGGGGAAGAGTACTTATGGATGTCTGTTAGATCTAGTGGATTAATAAGGATGTCAAGTTCTCTATATTCCTGTTGATTTTATGTTTAGTTGTTCTATACTACTATCTAATTTTGAGATTTCCCTTTGTCCCTGTGGTTCCACAGCTCACCAACTTTTTCTGTTTGATGAATTGGTCTTGAATTTGTGGTTTGATTTCCTGTAATATTTCTTGAAATTACCAGCCAATAGTTTAAAAATATTGTCTCTGCATTAGTCTCTCTTTTGTTCTGTAACACACCTATTCAATACAGTTTAGATTCCCTTGCCTTATACTCCAAGATACCTCACTTCTCTTCCATCTCTTCTTTTTTTGTTTTGTTTTGTTTGGTGCTGCACTCATGATATTTTATTTGGAACTGTCTTTCAGTACACCAGTTCTTTCTTCAGATGACTCTAATCTGCCTTTAATAATGTATTTTATATTTCTAATTTCAGCTGTTCCATTTTTCACATAAAGAAATTTCCATTCCTTTTGAAATCCACTGTGTCACCTAATAGAGTTTCCTATTTCAAATATTTCAGTTTGTCTTTTATTTTTTTAAGCAGGGAAAGTCTGTGGGTTTGTAAATTCTGTGCAATATTTACTATATTTAAAGTTTTTTCATTTGTTCCTTTGGTCTTTGTGATTTTTCCTCATTATTTCTATTCAATTTCTTCAAAGTTTTCTTGTGGGCTTTATATAAGGAATAGG